>NW_027207235.1:1200000-1524033 GCF_963455315.2 Globicephala melas | reverse complement strand
TGGGATCTACTGGGTAAGTATGGCAGTACCTTAGATAGGCCTCAGTGACCAAGGCTGTCGTCTGGCTCATGCCTTAGCTGTGTTAAGTGTGGAAAACGTGCCGGTCCTCAGGCTGGGCCCACAGCCCAGCTTTCGCTTCTGGGAGAGTGCTGTCCCGAGTCTCCTCCTGGAGCCAGTCGTCAGCACGGTGCCTTCTGGCACTGCAGTTCTCTTTCAGTCAAGGAGGCCGTGCGACTGGCAAAGGGAGTCTGCGCAGCACTGCCTTCGCGAGGCTCTTTGACGACTGGGGCGCTCAACCCAGACAAGCCAGAGAGCAGTACGTTGCCCTTGCTATGAACGTGAAGAGCTTTCTCCAGGGCCCTGTTTAGGCTAAGGTTCCTCAGAAGCCAGGAGCCGCCGTTCCGGCACGGAGAGAAGTCATCCTGCAAAATTGGCGAACGAGCTCCTATCCTGTGTGCCCCCAGGAGCGTCGCAGAGTTAAGGCACTCCGTGGTGGAGTATGGCCTCATGGAAACCACTGCACCCCCAACTCCCCCGACATGAAACACTGGAACTTACCTTGAGGCCTGAGGTCACCTTTCGTTCGGCCGGAGCTGACCATGTGGTGCCGTGGGAGGAGTTTCTAGAAAGGGATTGCCAGCACGGTTTTCGCTTTGAGAGAACACGCAGCCTCGGCCCACAACGACAATCCTGCCATGCAGAGACGTCGGGCCGCTAGTGCTGTTCAGGCAGCTTTGAAGCCAAGCGCAAGGCGCCTCCAAACGGGGAGAAAGCGTCCTCTCCCCTCCGCGTCCCACGTTCAAGCTGAATGACGCAGCATGTTTCTCGGAAGGCTCTGCCGAGCTATCTGGTACAAGGGAGAGGGTGCCTGCCTCTGCTGAGAAAGGTTTTGACGTGGGGATTGCTGGACATGAGGAAGAGCGTTCCCCAGGCCGTGCAAAGTTTAGGCTTTGGTGATTCTGGATGGTCCCAAGGGTCCAGAATCGTCCCTGGGGAAGCTGTCCTCGTTTTCTTTCTCCGGCTGGAAGTAAACAGCTGGCAACCGACTGCCGTCCGCAGACGTCCTGGGGGAGCCCCCCGGTTTCATTTGGGACGCACATTGGTGTCTCACAGAAGAGCCCAAATTCCTAATTGGGGGCACACCAGCATGGAATGTAAGGCTGTTTAGAAGTGTGTACCCCGAGGCCGTTGGAAGGCCGTACAAACGAGAGCTTTCCAGCGAACAGGGCAGCGCTTCGCCATCGTCGTTGCACGTTCACGGAGCTTAATCAAACGAATGCATTTACTTCCTGTGGCTCAAACGCAACAGAGGGGTTGGACGGCCTACAGTGCCCTTTGACAGTTCTTACAACGAACGTGAGTGCACAGGGTCTCGTGAAATAAATCCCTAGCACTGTTGAAGCATTGCGTTAACGCATGCTTCTTCGCTCCTATGGCACTCCGAGGTGTTACTGACGGGGGAAATCTGGACTTTTACTTGAGGCCGGGGGGGGGCTCACAATTCTTTTGTCGGCGAGCTCCAGAGTGCTCTTGCTGAAGCTGCCAGCAAGGAAATGAGAGCAGCAGGCCTCACACGAGTACACTCAGACGGCTTCCGTCACGAGTAAACTCAGGCCTCTTATGTGAGGCCTTCCGGCAGCAAACAGAAGGTGGGCGCGAGGAGTGTGCTTCAGGCAGCTTAGGACCCGCAACTGTCTCGTCTACCACGGAGGGGAATAAGGTTTGCCCAGGGTCGCCCAGTTTCAAAGCGGAGCTCACGTAGTTATCCTCAGTGGTTTCTGATTACCTCAAGGAAACACACGGGAGGAACAGGGCCCTTCCGTGGAGGCCCTTTTGGGCACAGGGACCTCTGCGTGGGATCTAGTGGGTAAGTATGGCAGTACCTTAGATAGGCCTCAGTGACCAAGGCTGTCGTCTGGCTCATGCCTTAGCTGTGTTAAGTGTGGAAAACGTGCCGGTCCTCAGGCTGGGCCCACAGCCCAGCTTTCGCTTCTGTGAGAGTGCTGTCCCGAGTCTCCTCCTGGAGCCAGTCGTCAGCACGGTGCCTTCTGGCACTGCCGTTCTCTTTCAGTCAAGGAGGCCGTGCGACTGGCAAAGGGAGTCTGCGCAGCACTGCCTTCGCGAGGCTCTTTGACGACTGGGGCGCTCAACCCAGACAAGCCAGAGAGCAGTACGTTGCCCTTGCTATGAACGTGAAGAGCTTTCTCCAGGGCCCTGTTTAGGCTAAGTTTCCTCAGAAGCCAGGAGCCGCCGTTCCGGCACGGAGAGAAGTCATCCTGCGAAATTGGCGAACGAGCTCCTATCCTGTGTGCCCCCAGGAGCGTCGCAGAGTTAAGGCACTCTGTGGTGGAGTATGGCCTCATGGAAACCACTGCACACCCAACTCCCCCGACGTGAAACACTGGAACTTACCTTGAGGCCTGAGGTCACCTTTCGTTCGGCCGGAGCTGACCATGTGGTGCCGTGGGAGGAGTTTCTAGAAAGGGATTGCCAGCACGGTTTTCGCTTTGAGAGAACACGCAGCCTCGGCCCACAACGACAATCCTGCCATGCAGAGACGTCGGGCCGCTAGTGCTGTTCAGGCAGCTTTGAAGCCAAGCGCAAGGCGCCTCCAAACGGGGAGAAAGCGTCCTCTCCCCTCCGCGTCCCACGTTCAAGCTGAATGACGCAGCATGTTTCTCGGAAGGCTCTGCCGAGCTATCTGGTACAAGGGAGAGGGTGCCTGCCTCTGCTGAGAAAGGTTTTGACGTGGGGATTGCTGGACATGAGGAAGAGCGTTCCCCAGGCCGTGCAAAGTTTAGGCTTTGGTGATTCTGGATGGTCCCAAGGGTCCAGAATCGTCCCTGGGGAAGCTGTCCTCGTTTTCTTTCTCCGGCTGGAAGTAAACAGCTGGCAACCGACTGCCGTCCGCAGACGTCCTGGGGGAGCCCCCCGGTTTCATTTGGGACGCACATTGGTGTCTCACAGAAGAGCCCAAATTCCTAATTGGGGGCACACCAGCATGGAATGTAAGGCTGTTTAGAAGTGTGTACCCCGAGGCCGTTGGAAGGCCGTACAAACGAGAGCTTTCCAGCGAACAGGGCAGCGCTTCGCCATCGTCGTTGCACGTTCACGGAGCTTAATCAAACGAATGCATTTACTTCCTGTGGCTCAAACGCAACAGAGGGGTTGGACGGCCTACAGTGCCCTTTGACAGTTCTTACAACGAACGTGAGTGCACAGGGTCTCGTGAAATAAATCCCTAGCACTGTTGAAGCATTGCGTTAACGCATGCTTCTTCGCTCCTATGGCACTCCGAGGTGTTACTGACGGGGGAAATCTGGACTTTTACTTGAGGCCGGGGGGGGGCTCACAATTCTTTTGTCGGCGAGCTCCAGAGTGCTCTTGCTGAAGCTGCCAGCAAGGAAATGAGAGCAGCAGGCCTCACACGAGTACACTCAGACGGCTTCCGTCACGAGTAAACTCAGGCCTCTTATGTGAGGCCTTCCGGCAGCAAACAGAAGGTGGGCGCGAGGAGTGTGCTTCAGGCAGCTTAGGACCCGCAACTGTCTCGTCTACCACGGAGGGGAATAAGGTTTGCCCAGGGTCGCCCAGTTTCAAAGCGGAGCTCACGTAGTTATCCTCAGTGGTTTCTGATTACCTCAAGGAAACACACGGGAGGAACAGGGCCCTTCCGTGGAGGCCCTTTTGGGCACAGGGACCTCTGCGTGGGATCTAGTGGGTAAGTATGGCAGTACCTTAGATAGGCCTCAGTGACCAAGGCTGTCGTCTGGCTCATGCCTTAGCTGTGTTAAGTGTGGAAAACGTGCCGGTCCTCAGGCTGGGCCCACAGCCCAGCTTTCGCTTCTGTGAGAGTGCTGTCCCGAGTCTCCTCCTGGAGCCAGTCGTCAGCACGGTGCCTTCTGGCACTGCCGTTCTCTTTCAGTCAAGGAGGCCGTGCGACTGGCAAAGGGAGTCTGCGCAGCACTGCCTTCGCGAGGCTCTTTGACGACTGGGGCGCTCAACCCAGACAAGCCAGAGAGCAGTACGTTGCCCTTGCTATGAACGTGAAGAGCTTTCTCCAGGGCCCTGTTTAGGCTAAGTTTCCTCAGAAGCCAGGAGCCGCCGTTCCGGCACGGAGAGAAGTCATCCTGCGAAATTGGCGAACGAGCTCCTATCCTGTGTGCCCCCAGGAGCGTCGCAGAGTTAAGGCACTCTGTGGTGGAGTATGGCCTCATGGAAACCACTGCACACCCAACTCCCCCGACGTGAAACACTGGAACTTACCTTGAGGCCTGAGGTCACCTTTCGTTCGGCCGGAGCTGACCATGTGGTGCCGTGGGAGGAGTTTCTAGAAAGGGATTGCCAGCACGGTTTTCGCTTTGAGAGAACACGCAGCCTCGGCCCACAACGACAATCCTGCCATGCAGAGACGTCGGGCCGCTAGTGCTGTTCAGGCAGCTTTGAAGCCAAGCGCAAGGCGCCTCCAAACGGGGAGAAAGCGTCCTCTCCCCTCCGCGTCCCACGTTCAAGCTGAATGACGCAGCATGTTTCTCGGAAGGCTCTGCCGAGCTATCTGGTACAAGGGAGAGGGTGCCTGCCTCTGCTGAGAAAGGTTTTGACGTGGGGATTGCTGGACATGAGGAAGAGCGTTCCCCAGGCCGTGCAAAGTTTAGGCTTTGGTGATTCTGGATGGTCCCAAGGGTCCAGAATCGTCCCTGGGGAAGCTGTCCTCGTTTTCTTTCTCCGGCTGGAAGTAAACAGCTGGCAACCGACTGCCGTCCGCAGACGTCCTGGGGGAGCCCCCCGGTTTCATTTGGGACGCACATTGGTGTCTCACAGAAGAGCCCAAATTCCTAATTGGGGGCACACCAGCATGGAATGTAAGGCTGTTTAGAAGTGTGTACCCCGAGGCCGTTGGAAGGCCGTACAAACGAGAGCTTTCCAGCGAACAGGGCAGCGCTTCGCCATCGTCGTTGCACGTTCACGGAGCTTAATCAAACGAATGCATTTACTTCCTGTGGCTCAAACGCAACAGAGGGGTTGGACGGCCTACAGTGCCCTTTGACAGTTCTTACAACGAACGTGAGTGCACAGGGTCTCGTGAAATAAATCCCTAGCACTGTTGAAGCATTGCGTTAACGCATGCTTCTTCGCTCCTATGGCACTCCGAGGTGTTACTGACGGGGGAAATCTGGACTTTTACTTGAGGCCGGGGGGGGGCTCACAATTCTTTTGTCGGCGAGCTCCAGAGTGCTCTTGCTGAAGCTGCCAGCAAGGAAATGAGAGCAGCAGGCCTCACACGAGTACACTCAGACGGCTTCCGTCACGAGTAAACTCAGGCCTCTTATGTGAGGCCTTCCGGCAGCAAACAGAAGGTGGGCGCGAGGAGTGTGCTTCAGGCAGCTTAGGACCCGCAACTGTCTCGTCTACCACGGAGGGGAATAAGGTTTGCCCAGGGTCGCCCAGTTTCAAAGCGGAGCTCACGTAGTTATCCTCAGTGGTTTCTGATTACCTCAAGGAAACACACGGGAGGAACAGGGCCCTTCCGTGGAGGCCCTTTTGGGCACAGGGACCTCTGCGTGGGATCTAGTGGGTAAGTATGGCAGTACCTTAGATAGGCCTCAGTGACCAAGGCTGTCGTCTGGCTCATGCCTTAGCTGTGTTAAGTGTGGAAAACGTGCCGGTCCTCAGGCTGGGCCCACAGCCCAGCTTTCGCTTCTGTGAGAGTGCTGTCCCGAGTCTCCTCCTGGAGCCAGTCGTCAGCACGGTGCCTTCTGGCACTGCCGTTCTCTTTCAGTCAAGGAGGCCGTGCGACTGGCAAAGGGAGTCTGCGCAGCACTGCCTTCGCGAGGCTCTTTGACGACTGGGGCGCTCAACCCAGACAAGCCAGAGAGCAGTACGTTGCCCTTGCTATGAACGTGAAGAGCTTTCTCCAGGGCCCTGTTTAGGCTAAGTTTCCTCAGAAGCCAGGAGCCGCCGTTCCGGCACGGAGAGAAGTCATCCTGCGAAATTGGCGAACGAGCTCCTATCCTGTGTGCCCCCAGGAGCGTCGCAGAGTTAAGGCACTCCGTGGTGGAGTATGGCCTCATGGAAACCACTGCACACCCAACTCCCCCGACGTGAAACACTGGAACTTACCTTGAGGCCTGAGGTCACCTTTCGTTCGGCCGGAGCTGACCATGTGGTGCCGTGGGAGGAGTTTCTAGAAAGGGATTGCCAGCACGGTTTTCGCTTTGAGAGAACACGCAGCCTCGGCCCACAACGACAATCCTGCCATGCAGAGACGTCGGGCCGCTAGTGCTGTTCAGGCAGCTTTGAAGCCAAGCGCAAGGCGCCTCCAAACGGGGAGAAAGCGTCCTCTCCCCTCCGCGTCCCACGTTCAAGCTGAATGACGCAGCATGTTTCTCGGAAGGCTCTGCCGAGCTATCTGGTACAAGGGAGAGGGTGCCTGCCTCTGCTGAGAAAGGTTTTGACGTGGGGATTGCTGGACATGAGGAAGAGCGTTCCCCAGGCCGTGCAAAGTTTAGGCTTTGGTGATTCTGGATGGTCCCAAGGGTCCAGAATCGTCCCTGGGGAAGCTGTCCTCGTTTTCTTTCTCCGGCTGGAAGTAAACAGCTGGCAACCGACTGCCGTCCGCAGACGTCCTGGGGGAGCCCCCCGGTTTCATTTGGGACGCACATTGGTGTCTCACAGAAGAGCCCAAATTCCTAATTGGGGGCACACCAGCATGGAATGTAAGGCTGTTTAGAAGTGTGTACCCCGAGGCCGTTGGAAGGCCGTACAAACGAGAGCTTTCCAGCGAACAGGGCAGCGCTTCGCCATCGTCGTTGCACGTTCACGGAGCTTAATCAAACGAATGCATTTACTTCCTGTGGCTCAAACGCAACAGAGGGGTTGGACGGCCTACAGTGCCCTTTGACAGTTCTTACAACGAACGTGAGTGCACAGGGTCTCGTGAAATAAATCCCTAGCACTGTTGAAGCATTGCGTTAACGCATGCTTCTTCGCTCCTATGGCACTCCGAGGTGTTACTGACGGGGGAAATCTGGACTTTTACTTGAGGCCGGGGGGGGCTCACAATTCTTTTGTCGGCGAGCTCCAGAGTGCTCTTGCTGAAGCTGCCAGCAAGGAAATGAGAGCAGCAGGCCTCACACGAGTACACTCAGACGGCTTCCGTCACGAGTAAACTCAGTCCTCTTATGTGAGGCCTTCCGGCAGCAAACAGAAGGTGGGCGCGAGGAGTGTGCTTCAGGCAGCTTAGGACCCGCAACTGTCTCGTCTACCACGGAGGGGAATAAGGTTTGCCCAGGGTCGCCCAGTTTCAAAGCGGAGCTCACGTAGTTATCCTCAGTGGTTTCTGATTACCTCAAGGAAACACACGGGAGGAACAGGGCCCTTCCGTGGAGGCCCTTTTGGGCACAGGGACCTCTGCGTGGGATCTAGTGGGTAAGTATGGCAGTACCTTAGATAGGCCTCAGTGACCAAGGCTGTCGTCTGGCTCATGCCTTAGCTGTGTTAAGTGTGGAAAACGTGCCGGTCCTCAGGCTGGGCCCACAGCCCAGCTTTCGCTTCTGTGAGAGTGCTGTCCCGAGTCTCCTCCTGGAGCCAGTCGTCAGCACGGTGCCTTCTGGCACTGCCGTTCTCTTTCAGTCAAGGAGGCCGTGCGACTGGCAAAGGGAGTCTGCGCAGCACTGCCTTCGCGAGGCTCTTTGACGACTGGGGCGCTCAACCCAGACAAGCCAGAGAGCAGTACGTTGCCCTTGCTATGAACGTGAAGAGCTTTCTCCAGGGCCCTGTTTAGGCTAAGGTTCCTCAGAAGCCAGGAGCCGCCGTTCCGGCACGGAGAGAAGTCATCCTGCGAAATTGGCGAACGAGCTCCTATCCTGTGTGCCCCCAGGAGCGTCGCAGAGTTAAGGCACTCCGTGGTGGAGTATGGCCTCATGGAAACCACTGCACACCCAACTCCCCCGACGTGAAACACTGGAACTTACCTTGAGGCCTGAGGTCACCTTTCGTTCGGCCGGAGCTGACCATGTGGTGCCGTGGGAGGAGTTTCTAGAAAGGGATTGCCAGCACGGTTTTCGCTTTGAGAGAACACGCAGCCTCGGCCCACAACGACAATCCTGCCATGCAGAGACGTCGGGCCGCTAGTGCTGTTCAGGCAGCTTTGAAGCCAAGCGCAAGGCGCCTCCAAACGGGGAGAAAGCGTCCTCTCCCCTCCGCGTCCCACGTTCAAGCTGAATGACGCAGCATGTTTCTCGGAAGGCTCTGCCGAGCTATCTGGTACAAGGGAGAGGGTGCCTGCCTCTGCTGAGAAAGGTTTTGACGTGGGGATTGCTGGACATGAGGAAGAGCGTTCCCCAGGCCGTGCAAAGTTTAGGCTTTGGTGATTCTGGATGGTCCCAAGGGTCCAGAATCGTCCCTGGGGAAGCTGTCCTCGTTTTCTTTCTCCGGCTGGAAGTAAACAGCTGGCAACCGACTGCCGTCCGCAGACGTCCTGGGGGAGCCCCCCGGTTTCATTTGGGACGCACATTGGTGTCTCACAGAAGAGCCCAAATTCCTAATTGGGGGCACACCAGCATGGAATGTAAGGCTGTTTAGAAGTGTGTACCCCGAGGCCGTTGGAAGGCCGTACAAACGAGAGCTTTCCAGCGAACAGGGCAGCGCTTCGCCATCGTCGTTGCACGTTCACGGAGCTTAATCAAACGAATGCATTTACTTCCTGTGGCTCAAACGCAACAGAGGGGTTGGACGGCCTACAGTGCCCTTTGACAGTTCTTACAACGAACGTGAGTGCACAGGGTCTCGTGAAATAAATCCCTAGCACTGTTGAAGCATTGCGTTAACGCATGCTTCTTCGCTCCTATGGCACTCCGAGGTGTTACTGACGGGGGAAATCTGGACTTTTACTTGAGGCCGGGGGGGGGCTCACAATTCTTTTGTCGGCGAGCTCCAGAGTGCTCTTGCTGAAGCTGCCAGCAAGGAAATGAGAGCAGCAGGCCTCACACGAGTACACTCAGACGGCTTCCGTCACGAGTAAACTCAGGCCTCTTATGTGAGGCCTTCCGGCAGCAAACAGAAGGTGGGCGCGAGGAGTGTGCTTCAGGCAGCTTAGGACCCGCAACTGTCTCGTCTACCACGGAGGGGAATAAGGTTTGCCCAGGGTCGCCCAGTTTCAAAGCGGAGCTCACGTAGTTATCCTCAGTGGTTTCTGATTACCTCAAGGAAACACACGGGAGGAACAGGGCCCTTCCGTGGAGGCCCTTTTGGGCACAGGGACCTCTGCGTGGGATCTAGTGGGTAAGTATGGCAGTACCTTAGATAGGCCTCAGTGACCAAGGCTGTCGTCTGGCTCATGCCTTAGCTGTGTTAAGTGTGGAAAACGTGCCGGTCCTCAGGCTGGGCCCACAGCCCAGCTTTCGCTTCTGTGAGAGTGCTGTCCCGAGTCTCCTCCTGGAGCCAGTCGTCAGCACGGTGCCTTCTGGCACTGCCGTTCTCTTTCAGTCAAGGAGGCCGTGCGACTGGCAAAGGGAGTCTGCGCAGCACTGCCTTCGCGAGGCTCTTTGACGACTGGGGCGCTCAACCCAGACAAGCCAGAGAGCAGTACGTTGCCCTTGCTATGAACGTGAAGAGCTTTCTCCAGGGCCCTGTTTAGGCTAAGTTTCCTCAGAAGCCAGGAGCCGCCGTTCCGGCACGGAGAGAAGTCATCCTGCGAAATTGGCGAACGAGCTCCTATCCTGTGTGCCCCCAGGAGCGTCGCAGAGTTAAGGCACTCCGTGGTGGAGTATGGCCTCATGGAAACCACTGCACACCCAACTCCCCCGACGTGAAACACTGGAACTTACCTTGAGGCCTGAGGTCACCTTTCGTTCGGCCGGAGCTGACCATGTGGTGCCGTGGGAGGAGTTTCTAGAAAGGGATTGCCAGCACGGTTTTCGCTTTGAGAGAACACGCAGCCTCGGCCCACAACGACAATCCTGCCATGCAGAGACGTCGGGCCGCTAGTGCTGTTCAGGCAGCTTTGAAGCCAAGCGCAAGGCGCCTCCAAACGGGGAGAAAGCGTCCTCTCCCCTCCGCGTCCCACGTTCAAGCTGAATGACGCAGCATGTTTCTCGGAAGGCTCTGCCGAGCTATCTCGTACAAGGGAGAGGGTGCCTGCCTCTGCTGAGAAAGGTTTTGACGTGGGGATTGCTGGACATGAGGAAGAGCGTTCCCCAGGCCGTGCAAAGTTTAGGCTTTGGTGATTCTGGATGGTCCCAAGGGTCCAGAATCGTCCCTGGGGAAGCTGTCCTCGTTTTCTTTCTCCGGCTGGAAGTAAACAGCTGGCAACCGACTGCCGTCCGCAGACGTCCTGGGGGAGCCCCCCGGTTTCATTTGGGACGCACATTGGTGTCTCACAGAAGAGCCCAAATTCCTAATTGGGGGCACACCAGCATGGAATGTAAGGCTGTTTAGAAGTGTGTACCCCGAGGCCGTTGGAAGGCCGTACAAACGAGAGCTTTGCAGCGAACAGGGCAGCGCTTCGCCATCGTCGTTGCACGTTCACGGAGCTTAATCAAACGAATGCATTTACTTCCTGTGGCTCAAACGCAACAGAGGGGTTGGACGGCCTACAGTGCCCTTTGACAGTTCTTACAACGAACGTGAGTGCACAGGGTCTCGTGAAATAAATCCCTAGCACTGTTGAAGCATTCCGTTAACGCATGCTTCTTCGCTCCTATGGCACTCCGAGGTGTTACTGACGGGGGAAATCTGGACTTTTACTTGAGGCCGGGGGGGGCTCACAATTCTTTTGTCGGCGAGCTCCAGAGTGCTCTTGCTGAAGCTCCCAGCAAGGAACTGAGAGCAGCAGGCCTCACACGAGTACACTCAGACGGCTTCCATCACGAGTAAACTCAGTCCTCTTATGTGAGGCCTCCCGGCAGCAAAGAGAGGTTCGGTGCGAGGAGTGTGCTTCAGGCAGCTTAGGACCCGCAACTGTCTCGTCTACCACGGAGGGTATAAGGTTTGCCCAGGGTCGCCCAGTTTCAAAGCGGAGCTCACGTAGTTATCCTCAGTGGTTTCTGATTACCTCAAGGAAACACACGGGAGGAACAGGGCCCTTCCGTGGAGGCCCTTTTGGGCACAGGGACCTCTGCGTGGGATCTAGTGGGTAAGTATGGCAGTACCTTAGATAGGCCTCAGTGACCAAGGCTGTCGTCTGGCTCATGCCTTAGCTGTGTTAAGTGTGGAAAACGTGCCGGTCCTCAGGCTGGGCCCACAGCCCAGCTTTCGCTTCTGTGAGAGTGCTGTCCCGAGTCTCCTCCTGGAGCCAGTCGTCAGCACGGTGCCTTCTGGCACTGCCGTTCTCTTTCAGTCAAGGAGGCCGTGCGACTGGCAAAGGGAGTCTGCGCAGCACTGCCTTCGCGAGGCTCTTTGACGACTGGGGCGCTCAACCCAGACAAGCCAGAGAGCAGTACGTTGCCCTTGCTATGAACTTGAAGAGCTTTCTCCAGGGCCCTGTTTAGGCTAAGGTTCCTCAGAAGCCAGGAGCCGCCGTTCCGGCACGGAGAGAAGTCATCCTGCGAAATTGGCGAACGAGCTCCTATCCTGTGTGCCCCCAGGAGCGTCGCAGAGTTAAGGCACTCCGTGGTGGAGTATGGCCTCATGGAAACCACTGCACACCCAACTCCCCCGACATGAAACACTGGAACTTACCTTGAGGCCTGAGGTCACCTTTCGTTCGGCCGGAGCTGACCATGTGGTGCCGTGGGAGGAGTTTCTAGAAAGGGATTGCCAACACGGTTTTCGCTTTGAGAGAACACGCAGCCTCGGCCCACAACCACAATCCTGCCATGCAGAGACGTCGGGCCGCTAGTGCTGTTCAGGCAGCTTTGAAGCCAAGCGCAAGGCGCCTCCAAACGGGGAGAAAGCGTCCTCTCCCCTCCGCGTCCCACGTTCAAGCTGAATGACGCAACATGTTTCTCGGAAGGCTCTGCCGAGCTATCTGGTACAAGGGAGAGGGTGCCTGCCTCTGCTGAGAAAGGTTTTGACGTGGGGATTGCTGGACATGAGGAAGAGCGTTCCCCAGGCCGTGCAAAGTTTAGGCTTTGGTGATTCTGGATGGTCCCAAGGGTCCAGAATCGTCCCTGGGGAAGCTGTCCTCGTTTTCTTTCTCCGGCTGGAAGTAAACAGCTGGCAACCGACTGCCGTCCGCAGACGTCCTGGGGGAGCCCCCCGGTTTCATTTGGGACGCACATTGGTGTCTCACAGAAGAGCCCAAATTCCTAATTGGGGGCACACCAGCATGGAATGTAAGGCTGTTTAGAAGTGTGTACCCCGAGGCCGTTGGAAGGCCATACAAACGAGAGCTTTGCAGCGAACAGGGCAGCGCTTCGCCATCGTCGTTGCACGTTCACGGAGCTTAATCAAACGAATGCATTTACTTCCTGTGGCTCAAACGCAACAGAGGGGTTGGACGGCCTACAGTGCCCTTTGATAGTTCTTACAACGAACGTGAGTGCACAGGGTCTCGTGAAATAAATCCCTAGCACTGTTGAAGCATTCCGTTAACGCATGCTTCTTCGCTCCTATGGCACTCCGAGGTGTTACTGACGGGGGAAATCTGGACTTTTACTTGAGGCCGGGGGGGGCTCACAATTCTTTTGTCGGCGAGCTCCAGAGTGCTCTTGCTGAAGCTCCCAGCAAGGAACTGAGAGCAGCAGGCCTCACACGAGTACACTCAGACGGCTTCCATCACGAGTAAACTCAGTCCTCTTATGTGAGGCCTCCCGGCAGCAAAGAGAGGTTCGGTGCGAGGAGTGTGCTTCAGGCAGCTTAGGACCCGCAACTGTCTCGTCTACCACGGAGGGGCATAAGGTTTGCCCAGGGTCGCCCAGTTTCAAAGCGGAGCTCACGTAGTTATCCTCAGTGGTTTCTGATTACCTCAAGGAAACACACGGGAGGAACAGGGCCCTTCCGTGGAGGCCCTTTTGGGCACAGGGACCTCTGCGTGGGATCTAGTGGGTAAGTATGGCAGTACCTTAGATAGGCCTCAGTGACCAAGGCTGTCGTCTGGCTCATGCCTTAGCTGTGTTAAGTGTGGAAAACGTGCCGGTCCTCAGGCTGGGCCCACAGCCCAGCTTTCGCTTCTGTGAGAGTGCTGTCCCGAGTCTCCTCCTGGAGCCAGTCGTCAGCACGGTGCCTTCTGGCACTGCCGTTCTCTTTCAGTCAAGGAGGCCGTGCGACTGGCAAAGGGAGTCTGCGCAGCACTGCCTTCGCGAGGCTCTTTGACGACTGGGGCGCTCAACCCAGACAAGCCAGAGAGCAGTACGTTGCCCTTGCTATGAACGTGAAGAGCTTTCTCCAGGGCCCTGTTTAGGCTAAGGTTCCTCAGAAGCCAGGAGCCGCCGTTCCGGCACGGAGAGAAGTCATCCTGCGAAATTGGCGAACGAGCTCCTATCCTGTGTGCCCCCAGGAGCGTCGCAGAGTTAAGGCACTCCGTGGTGGAGTATGGCCTCATGGAAACCACTGCACACCCAACTCCCCCGACGTGAAACACTGGAACTTACCTTGAGGCCTGAGGTCACCTTTCGTTCGGCCGGAGCTGACCATGTGGTGCCGTGGGAGGAGTTTCTAGAAAGGGATTGCCAGCACGGTTTTCGCTTTGAGAGAACACGCAGCCTCGGCCCACAACGACAATCCTGCCATGCAGAGACGTCGGGCCGCTAGTGCTGTTCAGGCAGCTTTGAAGCCAAGCGCAAGGCGCCTCCAAACGGGGAGAAAGCGTCCTCTCCCCTCCGCGTCCCACGTTCAAGCTGAATGACGCAGCATGTTTCTCGGAAGGCTCTGCCGAGCTATCTGGTACAAGGGAGAGGGTGCCTGCCTCTGCTGAGAAAGGTTTTGACGTGGGGATTGCTGGACATGAGGAAGAGCGTTCCCCAGGCCGTGCAAAGTTTAGGCTTTGGTGATTCTGGATGGTCCCAAGGGTCCAGAATCGTCCCTGGGGAAGCTGTCCTCGTTTTCTTTCTCCGGCTGGAAGTAAACAGCTGGCAACCGACTGCCGTCCGCAGACGTCCTGGGGGAGCCCCCCGGTTTCATTTGGGACGCACATTGGTGTCTCACAGAAGAGCCCAAATTCCTAATTGGGGGCACACCAGCATGGAATGTAAGGCTGTTTAGAAGTGTGTACCCCGAGGCCGTTGGAAGGCCGTACAAACGAGAGCTTTCCAGCGAACAGGGCAGCGCTTCGCCATCGTCGTTGCACGTTCACGGAGCTTAATCAAACGAATGCATTTACTTCCTGTGGCTCAAACGCAACAGAGGGGTTGGACGGCCTACAGTGCCCTTTGACAGTTCTTACAACGAACGTGAGTGCACAGGGTCTCGTGAAATAAATCCCTAGCACTGTTGAAGCATTCCGTTAACGCATGCTTCTTCGCTCCTATGGCACTCCGAGGTGTTACTGACGGGGGAAATCTGGACTTTTACTTGAGGCCGGGGGGGGGCTCACAATTCTTTTGTCGGCGAGCTCCAGAGTGCTCTTGCTGAAGCTGCCAGCAAGGAAATGAGAGCAGCAGGCCTCACACGAGTACACTCAGACGGCTTCCGTCACGAGTAAACTCAGGCCTCTTATGTGAGGCCTTCCGGCAGCAAACAGAAGGTGGGCGCGAGGAGTGTGCTTCAGGCAGCTTAGGACCCGCAACTGTCTCGTCTACCACGGAGGGGAATAAGGTTTGCCCAGGGTCGCCCAGTTTCAAAGCGGAGCTCACGTAGTTATCCTCAGTGGTTTCTGATTACCTCAAGGAAACACACGGGAGGAACAGGGCCCTTCCGTGGAGGCCCTTTTGGGCACAGGGACCTCTGCGTGGGATCTAGTGGGTAAGTATGGCAGTACCTTAGATAGGCCTCAGTGACCAAGGCTGTCGTCTGGCTCATGCCTTAGCTGTGTTAAGTGTGGAAAACGTGCCGGTCCTCAGGCTGGGCCCACAGCCCAGCTTTCGCTTCTGTGAGAGTGCTGTCCCGAGTCTCCTCCTGGAGCCAGTCGTCAGCACGGTGCCTTCTGGCACTGCCGTTCTCTTTCAGTCAAGGAGGCCGTGCGACTGGCAAAGGGAGTCTGCGCAGCACTGCCTTCGCGAGGCTCTTTGACGACTGGGGCGCTCAACCCAGACAAGCCAGAGAGCAGTACGTTGCCCTTGCTATGAACGTGAAGAGCTTTCTCCAGGGCCCTGTTTAGGCTAAGGTTCCTCAGAAGCCAGGAGCCGCCGTTCCGGCACGGAGAGAAGTCATCCTGCGAAATTGGCGAACGAGCTCCTATCCTGTGTGCCCCCAGGAGCGTCGCAGAGTTAAGGCACTCCGTGGTGGAGTATGGCCTCATGGAAACCACTGCACACCCAACTCCCCCGACGTGAAACACTGGAACTTACCTTGAGGCCTGAGGTCACCTTTCGTTCGGCCGGAGCTGACCATGTGGTGCCGTGGGAGGAGTTTCTAGAAAGGGATTGCCAGCACGGTTTTCGCTTTGAGAGAACACGCAGCCTCGGCCCACAACGACAATCCTGCCATGCAGAGACGTCGGGCCGCTAGTGCTGTTCAGGCAGCTTTGAAGCCAAGCGCAAGGCGCCTCCAAACGGGGAGAAAGCGTCCTCTCCCCTCCGCGTCCCACGTTCAAGCTGAATGACGCAGCATGTTTCTCGGAAGGCTCTGCCGAGCTATCTGGTACAAGGGAGAGGGTGCCTGCCTCTGCTGAGAAAGGTTTTGACGTGGGGATTGCTGGACATGAGGAAGAGCGTTCCCCAGGCCGTGCAAAGTTTAGGCTTTGGTGATTCTGGATGGTCCCAAGGGTCCAGAATCGTCCCTGGGGAAGCTGTCCTCGTTTTCTTTCTCCGGCTGGAAGTAAACAGCTGGCAACCGACTGCCGTCCGCAGACGTCCTGGGGGAGCCCCCCGGTTTCATTTGGGACGCACATTGGTGTCTCACAGAAGAGCCCAAATTCCTAATTGGGGGCACACCAGCATGGAATGTAAGGCTGTTTAGAAGTGTGTACCCCGAGGCCGTTGGAAGGCCGTACAAACGAGAGCTTTCCAGCGAACAGGGCAGCGCTTCGCCATCGTCGTTGCACGTTCACGGAGCTTAATCAAACGAATGCATTTACTTCCTGTGGCTCAAACGCAACAGAGGGGTTGGACGGCCTACAGTGCCCTTTGACAGTTCTTACAACGAACGTGAGTGCACAGGGTCTCGTGAAATAAATCCCTAGCACTGTTGAAGCATTGCGTTAACGCATGCTTCTTCGCTCCTATGGCACTCCGAGGTGTTACTGACGGGGGAAATCTGGACTTTTACTTGAGGCCGGGGGGGGGCTCACAATTCTTTTGTCGGCGAGCTCCAGAGTGCTCTTGCTGAAGCTGCCAGCAAGGAAATGAGAGCAGCAGGCCTCACACGAGTACACTCAGACGGCTTCCGTCACGAGTAAACTCAGGCCTCTTATGTGAGGCCTTCCGGCAGCAAACAGAAGGTGGGCGCGAGGAGTGTGCTTCAGGCAGCTTAGGACCCGCAACTGTCTCGTCTACCACGGAGGGGAATAAGGTTTGCCCAGGGTCGCCCAGTTTCAAAGCGGAGCTCACGTAGTTATCCTCAGTGGTTTCTGATTACCTCAAGGAAACACACGGGAGGAACAGGGCCCTTCCGTGGAGGCCCTTTTGGGCACAGGGACCTCTGCGTGGGATCTAGTGGGTAAGTATGGCAGTACCTTAGATAGGCCTCAGTTACCAAGGCTGTCGTCTGGCTCATGCCTTAGCTGTGTTAAGTGTGGAAAACGTGCCGGTCCTCAGGCTGGGCCCACAGCCCAGCTTTCGCTTCTGTGAGAGTGCTGTCCCGAGTCTCCTCCTGGAGCCAGTCGTCAGCACGGTGCCTTCTGGCACTGCCGTTCTCTTTCAGTCAAGGAGGCCGTGCGACTGGCAAAGGGAGTCTGCGCAGCACTGCCTTCGCGAGGCTCTTTGACGACTGGGGCGCTCAACCCAGACAAGCCAGAGAGCAGTACGTTGCCCTTGCTATGAACGTGAAGAGCTTTCTCCAGGGCCCTGTTTAGGCTAAGTTTCCTCAGAAGCCAGGAGCCGCCGTTCCGGCACGGAGAGAAGTCATCCTGCGAAATTGGCGAACGAGCTCCTATCCTGTGTGCCCCCAGGAGCGTCGCAGAGTTAAGGCACTCCGTGGTGGAGTATGGCCTCATGGAAACCACTGCACACCCAACTCCCCCGACGTGAAACACTGGAACTTACCTTGAGGCCTGAGGTCACCTTTCGTTCGGCCGGAGCTGACCATGTGGTGCCGTGGGAGGAGTTTCTAGAAAGGGATTGCCAGCACGGTTTTCGCTTTGAGAGAACACGCAGCCTCGGCCCACAACGACAATCCTGCCATGCAGAGACGTCGGGCCGCTAGTGCTGTTCAGGCAGCTTTGAAGCCAAGCGCAAGGCGCCTCCAAACGGGGAGAAAGCGTCCTCTCCCCTCCGCGTCCCACGTTCAAGCTGAATGACGCAGCATGTTTCTCGGAAGGCTCTGCCGAGCTATCTCGTACAAGGGAGAGGGTGCCTGCCTCTGCTGAGAAAGGTTTTGACGTGGGGATTGCTGGACATGAGGAAGAGCGTTCCCCAGGCCGTGCAAAGTTTAGGCTTTGGTGATTCTGGATGGTCCCAAGGGTCCAGAATCGTCCCTGGGGAAGCTGTCCTCGTTTTCTTTCTCCGGCTGGAAGTAAACAGCTGGCAACCGACTGCCGTCCGCAGACGTCCTGGGGGAGCCCCCCGGTTTCATTTGGGACGCACATTGGTGTCTCACAGAAGAGCCCAAATTCCTAATTGGGGGCACACCAGCATGGAATGTAAGGCTGTTTAGAAGTGTGTACCCCGAGGCCGTTGGAAGGCCGTACAAACGAGAGCTTTGCAGCGAACAGGGCAGCGCTTCGCCATCGTCGTTGCACGTTCACGGAGCTTAATCAAACGAATGCATTTACTTCCTGTGGCTCAAACGCAACAGAGGGGTTGGACGGCCTACAGTGCCCTTTGACAGTTCTTACAACGAACGTGAGTGCACAGGGTCTCGTGAAATAAATCCCTAGCACTGTTGAAGCATTCCGTTAACGCATGCTTCTTCGCTCCTATGGCACTCCGAGGTGTTACTGACGGGGGAAATCTGGACTTTTACTTGAGGCCGGGGGGGGCTCACAATTCTTTTGTCGGCGAGCTCCAGAGTGCTCTTGCTGAAGCTCCCAGCAAGGAACTGAGAGCAGCAGGCCTCACACGAGTACACTCAGACGGCTTCCATCACGAGTAAACTCAGTCCTCTTATGTGAGGCCTCCCGGCAGCAAAGAGAGGTTCGGTGCGAGGAGTGTGCTTCAGGCAGCTTAGGACCCGCAACTGTCTCGTCTACCACGGAGGGTATAAGGTTTGCCCAGGGTCGCCCAGTTTCAAAGCGGAGCTCACGTAGTTATCCTCAGTGGTTTCTGATTACCTCAAGGAAACACACGG
Organism: Globicephala melas; assembly: GCF_963455315.2. Taxonomy (NCBI): domain Eukaryota; kingdom Metazoa; phylum Chordata; class Mammalia; order Artiodactyla; family Delphinidae; genus Globicephala; species Globicephala melas. The sequence continues at coordinate 1,505,550 of NW_027207235.1, read as the reverse complement.
GAGGAACAGGGCCCTTCCGTGGAGGCCCTTTTGGGCACAGGGACCTCTGCGTGGGATCTAGTGGGTAAGTATGGCAGTACCTTAGATAGGCCTCAGTGACCAAGGCTGTCGTCTGGCTCATGCCTTAGCTGTGTTAAGTGTGGAAAACGTGCCGGTCCTCAGGCTGGGCCCACAGCCCAGCTTTCGCTTCTGTGAGAGTGCTGTCCCGAGTCTCCTCCTGGAGCCAGTCGTCAGCACGGTGCCTTCTGGCACTGCCGTTCTCTTTCAGTCAAGGAGGCCGTGCGACTGGCAAAGGGAGTCTGCGCAGCACTGCCTTCGCGAGGCTCTTTGACGACTGGGGCGCTCAACCCAGACAAGCCAGAGAGCAGTACGTTGCCCTTGCTATGAACTTGAAGAGCTTTCTCCAGGGCCCTGTTTAGGCTAAGGTTCCTCAGAAGCCAGGAGCCGCCGTTCCGGCACGGAGAGAAGTCATCCTGCGAAATTGGCGAACGAGCTCCTATCCTGTGTGCCCCCAGGAGCGTCGCAGAGTTAAGGCACTCCGTGGTGGAGTATGGCCTCATGGAAACCACTGCACACCCAACTCCCCCGACATGAAACACTGGAACTTACCTTGAGGCCTGAGGTCACCTTTCGTTCGGCCGGAGCTGACCATGTGGTGCCGTGGGAGGAGTTTCTAGAAAGGGATTGCCAACACGGTTTTCGCTTTGAGAGAACACGCAGCCTCGGCCCACAACCACAATCCTGCCATGCAGAGACGTCGGGCCGCTAGTGCTGTTCAGGCAGCTTTGAAGCCAAGCGCAAGGCGCCTCCAAACGGGGAGAAAGCGTCCTCTCCCCTCCGCGTCCCACGTTCAAGCTGAATGACGCAACATGTTTCTCGGAAGGCTCTGCCGAGCTATCTGGTACAAGGGAGAGGGTGCCTGCCTCTGCTGAGAAAGGTTTTGACGTGGGGATTGCTGGACATGAGGAAGAGCGTTCCCCAGGCCGTGCAAAGTTTAGGCTTTGGTGATTCTGGATGGTCCCAAGGGTCCAGAATCGTCCCTGGGGAAGCTGTCCTCGTTTTCTTTCTCCGGCTGGAAGTAAACAGCTGGCAACCGACTGCCGTCCGCAGACGTCCTGGGGGAGCCCCCCGGTTTCATTTGGGACGCACATTGGTGTCTCACAGAAGAGCCCAAATTCCTAATTGGGGGCACACCAGCATGGAATGTAAGGCTGTTTAGAAGTGTGTACCCCGAGGCCGTTGGAAGGCCATACAAACGAGAGCTTTGCAGCGAACAGGGCAGCGCTTCGCCATCGTCGTTGCACGTTCACGGAGCTTAATCAAACGAATGCATTTACTTCCTGTGGCTCAAACGCAACAGAGGGGTTGGACGGCCTACAGTGCCCTTTGATAGTTCTTACAACGAACGTGAGTGCACAGGGTCTCGTGAAATAAATCCCTAGCACTGTTGAAGCATTCCGTTAACGCATGCTTCTTCGCTCCTATGGCACTCCGAGGTGTTACTGACGGGGGAAATCTGGACTTTTACTTGAGGCCGGGGGGGGCTCACAATTCTTTTGTCGGCGAGCTCCAGAGTGCTCTTGCTGAAGCTCCCAGCAAGGAACTGAGAGCAGCAGGCCTCACACGAGTACACTCAGACGGCTTCCATCACGAGTAAACTCAGTCCTCTTATGTGAGGCCTCCCGGCAGCAAAGAGAGGTTCGGTGCGAGGAGTGTGCTTCAGGCAGCTTAGGACCCGCAACTGTCTCGTCTACCACGGAGGGGCATAAGGTTTGCCCAGGGTCGCCCAGTTTCAAAGCGGAGCTCACGTAGTTATCCTCAGTGGTTTCTGATTACCTCAAGGAAACACACGGGAGGAACAGGGCCCTTCCGTGGAGGCCCTTTTGGGCACAGGGACCTCTGCGTGGGATCTAGTGGGTAAGTATGGCAGTACCTTAGATAGGCCTCAGTGACCAAGGCTGTCGTCTGGCTCATGCCTTAGCTGTGTTAAGTGTGGAAAACGTGCCGGTCCTCAGGCTGGGCCCACAGCCCAGCTTTCGCTTCTGGGAGAGTGCTGTCCCGAGTCTCCTCCTGGAGCCAGTCGTCAGCACGGTGCCTTCTGGCACTGCCGTTCTCTTTCAGTCAAGGAGGCCGTGCGACTGGCAAAGGGAGTCTGCGCAGCACTGCCTTCGCGAGGCTCTTTGACGACTGGGGCGCTCAACCCAGACAAGCCAGAGAGCAGTACGTTGCCCTTGCTATGAACGTGAAGAGCTTTCTCCAGGGCCCTGTTTAGGCTAAGGTTCCTCAGAAGCCAGGAGCCGCCGTTCCGGCACGGAGAGAAGTCATCCTGCGAAATTGGCGAACGAGCTCCTATCCTGTGTGCCCCCAGGAGCGTCGCAGAGTTAAGGCACTCCGTGGTGGAGTATGGCCTCATGGAAACCACTGCACACCCAACTCCCCCGACATGAAACACTGGAACTTACCTTGAGGCCTGAGGTCACCTTTCGTTCGGCCGGAGCTGACCATGTGGTGCCGTGGGAGGAGTTTCTAGAAAGGGATTGCCAGCACGGTTTTCGCTTTGAGAGAACACGCAGCCTCGGTCCACAACGACAATCCTGCCATGCAGAGACGTCGGGCCGCTAGTGCTGTTCAGGCAGCTTTGAAGCCAAGCGCAAGGCGCCTCCAAACGGGGAGAAAGCGTCCTCTCCCCTCCGCGTCCCACGTTCAAGCTGAATGACGCAGCATGTTTCTCGGAAGGCTCTGCCGAGCTATCTGGTACAAGGGAGAGGGTGCCTGCCTCTGCTGAGAAAGGTTTTGACGTGGGGATTGCTGGACATGAGGAAGAGCGTTCCCCAGGCCGTGCAAAGTTTAGGCTTTGGTGATTCTGGATGGTCCCAAGGGTCCAGAATCGTCCCTGGGGAAGCTGTCCTCGTTTTCTTTCTCCGGCTGGAAGTAAACAGCTGGCAACCGACTGCCGTCCGCAGACGTCCTGGGGGAGCCCCCCGGTTTCATTTGGGACGCACATTGGTGTCTCACAGAAGAGCCCAAATTCCTAATTGGGGGCACACCAGCATGGAATGTAAGGCTGTTTAGAAGTGTGTACCCCGAGGCCGTTGGAAGGCCGTACAAACGAGAGCTTTGCAGCGAACAGGGCAGCGCTTCGCCATCGTCGTTGCACGTTCACGGAGCTTAATCAAACGAATGCATTTACTTCCTGTGGCTCAAACGCAACAGAGGGGTTGGACGGCCTACAGTGCCCTTTGACAGTTCTTACAACGAACGTGAGTGCACAGGGTCTCGTGAAATAAATCCCTAGCACTGTTGAAGCATTCCGTTAACGCATGCTTCTTCGCTCCTATGGCACTCCGAGGTGTTACTGACGGGGGAAATCTGGACTTTTACTTGAGGCCGGGGGGGGCTCACAATTCTTTTGTCGGCGAGCTCCAGAGTGCTCTTGCTGAAGCTCCCAGCAAGGAACTGAGAGCAGCAGGCCTCACACGAGTACACTCAGACGGCTTCCATCACGAGTAAACTCAGTCCTCTTATGTGAGGCCTCCCGGCAGCAAAGAGAGGTTCGGTGCGAGGAGTGTGCTTCAGGCAGCTTAGGACCCGCAACTGTCTCGTCTACCACGGAGGGGCATAAGGTTTGCCCAGGGTCGCCCAGTTTCAAAGCGGAGCTCACGTAGTTATCCTCAGTGGTTTCTGATTACCTCAAGGAAACACACGGGAGGAACAGGGCCCTTCCGTGGAGGCCCTTTTGGGCACAGGGACCTCTGCGTGGGATCTACTGGGTAAGTATGGCAGTACCTTAGATAGGCCTCAGTGACCAAGGCTGTCGTCTGGCTCATGCCTTAGCTGTGTTAAGTGTGGAAAACGTGCCGGTCCTCAGGCTGGGCCCACAGCCCAGCTTTCGCTTCTGGGAGAGTGCTGTTCCGAGTCTCCTCCTGGAGCCAGTCGTCAGCACGGTGCCTTCTGGCACTGCCGTTCTCTTTCAGTCAAGGAGGCCGTGCGACTGGCAAAGGGAGTCTGCGCAGCACTGCCTTCGCGAGGCTCTTTGACGACTGGGGCGCTCAACCCAGACAAGCCAGAGAGCAGTACGTTCCCCTTGCTATGAACGTGAAGAGCTTTCTCCAGGGCCCTGTTTAGGCTAAGTTTCCTCAGGAGCCAGGAGCCGCCGTTCGGGCACGGAGAGAAGTCATCCTGCGAAATTGGCGAACGAGCTACTATCCTGTGTGCCCCCAGGAGCGTCGCAGGGTTAAGGCACTCCGTGGTGGAGTATGGCCTCATGGAAACCACTGCACACCCAACTCCCCCGACGTGAAACACTGGAACTTACCTTGAGGCCTGAGGTCACCTTTCGTTCGGCCGGAGCTGACCATGTGGTGCCGTGGGAGGAGTTTCTAGAAAGGGATTGCCAGCACGGTTTTCGCTTTGAGAGAACACGCAGCCTCGGCCCACAACGACAATCCTGCCATGCAGAGACGTCGCGCCGCTAGTGCTGTTCAGGCAGCTTTGAAGCCAAGCGCAAGGCGCCTCCAAACGGGGAGAAAGCGTCCTCTCCCCTCCGCGTCCCACGTTCAAGCTGAATGACGCAGCATGTTTCTCGGAAGGCTCTGCCGAGCTATCTGGTACAAGGGAGAGGGTGCCTGCCTCTGCTGAGAAAGGTTTTGACGTGGGGATTGCTGGACATGAGGAAGAGCGTTCCCCAGGCCGTGCAAAGTTTAGGCTTTGGTGATTCTGGATGGTCCCAAGGGTCCAGAATCGTCCCTGGGGAAGCTGTCCTCGTTTTCTTTCTCCGGCTGGAAGTAAACAGCTGGCAACCGACTGCCGTCCGCAGACGTCCTGGGGGAGCCCCCCGGTTTCATTTGGGACGCACATTGGTGTCTCACAGAAGAGCCCAAATTCCTAATTGGGGGCACACCAGCATGGAATGTAAGGCTGTTTAGAAGTGTGTACCCCGAGGCCGTTGGAAGGCCGTACAAACGAGAGCTTTCCAGCGAACAGGGCAGCGCTTCGCCATCGTCGTTGCACGTTCACGGAGCTTAATCAAACGAATGCATTTACTTCCTGTGGCTCAAACGCAACAGAGGGGTTGGACGGCCTACAGTGCCCTTTGACAGTTCTTACAACGAACGTGAGTGCACAGGGTCTCGTGAAATAAATCCCTAGCACTGTTGAAGCATTCCGTTAACGCATGCTTCTTCGCTCCTATGGCACTCCGAGGTGTTACTGACGGGGGAAATCTGGACTTTTACTTGAGGCCGGGGGGGGCTCACAATTCTTTTGTCGGCGAGCTCCAGAGTGCTCTTGCTGAAGCTCCCAGCAAGGAACTGAGAGCAGCAGGCCTCACACGAGTACACTCAGACGGCTTCCATCACGAGTAAACTCAGTCCTCTTATGTGAGGCCTCCCGGCAGCAAAGAGAGGTTCGGTGCGAGGAGTGTGCTTCAGGCAGCTTAGGACCCGCAACTGTCTTGTCTACCACGGAGGGGCATAAGGTTTGCCCAGGGTCGCCCAGTTTCAAAGCGGAGCTCACGTAGTTATCCTCAGTGGTTTCTGATTACCTCAAGGAAACACACGGGAGGAACAGGGCCCTTCCGTGGAGGCCCTTTTGGGCACAGGGACCTCTGCGTGGGATCTACTGGGTAAGTATGGCAGTACCTTAGATAGGCCTCAGTGACCAAGGCTGTCGTCTGGCTCATGCCTTAGCTGTGTTAAGTGTGGAAAACGTGCCGGTCCTCAGGCTGGGCCCACAGCCCAGCTTTCGCTTCTGGGAGAGTGCTGTTCCGAGTCTCCTCCTGGAGCCAGTCGTCAGCACGGTGCCTTCTGGCACTGCCGTTCTCTTTCAGTCAAGGAGGCCGTGCGACTGGCAAAGGGAGTCTGCGCAGCACTGCCTTCGCGAGGCTCTTTGACGACTGGGGCGCTCAACCCAGAGAAGCCAGAGAGCAGTACGTTGCCCTTGCTATGAACGTGAAGAGCTTTCTCCAGGGCCCTGTTTAGGCTAAGTTTCCTCAGGAGCCAGGAGCCGACGTTCGGGCACGGAGAGAAGTCATCCTGCGAAATTGGCGAATGAGCTCCTATCCTGTGTGCCCCCAGGAGCGTCGCAGGGTTAAGGCACTCCGTGGTGGAGTATGGCCTCATGGAAACCACTGCACACCCAACTCCCCCGACGTGAAACACTGGAACTTACCTTGAGGCCTGAGGTCACCTTTCGTTCGGCCGGAGCTGACCATGTGGTGCCGTGGGAGGAGTTTCTAGAAAGGGATTGCCAGCACGGTTTTCGCTTTGAGAGAACACGCAGCCTCGGTCCACAACGACAATCCTGCCGTGCAGAGACGTCGGGCCGCTAGTGCTGTTCAGGCAGCTTTGAAGCCAAGCGCAAGGCGCCTCCAAACGGGGAGAAAGCGTCCTCTCCCCTCCGCGTCCCACGTTCAAGCTGAATGACGCAGCATGTTTCTCGGAAGGCTCTGCCGAGCTATCTGGTACAAGGGAGAGGGTGCCTGCCTCTGCTGAGAAAGGTTTTGACGTGGGGATTGCTGGACATGAGGAAGAGTGTTCCCCAGGCCGTGCAAAGTTTAGGCTTTGGTGATTCTGGATGGTCCCAAGGGTCCAGAATCGTCCCTGGGGAAGCTGTCCTCGTTTTCTTTCTCCGGCTGGAAGTAAACAGCTGGCAACCGACTGCCGTCCGCAGACGTCCTGGGGGAGCCCCCCGGTTTCATTTGGGACGCACATTGGTGTCTCACAGAAGAGCCCAAATTCCTAATTGGGGGCACACCAGCATGGAATGTAAGGCTGTTTAGAAGTGTGTACCCCGAGGCCGTTGGAAGGCCGTACAAACGAGAGCTTTCGAGCGAACAGGGCAGCGCTTCGCCATCGTCGTTGCACGTTCACGGAGCTTAATCAAACGAATGCATTTACTTCCTGTGGCTCAAAGGCAACAGAGGGGTTGGACGGCCTACAGTGCCCTTTGACAGTTCTTACAACGAACGTGAGTGCACAGGGTCTCGTGAAATAAATCCCTAGCACTGTTGAAGCATTCCGTTAACGCATGCTTCTTCGCTCCTATGGCACTCCGAGGTGTTACTGACGGGGGAAATCTGGACTTTTACTTGAGGCCGGGGGGGGCTCACAATTCTTTTGTCGGCGAGCTCCAGAGTGCTCTTGCTGAAGCTCCCAGCAAGGAACTGAGAGCAGCAGGCCTCACACGAGTACACTCAGACGGCTTCCATCACGAGTAAACTCAGTCCTCTTATGTGAGGCCTCCCGGCAGCAAAGAGAGGTTCGGTGCGAGGAGTGTGCTTCAGGCAGCTTAGGACCCGCAACTGTCTCGTCTACCACGGAGGGGCATAAGGTTTGCCCAGGGTCGCCCAGTTTCAAAGCGGAGCTCACGTAGTTATCCTCAGTGGTTTCTGATTACCTCAAGGAAACACACGGGAGGAACAGGGCCCTTCCGTGGAGGCCCTTTTGGGCACAGGGACCTCTGCGTGGGATCTACTGGGTAAGTATGGCAGTACCTTAGATAGGCCTCAGTGACCAAGGCTGTCGTCTGGCTCATGCCTTAGCTGTGTTAAGTGTGGAAAACGTGCCGGTCCTCAGGCTGGGCCCACAGCCCAGCTTTCGCTTCTGTGAGAGTGCTGTCCCGAGTCTCCTCCTGGAGCCAGTCGTCAGCACGGTGCCTTCTGGCACTGCCGTTCTCTTTCAGTCAAGGAGGCCGTGCGACTGGCAAAGGGAGTCTGCGCAGCACTGCCTTCGCGAGGCTCTTTGACGACTGGGGCGCTCAACCCAGACAAGCCAGAGAGCAGTACATTGCCCTTGCTATGAACGTGAAGAGCTTTCTCCAGGGCCCTGTTTAGGCTAAGGTTCCTCAGAAGCCAGGAGCCGCCGTTCCGGCACGGAGAGAAGTCATCCTGCGAAATTGGCGAACGAGCTCCTATCCTGTGTGCCCCCAGGAGCGTCGCAGAGTTAAGGCACTCCGTGGTGGAGTATGGCCTCATGGAAACCACTGCACACCCAACTCCCCCGACATGAAACACTGGAACTTACCTTGAGGCCTGAGGTCACCTTTCGTTCGGCCGGAGCTGACCATGTGGTGCCGTGGGAGGAGTTTCTAGAAAGGGATTGCCAGCACGGTTTTCGCTTTGAGAGAACACGCAGCCTCGGCCCACAACGACAATCCTGCCATGCAGAGACGTCGGGCCGCTTGTGCTGTTCAGGCAGCTTTGAAGCCAAGCGCAAGGCGCCTCCAAACGGGGAGAAAGCGTCCTCTCCCCTCCGCGTCCCACGTTCAAGCTGAATGACGCAGCATGTTTCTCGGAAGGCTCTGCCGAGCTATCTGGTACAAGGGAGAGGGTGCCTGCCTCTGCTGAGAAAGGTTTTGACGTGGGGATTGCTGGACATGAGGAAGAGCGTTCCCCAGGCCGTGCAAAGTTTAGGCTTTGGTGATTCTGGATGGTCCCAAGGGTCCAGAATCGTCCCTGGGGAAGCTGTCCTCGTTTTCTTTCTCCGGCTGGAAGTAAACAGCTGGCAACCGACTGCCGTCCGCAGACGTCCTGGGGGAGCCCCCCGGTTTCATTTGGGACGCACATTGGTGTCTCACAGAAGAGCCCAAATTCCTAATTGGGGGCACACCAGCATGGAATGTAAGGCTGTTTAGAAGTGCGTACCCCGAGGCCGTTGGAAGGCCGTACAAACGAGAGCTTTCGAGCGAACAGGGCAGCGCTTCGCCATCGTCGTTGCACGTTCACGGAGCTTAATCAAACGAATGCATTTACTTCCTGTGGCTCAAAGGCAACAGAGGGGTTGGACGGCCTACAGTGCCCTTTGACAGTTCTTACAACGAACGTGAGTGCACAGGGTCTCGTGAAATAAATCCCTAGCACTGTTGAAGCATTCCGTTAACGCATGCTTCTTCGCTCCTATGGCACTCCGAGGTGTTACTGACGGGGGAAATCTGGACTTTTACTTGAGGCCGGGGGGGGCTCACAATTCTTTTGTCGGCGAGCTCCAGAGTGCTCTTGCTGAAGCTCCCAGCAAGGAACTGAGAGCAGCAGGCCTCACACGAGTACACTCAGACGGCTTCCATCACGAGTAAACTCAGTCCTCTTATGTGAGGCCTCCCGGCAGCAAAGAGAGGTTCGGTGCGAGGAGTGTGCTTCAGGCAGCTTAGGACCCGCAACTGTCTCGTCTACCACGGAGGGGCATAAGGTTTGCCCAGGGTCGCCCAGTTTCAAAGCGGAGCTCACGTAGTTATCCTCAGTGGTTTCTGATTACCTCAAGGAAACACACGGGAGGAACAGGGCCCTTCCGTGGAGGCCCTTTTGGGCACAGGGACCTCTGCGTGGGATCTAGTGGGTAAGTATGGCAGTACCTTAGATAGGCCTCAGTGACCAAGGCTGTCGTCTGGCTCATGCCTTAGCTGTGTTAAGTGTGGAAAACGTGCCGGTCCTCAGGCTGGGCCCACAGCCCAGCTTTCGCTTCTGTGAGAGTGCTGTCCCGAGTCTCCTCCTGGAGCCAGTCGTCAGCACGGTGCCTTCTGGCACTGCCGTTCTCTTTCAGTCAAGGAGGCCGTGCGACTGGCAAAGGGAGTCTGCGCAGCACTGCCTTCGCGAGGCTCTTTGACGACTGGGGCGCTCAACCCAGACAAGCCAGAGAGCAGTACGTTGCCCTTGCTATGAACGTGAAGAGCTTTCTCCAGGGCCCTGTTTAGGCTAAGGTTCCTCAGAAGCCAGGAGCCGCCGTTCCGGCACGGAGAGAAGTCATCCTGCGAAATTGGCGAACGAGCTCCTATCCTGTGTGCCCCCAGGAGCGTCACAGAGTTAAGGCACTCCGTGGTGGAGTATGGCCTCATGGAAACCACTGCACACCCAACTCCCCCGACGTGAAACACTGGAACTTACCTTGAGGCCTGAGGTCACCTTTCGTTCGGCCGGAGCTGACCATGTGGTGCCGTGGGAGGAGTTTCTAGAAAGGGATTGCCAGCACGGTTTTCGCTTTGAGAGAACACGCAGCCTCGGTCCACAACGACAATCCTGCCGTGCAGAGACGTCGGGCCGCTAGTGCTGTTCAGGCAGCTTTGAAGCCAAGCGCAAGGCGCCTCCAAACGGGGAGAAAGCGTCCTCTCCCCTCCGCGTCCCACGTTCAAGCTGAATGACGCAGCATGTTTCTCGGAAGGCTCTGCCGAGCTATCTGGTACAAGGGAGAGGGTGCCTGCCTCTGCTGAGAAAGGTTTTGACGTGGGGATTGCTGGACATGAGGAAGAGCGTTCCCCAGGCCGTGCAAAGTTTAGGCTTTGGTGATTCTGGATGGTCCCAAGGGTCCAGAATCGTCCCTGGGGAAGCTGTCCTCGTTTTCTTTCTCCGGCTGGAAGTAAACAGCTGGCAACCGACTGCCGTCCGCAGACGTCCTGGGGGAGCCCCCCGGTTTCATTTGGGACGCACATTGGTGTCTCACAGAAGAGCCCAAATTCCTAATTGGGGGCACACCAGCATGGAATGTAAGGCTGTTTAGAAGTGTGTACCCCGAGGCCGTTGGAAGGCCGTACAAACGAGAGCTTTCCAGCGAACAGGGCAGCGCTTCGCCATCGTCGTTGCACGTTCACGGAGCTTAATCAAACGAATGCATTTACTTCCTGTGGCTCAAACGCAACAGAGGGGTTGGACGGCCTACAGTGCCCTTTGACAGTTCTTACAACGAACGTGAGTGCACAGGGTCTCGTGAAATAAATCCGTAGCACTGTTGAAGCATTCCGTTAACGCATGCTTCTTCGCTCCTATGGCACTCCGAGGTGTTACTGACGGGGGAAATCTGGACTTTTACTTGAGGCCGGGGGGGGCTCACAATTCTTTTGTCGGCGAGCTCCAGAGTGCTCTTGCTGAAGCTCCCAGCAAGGAACTGAGAGCAGCAGGCCTCACACGAGTACACTCAGACGGCTTCCGTCACGAGTAAACTCAGGCCTCTTATGTGAGGCCTTCCGGCAGCAAACAGAAGGTGGGCGCGAGGAGTGTGCTTCAGGCAGCTTAGGACCCGCAACTGTCTTGTCTACCACGGAGGGGAATAAGGTTTGCCCAGGGTCGCCCAGTTTCAAAGCGGAGCTCACGTAGTTATCCTCAGTGGTTTCTGATTACCTCAAGGAAACACACGGGAGGAACAGGGCCCTTCCGTGGAGGCCCTTTTGGGCACAGGGACCTCTGCGTGGGATCTACTGGGTAAGTATGGCAGTACCTTAGATAGGCCTCAGTGACCAAGGCTGTCGTCTGGCTCATGCCTTAGCTGTGTTAAGTGTGGAAAACGTGCCGGTCCTCAGGCTGGGCCCACAGCCCAGCTTTCGCTTCTGGGAGAGTGCTGTTCCGAGTCTCCTCCTGGAGCCAGTCGTCAGCACGGTGCCTTCTGGCACTGCCGTTCTCTTTCAGTCAAGGAGGCCGTGCGACTGACTGGCAAAGGGAGTCTGCGCAGCACTGCCTTCGCGAGGCTCTTTGACGACTGGGGCGCTCAACCCAGACAAGCCAGAGAGCAGTACGTTGCCCTTGCTATGAACGTGAAGAGCTTTCTCCAGGGCCCTGTTTAGGCTAAGTTTCCTCAGGAGCCAGGAGCCGCCGTTCGGGCACGGAGAGAAGTCATCCTGCGAAATTGGCGAACGAGCTCCTATCCTGTGTGCCCCCAGGAGCGTCACAGAGTTAAGGCACTCCGTGGTGGAGTATGGCCTCATGGAAACCACTGCACACCCAACTCCCCCGACGTGAAACACTGGAACTTACCTTGAGGCCTGAGGTCACCTTTCGTTCGGCCGGAGCTGACCATGTGGTGCCGTGGGAGGAGTTTCTAGAAAGGGATTGCCAGCACGGTTTTCGCTTTGAGAGAACACGCAGCCTCGGCCCACAACGACAATCCTGCCATGCAGAGACGTCGGGCCGCTAGTGCTGTTCAGGCAGCTTTGAAGCCAAGCGCAAGGCGCCTCCAAACGGGGAGAAAGCGTCCTCTCCCCTCCGCGTCCCACGTTCAAGCTGAATGACGCAGCATGTTTCTCGGAAGGCTCTGCCGAGCTATCTGGTACAAGGGAGAGGGTGCCTGCCTCTGCTGAGAAAGGTTTTGACGTGGGGATTGCTGGACATGAGGAAGAGCGTTCCCCAGGCCGTGCAAAGTTTAGGCTTTGGTGATTCTGGATGGTCCCAAGGGTCCAGAATCGTCCCTCGGGAAGCTGTCCTCGTTTTCTTTCTCCGGCTGGAAGTAAACAGCTGGCAACCGACTGCCGTCCGCAGACGTCCTGGGGGAGCCCCCCGGTTTCATTTGGGACGCACATTGGTGTCTCACAGAAGAGCCCAAATTCCTAATTGGGGGCACACCAGCATGGAATGTAAGGCTGTTTAGAAGTGTGTACCCCGAGGCCATTGGAAGGCCGTACAAACGAGAGCTTTCCAGCGAACAGGGCAGCGCTTCGCCATCGTCGTTGCACGTTCACGGAGCTTAATCAAACGAATGCATTTACTTCCTGTGGCTCAAACGCAACAGAGGGGTTGGACGGCCTACAGTGCCCTTTGACAGTTCTTACAACGAACGTGAGTGCACAGGGTCTCGTGAAATAAATCCCTAGCACTGTTGAAGCATTGCGTTAACGCATGCTTCTTCGCTCCTATGGCACTCCGAGGTGTTACTGACGGGGGAAATCTGGACTTTTACTTGAGGCCGGGGGGGGGCTCACAATTCTTTTGTCGGCGAGCTCCAGAGTGCTCTTGCTGAAGCTGCCAGCAAGGAAATGAGAGCAGCAGGCCTCACACGAGTACACTCAGACGGCTTCCGTCACGAGTAAACTCAGTCCTCTTATGTGAGGCCTTCCGGCAGCAAACAGAAGGTGGGCGCGAGGAGTGTGCTTCAGGCAGCTTAGGACCCGCAACTGTCTCGTCTACCACGGAGGGGAATAAGGTTTGCCCAGGGTCGCCCAGTTTCAAAGCGGAGCTCACGTAGTTATCCTCAGTGGTTTCTGATTACCTCAAGGAAACACACGGGAGGAACAGGGCCCTTCCGTGGAGGCCCTTTTGGGCACAGGGACCTCTGCGTGGGATCTAGTGGGTAAGTATGGCAGTACCTTAGATAGGCCTCAGTGACCAAGGCTGTCGTCTGGCTCATGCCTTAGCTGTGTTAAGTGTGGAAAACGTGCCGGTCCTCAGGCTGGGCCCACAGCCCAGCTTTCGCTTCTGGGAGAGTGCTGTCCCGAGTCTCCTCCTGGAGCCAGTCGTCAGCACGGTGCCTTCTGGCACTGCCGTTCTCTTTCAGTCAAGGAGGCCGTGCGACTGGCAAAGGGAGTCTGCGCAGCACTGCCTTCGCGAGGCTCTTTGACGACTGGGGCGCTCAACCCAGACAAGCCAGAGAGCAGTACGTTGCCCTTGCTATGAACGTGAAGAGCTTTCTCCAGGGCCCTGTTTAGGCTAAGTTTCCTCAGAAGCCAGGAGCCGCCGTTCCGGCACGGAGAGAAGTCATCCTGCGAAATTGGCGAACGAGCTCCTATCCTGTGTGCCCCCAGGAGCGTCGCAGAGTTAAGGCACTCCGTGGTGGAGTATGGCCTCATGGAAACCACTGCACACCCAACTCCCCCGACGTGAAACACTGGAACTTACCTTGAGGCCTGAGGTCACCTTTCGTTCGGCCGGAGCTGACCATGTGGTGCCGTGGGAGGAGTTTCTAGAAAGGGATTGCCAGCACGGTTTTCGCTTTGAGAGAACACGCAGCCTCGGCCCACAACGACAATCCTGCCATGCAGAGACGTCGGGCCGCTAGTGCTGTTCAGGCAGCTTTGAAGCCAAGCGCAAGGCGCCTCCAAACGGGGAGAAAGCGTCCTCTCCCCTCCGCGTCCCACGTTCAAGCTGAATGACGCAGCATGTTTCTCGGAAGGCTCTGCCGAGCTATCTGGTACAAGGGAGAGGGTGCCTGCCTCTGCTGAGAAAGGTTTTGACGTGGGGATTGCTGGACATGAGGAAGAGCGTTCCCCAGGCCGTGCAAAGTTTAGGCTTTGGTGATTCTGGATGGTCCCAAGGGTCCAGAATCGTCCCTGGGGAAGCTGTCCTCGTTTTCTTTCTCCGGCTGGAAGTAAACAGCTGGCAACCGACTGCCGTCCGCAGACGTCCTGGGGGAGCCCCCCGGTTTCATTTGGGACGCACATTGGTGTCTCACAGAAGAGCCCAAATTCCTAATTGGGGGCACACCAGCATGGAATGTAAGGCTGTTTAGAAGTGTGTACCCCGAGGCCGTTGGAAGGCCGTACAAACGAGAGCTTTGCAGCGAACAGGGCAGCGCTTCGCCATCGTCGTTGCACGTTCACGGAGCTTAATCAAACGAATGCATTTACTTCCTGTGGCTCAAACGCAACAGAGGGGTTGGACGGCCTACAGTGCCCTTTGACAGTTCTTACAACGAACGTGAGTGCACAGGGTCTCGTGAAATAAATCCCTAGCACTGTTGAAGCATTCCGTTAACGCATGCTTCTTCGCTCCTATGGCACTCCGAGGTGTTACTGACGGGGGAAATCTGGACTTTTACTTGAGGCCGGGGGGGGGCTCACAATTCTTTTGTCGGCGAGCTCCAGAGTGCTCTTGCTGAAGCTGCCAGCAAGGAAATGAGAGCAGCAGGCCTCACACGAGTACACTCAGACGGCTTCCGTCACGAGTAAACTCAGTCCTCTTATGTGAGGCCTTCCGGCAGCAAACAGAAGGTGGGCGCGAGGAGTGTGCTTCAGGCAGCTTAGGACCCGCAACTGTCTCGTCTACCACGGAGGGGAATAAGGTTTGCCCAGGGTCGCCCAGTTTCAAAGCGGAGCTCACGTAGTTATCCTCAGTGGTTTCTGATTACCTCAAGGAAACACACGGGAGGAACAGGGCCCTTCCGTGGAGGCCCTTTTGGGCACAGGGACCTCTGCGTGGGATCTAGTGGGTAAGTATGGCAGTACCTTAGATAGGCCTCAGTGACCAAGGCTGTCGTCTGGCTCATGCCTTAGCTGTGTTAAGTGTGGAAAACGTGCCGGTCCTCAGGCTGGGCCCACAGCCCAGCTTTCGCTTCTGTGAGAGTGCTGTCCCGAGTCTCCTCCTGGAGCCAGTCGTCAGCACGGTGCCTTCTGGCACTGCCGTTCTCTTTCAGTCAAGGAGGCCGTGCGACTGGCAAAGGGAGTCTGCGCAGCACTGCCTTCGCGAGGCTCTTTGACGACTGGGGCGCTCAACCCAGACAAGCCAGAGAGCAGTACGTTGCCCTTGCTATGAACGTGAAGAGCTTTCTCCAGGGCCCTGTTTAGGCTAAGGTTCCTCAGAAGCCAGGAGCCGCCGTTCCGGCACGGAGAGAAGTCATCCTGCGAAATTGGCGAACGAGCTCCTATCCTGTGTGCCCCCAGGAGCGTCACAGAGTTAAGGCACTCCGTGGTGGAGTATGGCCTCATGGAAACCACTGCACACCCAACTCCCCCGACGTGAAACACTGGAACTTACCTTGAGGCCTGAGGTCACCTTTCGTTCGGCCGGAGCTGACCATGTGGTGCCGTGGGAGGAGTTTCTAGAAAGGGATTGCCAGCACGGTTTTCGCTTTGAGAGAACACGCAGCCTCGGTCCACAACGACAATCCTGCCGTGCAGAGACGTCGGGCCGCTAGTGCTGTTCAGGCAGCTTTGAAGCCAAGCGCAAGGCGCCTCCAAACGGGGAGAAAGCGTCCTCTCCCCTCCGCGTCCCACGTTCAAGCTGAATGACGCAGCATGTTTCTCGGAAGGCTCTGCCGAGCTATCTGGTACAAGGGAGAGGGTGCCTGCCTCTGCTGAGAAAGGTTTTGACGTGGGGATTGCTGGACATGAGGAAGAGCGTTCCCCAGGCCGTGCAAAGTTTAGGCTTTGGTGATTCTGGATGGTCCCAAGGGTCCAGAATCGTCCCTGGGGAAGCTGTCCTCGTTTTCTTTCTCCGGCTGGAAGTAAACAGCTGGCAACCGACTGCCGTCCGCAGACGTCCTGGGGGAGCCCCCCGGTTTCATTTGGGACGCACATTGGTGTCTCACAGAAGAGCCCAAATTCCTAATTGGGGGCACACCAGCATGGAATGTAAGGCTGTTTAGAAGTGTGTACCCCGAGGCCGTTGGAAGGCCGTACAAACGAGAGCTTTCCAGCGAACAGGGCAGCGCTTCGCCATCGTCGTTGCACGTTCACGGAGCTTAATCAAACGAATGCATTTACTTCCTGTGGCTCAAACGCAACAGAGGGGTTGGACGGCCTACAGTGCCCTTTGACAGTTCTTACAACGAACGTGAGTGCACAGGGTCTCGTGAAATAAATCCGTAGCACTGTTGAAGCATTCCGTTAACGCATGCTTCTTCGCTCCTATGGCACTCCGAGGTGTTACTGACGGGGGAAATCTGGACTTTTACTTGAGGCCGGGGGGGGCTCACAATTCTTTTGTCGGCGAGCTCCAGAGTGCTCTTGCTGAAGCTCCCAGCAAGGAACTGAGAGCAGCAGGCCTCACACGAGTACACTCAGACGGCTTCCGTCACGAGTAAACTCAGGCCTCTTATGTGAGGCCTTCCGGCAGCAAACAGAAGGTGGGCGCGAGGAGTGTGCTTCAGGCAGCTTAGGACCCGCAACTGTCTTGTCTACCACGGAGGGGAATAAGGTTTGCCCAGGGTCGCCCAGTTTCAAAGCGGAGCTCACGTAGTTATCCTCAGTGGTTTCTGATTACCTCAAGGAAACACACGGGAGGAACAGGGCCCTTCCGTGGAGGCCCTTTTGGGCACAGGGACCTCTGCGTGGGATCTACTGGGTAAGTATGGCAGTACCTTAGATAGGCCTCAGTGACCAAGGCTGTCGTCTGGCTCATGCCTTAGCTGTGTTAAGTGTGGAAAACGTGCCGGTCCTCAGGCTGGGCCCACAGCCCAGCTTTCGCTTCTGGGAGAGTGCTGTTCCGAGTCTCCTCCTGGAGCCAGTCGTCAGCACGGTGCCTTCTGGCACTGCCGTTCTCTTTCAGTCAAGGAGGCCGTGCGACTGACTGGCAAAGGGAGTCTGCGCAGCACTGCCTTCGCGAGGCTCTTTGACGACTGGGGCGCTCAACCCAGACAAGCCAGAGAGCAGTACGTTGCCCTTGCTATGAACGTGAAGAGCTTTCTCCAGGGCCCTGTTTAGGCTAAGTTTCCTCAGGAGCCAGGAGCCGCCGTTCGGGCACGGAGAGAAGTCATCCTGCGAAATTGGCGAACGAGCTCCTATCCTGTGTGCCCCCAGGAGCGTCACAGAGTTAAGGCACTCCGTGGTGGAGTATGGCCTCATGGAAACCACTGCACACCCAACTCCCCCGACGTGAAACACTGGAACTTACCTTGAGGCCTGAGGTCACCTTTCGTTCGGCCGGAGCTGACCATGTGGTGCCGTGGGAGGAGTTTCTAGAAAGGGATTGCCAGCACGGTTTTCGCTTTGAGAGAACACGCAGCCTCGGCCCACAACGACAATCCTGCCATGCAGAGACGTCGGGCCGCTAGTGCTGTTCAGGCAGCTTTGAAGCCAAGCGCAAGGCGCCTCCAAACGGGGAGAAAGCGTCCTCTCCCCTCCGCGTCCCACGTTCAAGCTGAATGACGCAGCATGTTTCTCGGAAGGCTCTGCCGAGCTATCTGGTACAAGGGAGAGGGTGCCTGCCTCTGCTGAGAAAGGTTTTGACGTGGGGATTGCTGGACATGAGGAAGAGCGTTCCCCAGGCCGTGCAAAGTTTAGGCTTTGGTGATTCTGGATGGTCCCAAGGGTCCAGAATCGTCCCTCGGGAAGCTGTCCTCGTTTTCTTTCTCCGGCTGGAAGTAAACAGCTGGCAACCGACTGCCGTCCGCAGACGTCCTGGGGGAGCCCCCCGGTTTCATTTGGGACGCACATTGGTGTCTCACAGAAGAGCCCAAATTCCTAATTGGGGGCACACCAGCATGGAATGTAAGGCTGTTTAGAAGTGTGTACCCCGAGGCCATTGGAAGGCCGTACAAACGAGAGCTTTCCAGCGAACAGGGCAGCGCTTCGCCATCGTCGTTGCACGTTCACGGAGCTTAATCAAACGAATGCATTTACTTCCTGTGGCTCAAACGCAACAGAGGGGTTGGACGGCCTACAGTGCCCTTTGACAGTTCTTACAACGAACGTGAGTGCACAGGGTCTCGTGAAATAAATCCCTAGCACTGTTGAAGCATTGCGTTAACGCATGCTTCTTCGCTCCTATGGCACTCCGAGGTGTTACTGACGGGGGAAATCTGGACTTTTACTTGAGGCCGGGGGGGGGCTCACAATTCTTTTGTCGGCGAGCTCCAGAGTGCTCTTGCTGAAGCTGCCAGCAAGGAAATGAGAGCAGCAGGCCTCACACGAGTACACTCAGACGGCTTCCGTCACGAGTAAACTCAGTCCTCTTATGTGAGGCCTTCCGGCAGCAAACAGAAGGTGGGCGCGAGGAGTGTGCTTCAGGCAGCTTAGGACCCGCAACTGTCTCGTCTACCACGGAGGGGAATAAGGTTTGCCCAGGGTCGCCCAGTTTCAAAGCGGAGCTCACGTAGTTATCCTCAGTGGTTTCTGATTACCTCAAGGAAACACACGGGAGGAACAGGGCCCTTCCGTGGAGGCCCTTTTGGGCACAGGGACCTCTGCGTGGGATCTAGTGGGTAAGTATGGCAGTACCTTAGATAGGCCTCAGTGACCAAGGCTGTCGTCTGGCTCATGCCTTAGCTGTGTTAAGTGTGGAAAACGTGCCGGTCCTCAGGCTGGGCCCACAGCCCAGCTTTCGCTTCTGTGAGAGTGCTGTCCCGAGTCTCCTCCTGGAGCCAGTCGTCAGCACGGTGCCTTCTGGCACTGCCGTTCTCTTTCAGTCAAGGAGGCCGTGCGACTGGCAAAGGGAGTCTGCGCAGCACTGCCTTCGCGAGGCTCTTTGACGACTGGGGCGCTCAACCCAGACAAGCCAGAGAGCAGTACGTTGCCCTTGCTATGAACGTGAAGAGCTTTCTCCAGGGCCCTGTTTAGGCTAAGTTTCCTCAGAAGCCAGGAGCCGCCGTTCCGGCACGGAGAGAAGTCATCCTGCGAAATTGGCGAACGAGCTCCTATCCTGTGTGCCCCCAGGAGCGTCGCAGAGTTAAGGCACTCCGTGGTGGAGTATGGCCTCATGGAAACCACTGCACACCCAACTCCCCCGACGTGAAACACTGGAACTTACCTTGAGGCCTGAGGTCACCTTTCGTTCGGCCGGAGCTGACCATGTGGTGCCGTGGGAGGAGTTTCTAGAAAGGGATTGCCAGCACGGTTTTCGCTTTGAGAGAACACGCAGCCTCGGCCCACAACGACAATCCTGCCATGCAGAGACGTCGGGCCGCTAGTGCTGTTCAGGCAGCTTTGAAGCCAAGCGCAAGGCGCCTCCAAACGGGGAGAAAGCGTCCTCTCCCCTCCGCGTCCCACGTTCAAGCTGAATGACGCAGCATGTTTCTCGGAAGGCTCTGCCGAGCTATCTGGTACAAGGGAGAGGGTGCCTGCCTCTGCTGAGAAAGGTTTTGACGTGGGGATTGCTGGACATGAGGAAGAGCGTTCCCCAGGCCGTGCAAAGTTTAGGCTTTGGTGATTCTGGATGGTCCCAAGGGTCCAGAATCGTCCCTGGGGAAGCTGTCCTCGTTTTCTTTCTCCGGCTGGAAGTAAACAGCTGGCAACCGACTGCCGTCCGCAGACGTCCTGGGGGAGCCCCCCGGTTTCATTTGGGACGCACATTGGTGTCTCACAGAAGAGCCCAAATTCCTAATTGGGGGCACACCAGCATGGAATGTAAGGCTGTTTAGAAGTGTGTACCCCGAGGCCGTTGGAAGGCCGTACAAACGAGAGCTTTGCAGCGAACAGGGCAGCGCTTCGCCATCGTCGTTGCACGTTCACGGAGCTTAATCAAACGAATGCATTTACTTCCTGTGGCTCAAACGCAACAGAGGGGTTGGACGGCCTACAGTGCCCTTTGACAGTTCTTACAACGAACGTGAGTGCACAGGGTCTCGTGAAATAAATCCCTAGCACTGTTGAAGCATTCCGTTAACGCATGCTTCTTCGCTCCTATGGCACTCCGAGGTGTTACTGACGGGGGAAATCTGGACTTTTACTTGAGGCCGGGGGGGGGCTCACAATTCTTTTGTCGGCGAGCTCCAGAGTGCTCTTGCTGAAGCTGCCAGCAAGGAAATGAGAGCAGCAGGCCTCACACGAGTACACTCAGACGGCTTCCGTCACGAGTAAACTCAGTCCTCTTATGTGAGGCCTTCCGGCAGCAAACAGAAGGTGGGCGCGAGGAGTGTGCTTCAGGCAGCTTAGGACCCGCAACTGTCTCGTCTACCACGGAGGGGAATAAGGTTTGCCCAGGGTCGCCCAGTTTCAAAGCGGAGCTCACGTAGTTATCCTCAGTGGTTTCTGATTACCTCAAGGAAACACACGGGAGGAACAGGGCCCTTCCGTGGAGGCCCTTTTGGGCACAGGGACCTCTGCGTGGGATCTAGTGGGTAAGTATGGCAGTACCTTAGATAGGCCTCAGTGACCAAGGCTGTCGTCTGGCTCATGCCTTAGCTGTGTTAAGTGTGGAAAACGTGCCGGTCCTCAGGCTGGGCCCACAGCCCAGCTTTCGCTTCTGGGAGAGTGCTGTTCCGAGTCTCCTCCTGGAGCCAGTCGTCAGCACGGTGCCTTCTGGCACTGCCGTTCTCTTTCAGTCAAGGAGGCCGTGCGACTGACTGGCAAAGGGAGTCTGCGCAGCACTGCCTTCGCGAGGCTCTTTGACGACTGGGGCGCTCAACCCAGACAAGCCAGAGAGCAGTACGTTGCCCTTGCTATGAACGTGAAGAGCTTTCTCCAGGGCCCTGTTTAGGCTAAGTTTCCTCAGGAGCCAGGAGCCGCCGTTCGGGCACGGAGAGAAGTCATCCTGCGAAATTGGCGAACGAGCTCCTATCCTGTGTGCCCCCAGGAGCGTCACAGAGTTAAGGCACTCCGTGGTGGAGTATGGCCTCATGGAAACCACTGCACACCCAACTCCCCCGACGTGAAACACTGGAACTTACCTTGAGGCCTGAGGTCACCTTTCGTTCGGCCGGAGCTGACCATGTGGTGCCGTGGGAGGAGTTTCTAGAAAGGGATTGCCAGCACGGTTTTCGCTTTGAGAGAACACGCAGCCTCGGCCCACAACGACAATCCTGCCATGCAGAGACGTCGGGCCGCTAGTGCTGTTCAGGCAGCTTTGAAGCCAAGCGCAAGGCGCCTCCAAACGGGGAGAAAGCGTCCTCTCCCCTCCGCGTCCCACGTTCAAGCTGAATGACGCAGCATGTTTCTCGGAAGGCTCTGCCGAGCTATCTGGTACAAGGGAGAGGGTGCCTGCCTCTGCTGAGAAAGGTTTTGACGTGGGGATTGCTGGACATGAGGAAGAGCGTTCCCCAGGCCGTGCAAAGTTTAGGCTTTGGTGATTCTGGATGGTCCCAAGGGTCCAGAATCGTCCCTCGGGAAGCTGTCCTCGTTTTCTTTCTCCGGCTGGAAGTAAACAGCTGGCAACCGACTGCCGTCCGCAGACGTCCTGGGGGAGCCCCCCGGTTTCATTTGGGACGCACATTGGTGTCTCACAGAAGAGCCCAAATTCCTAATTGGGGGCACACCAGCATGGAATGTAAGGCTGTTTAGAAGTGTGTACCCCGAGGCCATTGGAAGGCCGTACAAACGAGAGCTTTCCAGCGAACAGGGCAGCGCTTCGCCATCGTCGTTGCACGTTCACGGAGCTTAATCAAACGAATGCATTTACTTCCTGTGGCTCAAACGCAACAGAGGGGTTGGACGGCCTACAGTGCCCTTTGACAGTTCTTACAACGAACGTGAGTGCACAGGGTCTCGTGAAATAAATCCCTAGCACTGTTGAAGCATTGCGTTAACGCATGCTTCTTCGCTCCTATGGCACTCCGAGGTGTTACTGACGGGGGAAATCTGGACTTTTACTTGAGGCCGGGGGGGGGCTCACAATTCTTTTGTCGGCGAGCTCCAGAGTGCTCTTGCTGAAGCTGCCAGCAAGGAAATGAGAGCAGCAGGCCTCACACGAGTACACTCAGACGGCTTCCGTCACGAGTAAACTCAGTCCTCTTATGTGAGGCCTTCCGGCAGCAAACAGAAGGTGGGCGCGAGGAGTGTGCTTCAGGCAGCTTAGGACCCGCAACTGTCTCGTCTACCACGGAGGGGAATAA
This sequence comes from Globicephala melas, assembly GCF_963455315.2. NCBI lineage: Eukaryota > Metazoa > Chordata > Mammalia > Artiodactyla > Delphinidae > Globicephala > Globicephala melas. The sequence goes on along the minus strand of NW_027207235.1, from coordinate 1,483,381 downwards.
GGTTTGCCCAGGGTCGCCCAGTTTCAAAGCGGAGCTCACGTAGTTATCCTCAGTGGTTTCTGATTACCTCAAGGAAACACACGGGAGGAACAGGGCCCTTCCGTGGAGGCCCTTTTGGGCACAGGGACCTCTGCGTGGGATCTAGTGGGTAAGTATGGCAGTACCTTAGATAGGCCTCAGTGACCAAGGCTGTCGTCTGGCTCATGCCTTAGCTGTGTTAAGTGTGGAAAACGTGCCGGTCCTCAGGCTGGGCCCACAGCCCAGCTTTCGCTTCTGGGAGAGTGCTGTCCCGAGTCTCCTCCTGGAGCCAGTCGTCAGCACGGTGCCTTCTGGCACTGCCGTTCTCTTTCAGTCAAGGAGGCCGTGCGACTGGCAAAGGGAGTCTGCGCAGCACTGCCTTCGCGAGGCTCTTTGACGACTGGGGCGCTCAACCCAGACAAGCCAGAGAGCAGTACGTTGCCCTTGCTATGAACGTGAAGAGCTTTCTCCAGGGCCCTGTTTAGGCTAAGTTTCCTCAGAAGCCAGGAGCCGCCGTTCCGGCACGGAGAGAAGTCATCCTGCGAAATTGGCGAACGAGCTCCTATCCTGTGTGCCCCCAGGAGCGTCGCAGAGTTAAGGCACTCCGTGGTGGAGTATGGCCTCATGGAAACCACTGCACACCCAACTCCCCCGACGTGAAACACTGGAACTTACCTTGAGGCCTGAGGTCACCTTTCGTTCGGCCGGAGCTGACCATGTGGTGCCGTGGGAGGAGTTTCTAGAAAGGGATTGCCAGCACGGTTTTCGCTTTGAGAGAACACGCAGCCTCGGCCCACAACGACAATCCTGCCATGCAGAGACGTCGGGCCGCTAGTGCTGTTCAGGCAGCTTTGAAGCCAAGCGCAAGGCGCCTCCAAACGGGGAGAAAGCGTCCTCTCCCCTCCGCGTCCCACGTTCAAGCTGAATGACGCAGCATGTTTCTCGGAAGGCTCTGCCGAGCTATCTGGTACAAGGGAGAGGGTGCCTGCCTCTGCTGAGAAAGGTTTTGACGTGGGGATTGCTGGACATGAGGAAGAGCGTTCCCCAGGCCGTGCAAAGTTTAGGCTTTGGTGATTCTGGATGGTCCCAAGGGTCCAGAATCGTCCCTGGGGAAGCTGTCCTCGTTTTCTTTCTCCGGCTGGAAGTAAACAGCTGGCAACCGACTGCCGTCCGCAGACGTCCTGGGGGAGCCCCCCGGTTTCATTTGGGACGCACATTGGTGTCTCACAGAAGAGCCCAAATTCCTAATTGGGGGCACACCAGCATGGAATGTAAGGCTGTTTAGAAGTGTGTACCCCGAGGCCGTTGGAAGGCCGTACAAACGAGAGCTTTGCAGCGAACAGGGCAGCGCTTCGCCATCGTCGTTGCACGTTCACGGAGCTTAATCAAACGAATGCATTTACTTCCTGTGGCTCAAACGCAACAGAGGGGTTGGACGGCCTACAGTGCCCTTTGACAGTTCTTACAACGAACGTGAGTGCACAGGGTCTCGTGAAATAAATCCCTAGCACTGTTGAAGCATTCCGTTAACGCATGCTTCTTCGCTCCTATGGCACTCCGAGGTGTTACTGACGGGGGAAATCTGGACTTTTACTTGAGGCCGGGGGGGGGCTCACAATTCTTTTGTCGGCGAGCTCCAGAGTGCTCTTGCTGAAGCTGCCAGCAAGGAAATGAGAGCAGCAGGCCTCACACGAGTACACTCAGACGGCTTCCGTCACGAGTAAACTCAGTCCTCTTATGTGAGGCCTTCCGGCAGCAAACAGAAGGTGGGCGCGAGGAGTGTGCTTCAGGCAGCTTAGGACCCGCAACTGTCTCGTCTACCACGGAGGGGAATAAGGTTTGCCCAGGGTCGCCCAGTTTCAAAGCGGAGCTCACGTAGTTATCCTCAGTGGTTTCTGATTACCTCAAGGAAACACACGGGAGGAACAGGGCCCTTCCGTGGAGGCCCTTTTGGGCACAGGGACCTCTGCGTGGGATCTAGTGGGTAAGTATGGCAGTACCTTAGATAGGCCTCAGTGACCAAGGCTGTCGTCTGGCTCATGCCTTAGCTGTGTTAAGTGTGGAAAACGTGCCGGTCCTCAGGCTGGGCCCACAGCCCAGCTTTCGCTTCTGGGAGAGTGCTGTCCCGAGTCTCCTCCTGGAGCCAGTCGTCAGCACGGTGCCTTCTGGCACTGCCGTTCTCTTTCAGTCAAGGAGGCCGTGCGACTGTCAAAGGGAGTCTGCGCAGCACTGCCTTCGCGAGGCTCTTTGACGACTGGGGCGCTCAACCCAGACAAGCCAGAGAGCAGTACGTTGCCCTTGCTATGAACGTGAAGAGCTTTCTCCAGGGCCCTGTTTAGGCTAAGGTTCCTCAGAAGCCAGGAGCCGCCGTTCCGGCACGGAGAGAAGTCATCCTGCGAAATTGGCGAACGAGCTCCTATCCTGTGTGCCCCCAGGAGCGTCGCAGAGTTAAGGCACTCCGTGGTGGAGTATGGCCTCATGGAAACCACTGCACACCCAACTCCCCCGACGTGAAACACTGGAACTTACCTTGAGGCCTGAGGTCACCTTTCGTTCGGCCGGAGCTGACCATGTGGTGCCGTGGGAGGAGTTTCTAGAAAGGGATTGCCAGCACGGTTTTCGCTTTGAGAGAACACGCAGCCTCGGCCCACAACGACAATCCTGCCATGCAGAGACGTCGGGCCGCTAGTGCTGTTCAGGCAGCTTTGAAGCCAAGCGCAAGGCGCCTCCAAACGGGGAGAAAGCGTCCTCTCCCCTCCGCGTCCCACGTTCAAGCTGAATGACGCAGCATGTTTCTCGGAAGGCTCTGCCGAGCTATCTGGTACAAGGGAGAGGGTGCCTGCCTCTGCTGAGAAAGGTTTTGACGTGGGGATTGCTGGACATGAGGAAGAGCGTTCCCCAGGCCGTGCAAAGTTTAGGCTTTGGTGATTCTGGATGGTCCCAAGGGTCCAGAATCGTCCCTGGGGAAGCTGTCCTCGTTTTCTTTCTCCGGCTGGAAGTAAACAGCTGGCAACCGACTGCCGTCCGCAGACGTCCTGGGGGAGCCCCCCGGTTTCATTTGGGACGCACATTGGTGTCTCACAGAAGAGCCCAAATTCCTAATTGGGGGCACACCAGCATGGAATGTAAGGCTGTTTAGAAGTGTGTACCCCGAGGCCATTGGAAGGCCGTACAAACGAGAGCTTTCCAGCGAACAGGGCAGCGCTTCGCCATCGTCGTTGCACGTTCACGGAGCTTAATCAAACGAATGCATTTACTTCCTGTGGCTCAAACGCAACAGAGGGGTTGGACGGCCTACAGTGCCCTTTGACAGTTCTTACAACGAACGTGAGTGCACAGGGTCTCGTGAAATAAATCCCTAGCACTGTTGAAGCATTGCGTTAACGCATGCTTCTTCGCTCCTATGGCACTCCGAGGTGTTACTGACGGGGGAAATCTGGACTTTTACTTGAGGCCGGGGGGGGGCTCACAATTCTTTTGTCGGCGAGCTCCAGAGTGCTCTTGCTGAAGCTGCCAGCAAGGAAATGAGAGCAGCAGGCCTCACACGAGTACACTCAGACGGCTTCCGTCACGAGTAAACTCAGTCCTCTTATGTGAGGCCTTCCGGCAGCAAACAGAAGGTGGGCGCGAGGAGTGTGCTTCAGGCAGCTTAGGACCCGCAACTGTCTCGTCTACCACGGAGGGGAATAAGGTTTGCCCAGGGTCGCCCAGTTTCAAAGCGGAGCTCACGTAGTTATCCTCAGTGGTTTCTGATTACCTCAAGGAAACACACGGGAGGAACAGGGCCCTTCCGTGGAGGCCCTTTTGGGCACAGGGACCTCTGCGTGGGATCTAGTGGGTAAGTATGGCAGTACCTTAGATAGGCCTCAGTGACCAAGGCTGTCGTCTGGCTCATGCCTTAGCTGTGTTAAGTGTGGAAAACGTGCCGGTCCTCAGGCTGGGCCCACAGCCCAGCTTTCGCTTCTGGGAGAGTGCTGTCCCGAGTCTCCTCCTGGAGCCAGTCGTCAGCACGGTGCCTTCTGGCACTGCCGTTCTCTTTCAGTCAAGGAGGCCGTGCGACTGTCAAAGGGAGTCTGCGCAGCACTGCCTTCGCGAGGCTCTTTGACGACTGGGGCGCTCAACCCAGACAAGCCAGAGAGCAGTACGTTGCCCTTGCTATGAACGTGAAGAGCTTTCTCCAGGGCCCTGTTTAGGCTAAGGTTCCTCAGAAGCCAGGAGCCGCCGTTCCGGCACGGAGAGAAGTCATCCTGCGAAATTGGCGAACGAGCTCCTATCCTGTGTGCCCCCAGGAGCGTCGCAGAGTTAAGGCACTCCGTGGTGGAGTATGGCCTCATGGAAACCACTGCACACCCAACTCCCCCGACGTGAAACACTGGAACTTACCTTGAGGCCTGAGGTCACCTTTCGTTCGGCCGGAGCTGACCATGTGGTGCCGTGGGAGGAGTTTCTAGAAAGGGATTGCCAGCACGGTTTTCGCTTTGAGAGAACACGCAGCCTCGGCCCACAACGACAATCCTGCCATGCAGAGACGTCGGGCCGCTAGTGCTGTTCAGGCAGCTTTGAAGCCAAGCGCAAGGCGCCTCCAAACGGGGAGAAAGCGTCCTCTCCCCTCCGCGTCCCACGTTCAAGCTGAATGACGCAGCATGTTTCTCGGAAGGCTCTGCCGAGCTATCTGGTACAAGGGAGAGGGTGCCTGCCTCTGCTGAGAAAGGTTTTGACGTGGGGATTGCTGGACATGAGGAAGAGCGTTCCCCAGGCCGTGCAAGGTTTAGGCTTTGGTGATTCTGGATGGTCCCAAGGGTCCAGAATCGTCCCTGGGGAAGCTGTCCTCGTTTTCTTTCTCCGGCTGGAAGTAAACAGCTGGCAACCGACTGCCGTCCGCAGACGTCCTGGGGGAGCCCCCCGGTTTCATTTGGGACGCACATTGGTGTCTCACAGAAGAGCCCAAATTCCTAATTGGGGGCACACCAGCATGGAATGTAAGGCTGTTTAGAAGTGTGTACCCCGAGGCCGTTGGAAGGCCGTACAAACGAGAGCTTTGCAGCGAACAGGGCAGCGCTTCGCCATCGTCGTTGCACGTTCACGGAGCTTAATCAAACGAATGCATTTACTTCCTGTGGCTCAAACGCAACAGAGGGGTTGGACGGCCTACAGTGCCCTTTGACAGTTCTTACAACGAACGTGAGTGCACAGGGTCTCGTGAAATAAATCCCTAGCACTGTTGAAGCATTCCGTTAACGCATGCTTCTTCGCTCCTATGGCACTCCGAGGTGTTACTGACGGGGGAAATCTGGACTTTTACTTGAGGCCGGGGGGGTGCTCACAATTCTTTTGTCGGCGAGCTCCAGAGTGCTCTTGCTGAAGCTGCCAGCAAGGAAATGAGAGCAGCAGGCCTCACACGAGTACACTCAGACGGCTTCCGTCACGAGTAAACTCAGTCCTCTTATGTGAGGCCTTCCGGCAGCAAACAGAAGGTGGGCGCGAGGAGTGTGCTTCAGGCAGCTTAGGACCCGCAACTGTCTCGTCTACCACGGAGGGGAATAAGGTTTGCCCAGGGTCGCCCAGTTTCAAAGCGGAGCTCACGTAGTTATCCTCAGTGGTTTCTGATTACCTCAAGGAAACACACGGGAGGAACAGGGCCCTTCCGTGGAGGCCCTTTTGGGCACAGGGACCTCTGCGTGGGATCTAGTGGGTAAGTATGGCAGTACCTTAGATAGGCCTCAGTGACCAAGGCTGTCGTCTGGCTCATGCCTTAGCTGTGTTAAGTGTGGAAAACGTGCCGGTCCTCAGGCTGGGCCCACAGCCCAGCTTTCGCTTCTGGGAGAGTGCTGTTCCGAGTCTCCTCCTGGAGCCAGTCGTCAGCACGGTGCCTTCTGGCACTGCCGTTCTCTTTCAGTCAAGGAGGCCGTGCGACTGTCAAAGGGAGTCTGCGCAGCACTGCCTTCGCGAGGCTCTTTGACGACTGGGGCGCTCAACCCAGACAAGCCAGAGAGCAGTACGTTGCCCTTGCTATGAACGTGAAGAGCTTTCTCCAGGGCCCTGTTTAGGCTAAGGTTCCTCAGAAGCCAGGAGCCGCCGTTCCGGCACGGAGAGAAGTCATCCTGCGAAATTGGCGAACGAGCTCCTATCCTGTGTGCCCCCAGGAGCGTCGCAGAGTTAAGGCACTCCGTGGTGGAGTATGGCCTCATGGAAACCACTGCACACCCAACTCCCCCGACGTGAAACACTGGAACTTACCTTGAGGCCTGAGGTCACCTTTCGTTCGGCCGGAGCTGACCATGTGGTGCCGTGGGAGGAGTTTCTAGAAAGGGATTGCCAGCACGGTTTTCGCTTTGAGAGAACACGCAGCCTCGGCCCACAACGACAATCCTGCCATGCAGAGACGTCGGGCCGCTAGTGCTGTTCAGGCAGCTTTGAAGCCAAGCGCAAGGCGCCTCCAAACGGGGAGAAAGCGTCCTCTCCCCTCCGCGTCCCACGTTCAAGCTGAATGACGCAGCATGTTTCTCGGAAGGCTCTGCCGAGCTATCTGGTACAAGGGAGAGGGTGCCTGCCTCTGCTGAGAAAGGTTTTGACGTGGGGATTGCTGGACATGAGGAAGAGCGTTCCCCAGGCCGTGCAAAGTTTAGGCTTTGGTGATTCTGGATGGTCCCAAGGGTCCAGAATCGTCCCTGGGGAAGCTGTCCTCGTTTTCTTTCTCCGGCTGGAAGTAAACAGCTGGCAACCGACTGCCGTCCGCAGACGTCCTGGGGGAGCCCCCCGGTTTCATTTGGGACGCACATTGGTGTCTCACAGAAGAGCCCAAATTCCTAATTGGGGGCACACCAGCATGGAATGTAAGGCTGTTTAGAAGTGTGTACCCCGAGGCCGTTGGAAGGCCGTTCAAACGAGAGCTTTCCAGCGAACAGGGCAGCGCTTCGCCATCGTCGTTGCACGTTCACGGAGCTTAATCAAACGAATGCATTTACTTCCTGTGGCTCAAACGCAACAGAGGGGTTGGACGGCCTACAGTGCCCTTTGACAGTTCTTACAACGAACGTGAGTGCACAGGGTCTCGTGAAATAAATCCCTAGCACTGTTGAAGCATTCCGTTAACGCATGCTTCTTCGCTCCTATGGCACTCCGAGGTGTTACTGACGGGGGAAATCTGGACTTTTACTTGAGGCCGGGGGGGGGGCTCACAATTCTTTTGTCGGCGAGCTCCAGAGTGCTCTTGCTGAAGCTGCCAGCAAGGAAATGAGAGCAGCAGGCCTCACACGAGTACACTCAGACGGCTTCCGTCACGAGTAAACTCAGTCCTCTTATGTGAGGCCTTCCGGCAGCAAACAGAAGGTGGGCGCGAGGAGTGTGCTTCAGGCAGCTTAGGACCCGCAACTGTCTCGTCTACCACGGAGGGGAATAAGGTTTGCCCAGGGTCGCCCAGTTTCAAAGCGGAGCTCACGTAGTTATCCTCAGTGGTTTCTGATTACCTCAAGGAAACACACGGGAGGAACAGGGCCCTTCCGTGGAGGCCCTTTTGGGCACAGGGACCTCTGCGTGGGATCTAGTGGGTAAGTATGGCAGTACCTTAGATAGGCCTCAGTGACCAAGGCTGTCGTCTGGCTCATGCCTTAGCTGTGTTAAGTGTGGAAAACGTGCCGGTCCTCAGGCTGGGCCCACAGCCCAGCTTTCGCTTCTGTGAGAGTGCTGTCCCGAGTCTCCTCCTGGAGCCAGTCGTCAGCACGGTGCCTTCTGGCACTGCCGTTCTCTTTCAGTCAAGGAGGCCGTGCGACTGGCAAAGGGAGTCTGCGCAGCACTGCCTTCGCGAGGCTCTTTGACGACTGGGGCGCTCAACCCAGACAAGCCAGAGAGCAGTACGTTGCCCTTGCTATGAACGTGAAGAGCTTTCTCCAGGGCCCTGTTTAGGCTAAGGTTCCTCAGAAGCCAGGAGCCGCCGTTCCGGCACGGAGAGAAGTCATCCTGCGAAATTGGCGAACGAGCTCCTATCCTGTGTGCCCCCAGGAGCGTCGCAGAGTTAAGGCACTCCGTGGTGGAGTATGGCCTCATGGAAACCACTGCACACCCAACTCCCCCGACATGAAACACTGGAACTTACCTTGAGGCCTGAGGTCACCTTTCGTTCGGCCGGAGCTGACCATGTGGTGCCGTGGGAGGAGTTTCTAGAAAGGGATTGCCAGCACGGTTTTCGCTTTGAGAGAACACGCAGCCTCGGCCCACAACGACAATCCTGCCATGCAGAGACGTCGGGCCGCTAGTGCTGTTCAGGCAGCTTTGAAGCCAAGCGCAAGGCGCCTCCAAACGGGGAGAAAGCGTCCTCTCCCCTCCGCGTCCCACGTTCAAGCTGAATGACGCAGCATGTTTCTCGGAAGGCTCTGCCGAGCTATCTGGTACAAGGGAGAGGGTGCCTGCCTCTGCTGAGAAAGGTTTTGACGTGGGGATTGCTGGACATGAGGAAGAGCGTTCCCCAGGCCGTGCAAAGTTTAGGCTTTGGTGATTCTGGATGGTCCCAAGGGTCCAGAATCGTCCCTGGGGAAGCTGTCCTCGTTTTCTTTCTCCGGCTGGAAGTAAACAGCTGGCAACCGACTGCCGTCCGCAGACGTCCTGGGGGAGCCCCCCGGTTTCATTTGGGACGCACATTGGTGTCTCACAGAAGAGCCCAAATTCCTAATTGGGGGCACACCAGCATGGAATGTAAGGCTGTTTAGAAGTGTGTACCCCGAGGCCGTTGGAAGGCCGTTCAAACGAGAGCTTTCCAGCGAACAGGTCAGCGCTTCGCCATCGTCGTTGCACGTTCACGGAGCTTAATCAAACGAATGCATTTACTTCCTGTGGCTCAAACGCAACAGAGGGGTTGGACGGCCTACAGTGCCCTTTGACAGTTCTTACAACGAACGTGAGTGCACAGGGTCTCGTGAAATAAATCCCTAGCACTGTTGAAGCATTCCGTTAACGCATGCTTCTTCGCTCCTATGGCACTCCGAGGTGTTACTGACGGGGGAAATCTGGACTTTTACTTGAGGCCGGGGGGGGGCTCACAATTCTTTTGTCGGCGAGCTCCAGAGTGCTCTTGCTGAAGCTGCCAGCAAGGAAATGAGAGCAGCAGGCCTCACACGAGTACACTCAGACGGCTTCCGTCACGAGTAAACTCAGTCCTCTTATGTGAGGCCTTCCGGCAGCAAACAGAAGGTGGGCGCGAGGAGTGTGCTTCAGGCAGCTTAGGACCCGCAACTGTCTCGTCTACCACGGAGGGGAATAAGGTTTGCCCAGGGTCGCCCAGTTTCAAAGCGGAGCTCACGTAGTTATCCTCAGTGGTTTCTGATTACCTCAAGGAAACACACGGGAGGAACAGGGCCCTTCCGTGGAGGCCCTTTTGGGCACAGGGACCTCTGCGTGGGATCTAGTGGGTAAGTATGGCAGTACCTTAGATAGGCCTCAGTGACCAAGGCTGTCGTCTGGCTCATGCCTTAGCTGTGTTAAGTGTGGAAAACGTGCCGGTCCTCAGGCTGGGCCCACAGCCCAGCTTTCGCTTCTGGGAGAGTGCTGTCCCGAGTCTCCTCCTGGAGCCAGTCGTCAGCACGGTGCCTTCTGGCACTGCAGTTCTCTTTCAGTCAAGGAGGCCGTGCGACTGGCAAAGGGAGTCTGCGCAGCACTGCCTTCGCGAGGCTCTTTGACGACTGGGGCGCTCAACCCAGACAAGCCAGAGAGCAGTACGTTGCCCTTGCTATGAACGTGAAGAGCTTTCTCCAGGGCCCTGTTTAGGCTAAGGTTCCTCAGAAGCCAGGAGCCGCCGTTCCGGCACGGAGAGAAGTCATCCTGCGAAATTGGCGAACGAGCTCCTATCCTGTGTGCCCCCAGGAGCGTCGCAGAGTTAAGGCACTCCGTGGTGGAGTATGGCCTCATGGAAACCACTGCACACCCAACTCCCCCGACATGAAACACTGGAACTTACCTTGAGGCCTGAGGTCACCTTTCGTTCGGCCGGAGCTGACCATGTGGTGCCGTGGGAGGAGTTTCTAGAAAGGGATTGCCAGCACGGTTTTCGCTTTGAGAGAACACGCAGCCTCGGCCCACAACGACAATCCTGCCATGCAGAGACGTCGGGCCGCTAGTGCTGTTCAGGCAGCTTTGAAGCCAAGCGCAAGGCGCCTCCAAACGGGGAGAAAGCGTCCTCTCCCCTCCGCGTCCCACGTTCAAGCTGAATGACGCAGCATGTTTCTCGGAAGGCTCTGCCGAGCTATCTGGTACAAGGGAGAGGGTGCCTGCCTCTGCTGAGAAAGGTTTTGACGTGGGGATTGCTGGACATGAGGAAGAGCGTTCCCCAGGCCGTGCAAAGTTTAGGCTTTGGTGATTCTGGATGGTCCCAAGGGTCCAGAATCGTCCCTGGGGAAGCTGTCCTCGTTTTCTTTCTCCGGCTGGAAGTAAACAGCTGGCAACCGACTGCCGTCCGCAGACGTCCTGGGGGAGCCCCCCGGTTTCATTTGGGACGCACATTGGTGTCTCACAGAAGAGCCCAAATTCCTAATTGGGGGCACACCAGCATGGAATGTAAGGCTGTTTAGAAGTGTGTACCCCGAGGCCGTTGGAAGGCCGTACAAACGAGAGCTTTCGAGCGAACAGGGCAGCGCTTCGCCATCGTCGTTGCACGTTCACGGAGCTTAATCAAACGAATGCATTTACTTCCTGTGGCTCAAACGCAACAGAGGGGTTGGACGGCCTACAGTGCCCTTTGACAGTTCTTACAACGAACGTGAGTGCACAGGGTCTCGTGAAATAAATCCCTAGCACTGTTGAAGCATTGCGTTAACGCATGCTTCTTCGCTCCTATGGCACTCCGAGGTGTTACTGACGGGGGAAATCTGGACTTTTACTTGAGGCCGGGGGGGGCTCACAATTCTTTTGTCGGCGAGCTCCAGAGTGCTCTTGCTGAAGCTCCCAGCAAGGAACTGAGAGCAGCAGGCCTCACACGAGTACACTCAGACGGCTTCCGTCACGAGTAAACTCAGGCCTCTTATGTGAGGCCTTCCGGCAGCAAACAGAAGGTGGGCGCGAGGAGTGTGCTTCAGGCAGCTTAGGACCCGCAACTGTCTCGTCTACCACGGAGGGGAATAAGGTTTGCCCAGGGTCGCCCAGTTTCAAAGCGGAGCTCACGTAGTTATCCTCAGTGGTTTCTGATTACCTCAAGGAAACACACGGGAGGAACAGGGCCCTTCCGTGGAGGCCCTTTTGGGCACAGGGACCTCTGCGTGGGATCTAGTGGGTAAGTATGGCAGTACCTTAGATAGGCCTCAGTGACCAAGGCTGTCGTCTGGCTCATGCCTTAGCTGTGTTAAGTGTGGAAAACGTGCCGGTCCTCAGGCTGGGCCCACAGCCCAGCTTTCGCTTCTGGGAGAGTGCTGTTCCGAGTCTCCTCCTGGAGCCAGTCGTCAGCACGGTGCCTTCTGGCACTGCCGTTCTCTTTCAGTCAAGGAGGCCGTGCGACTGGCAAAGGGAGTCTGCGCAGCACTGCCTTCGCGAGGCTCTTTGACGACTGGGGCGCTCAACCCAGACAAGCCAGAGAGCAGTACGTTGCCCTTGCTATGAACGTGAAGAGCTTTCTCCAGGGCCCTGTTTAGGCTAAGTTTCCTCAGGAGCCAGGAGCCGCCGTTCGGGCACGGAGAGAAGTCATCCTGCGAAATTGGCGAACGAGCTCCTATCCTGTGTGCCCCCAGGAGCGTCGCAGGGTTAAGGCACTCCGTGGTGGAGTATGGCCTCATGGAAACCACTGCACACCCAACTCCCCCGACATGAAACACTGGAACTTACCTTGAGGCCTGAGGTCACCTTTCGTTCGGCCGGAGCTGACCATGTGGTGCCGTGGGAGGAGTTTCTAGAAAGGGATTGCCAGCACGGTTTTCGCTTTGAGAGAACACGCAGCCTCGGCCCACAACGACAATCCTGCCATGCAGAGACGTCGGGCCGCTAGTGCTGTTCAGGCAGCTTTGAAGCCAAGCGCAAGGCGCCTCCAAACGGGGAGAAAGCGTCCTCTCCCCTCCGCGTCCCACGTTCAAGCTGAATGACGCAGCATGTTTCTCGGAAGGCTCTGCCGAGCTATCTGGTACAAGGGAGAGGGTGCCTGCCTCTGCTGAGAAAGGTTTTGACGTGGGGATTGCTGGACATGAGGAAGAGCGTTCCCCAGGCCGTGCAAAGTTTAGGCTTTGGTGATTCTGGATGGTCCCAAGGGTCCAGAATCGTCCCTGGGGAAGCTGTCCTCGTTTTCTTTCTCCGGCTGGAAGTAAACAGCTGGCAACCGACTGCCGTCCGCAGACGTCCTGGGGGAGCCCCCCGGTTTCATTTGGGACGCACATTGGTGTCTCACAGAAGAGCCCAAATTCCTAATTGGGGGCACACCAGCATGGAATGTAAGGCTGTTTAGAAGTGTGTACCCCGAGGCCGTTGGAAGGCCGTTCAAACGAGAGCTTTCCAGCGAACAGGGCAGCGCTTCGCCATCGTCGTTGCACGTTCACGGAGCTTAATCAAACGAATGCATTTACTTCCTGTGGCTCAAACGCAACAGAGGGGTTGGACGGCCTACGGTGCCCTTTGACAGTTCTTACAACGAACGTGAGTGCACAGGGTCTCGTGAAATAAATCCCTAGCACTGTTGAAGCATTCCGTTAACGCATGCTTCTTCGCTCCTATGGCACTCCGAGGTGTTACTGACGGGGGAAATCTGGACTTTTACTTGAGGCCGGGGGGGGGCTCACAATTCTTTTGTCGGCGAGCTCCAGAGTGCTCTTGCTGAAGCTGCCAGCAAGGAAATGAGAGCAGCAGGCCTCACACGAGTACACTCAGACGGCTTCCGTCACGAGTATACTCAGTCCTCTTATGTGAGGCCTTCCGGCAGCAAACAGAAGGTGGGCGCGAGGAGTGTGCTTCAGGCAGCTTAGGACCCGCAACTGTCTCGTCTACCACGGAGGGGAATAAGGTTTGCCCAGGGTCGCCCAGTTTCAAAGCGGAGCTCACGTAGTTATCCTCAGTGGTTTCTGATTACCTCAAGGAAACACACGGGAGGAACAGGGCCCTTCCGTGGAGGCCCTTTTGGGCACAGGGACCTCTGCGTGGGATCTAGTGGGTAAGTATGGCAGTACCTTAGATAGGCCTCAGTGACCAAGGCTGTCGTCTGGCTCATGCCTTAGCTGTGTTAAGTGTGGAAAACGTGCCGGTCCTCAGGCTGGGCCCACAGCCCAGCTTTCGCTTCTGGGAGAGTGCTGTCCCGAGTCTCCTCCTGGAGCCAGTCGTCAGCACGGTGCCTTCTGGCACTGCAGTTCTCTTTCAGTCAAGGAGGCCGTGCGACTGGCAAAGGGAGTCTGCGCAGCACTGCCTTCGCGAGGCTCTTTGACGACTGGGGCGCTCAACCCAGACAAGCCAGAGAGCAGTACGTTGCCCTTGCTATGAACGTGAAGAGCTTTCTCCAGGGCCCTGTTTAGGCTAAGGTTCCTCAGAAGCCAGGAGCCGCCGTTCCGGCACGGAGAGAAGTCATCCTGCGAAATTGGCGAACGAGCTCCTATCCTGTGTGCCCCCAGGAGCGTCGCAGAGTTAAGGCACTCCGTGGTGGAGTATGGCCTCATGGAAACCACTGCACACCCAACTCCCCCGACATGAAACACTGGAACTTACCTTGAGGCCTGAGGTCACCTTTCGTTCGGCCGGAGCTGACCATGTGGTGCCGTGGGAGGAGTTTCTAGAAAGGGATTGCCAGCACGGTTTTCGTTTTGAGACAACACGCAGCCTCGGCCCACAACGACAATCCTGCCATGCAGAGACGTCGGGCCGCTAGTGCTGTTCAGGCAGCTTTGAAGCCAAGCGCAAGGCGCCTCCAAACGGGGAGAAAGCGTCCTCTCCCCTCCGCGTCCCACGTTCAAGCTGAATGACGCAGCATGTTTCTCGGAAGGCTCTGCCGAGCTATCTGGTACAAGGGAGAGGGTGCCTGCCTCTGCTGAGAAAGGTTTTGACGTGGGGATTGCTGGACATGAGGAAGAGCGTTCCCCAGGCCGTGCAAAGTTTAGGCTTTGGTGATTCTGGATGGTCCCAAGGGTCCAGAATCGTCCCTGGGGAAGCTGTCCTCGTTTTCTTTCTCCGGCTGGAAGTAAACAGCTGGCAACCGACTGCCGTCCGCAGACGTCCTGGGGGAGCCCCCCGGTTTCATTTGGGACGCACATTGGTGTCTCACAGAAGAGCCCAAATTCCTAATTGGGGGCACACCAGCATGGAATGTAAGGCTGTTTAGAAGTGTGTACCCCGAGGCCGTTGGAAGGCCGTACAAACGAGAGCTTTCCAGCGAACAGGGCAGCGCTTCGCCATCGTCGTTGCACGTTCACGGAGCTTAATCAAACGAATGCATTTACTTCCTGTGGCTCAAACGCAACAGAGGGGTTGGACGGCCTACAGTGCCCTTTGACAGTTCTTACAACGAACGTGAGTGCACAGGGTCTCGTGAAATAAATCCCTAGCACTGTTGAAGCATTGCGTTAACGCATGCTTCTTCGCTCCTATGGCACTCCGAGGTGTTACTGACGGGGGAAATCTGGACTTTTACTTGAGGCCGGGGGGGGCTCACAATTCTTTTGTCGGCGAGCTCCAGAGTGCTCTTGCTGAAGCTCCCAGCAAGGAACTGAGAGCAGCAGGCCTCACACGAGTACACTCAGACGGCTTCCGTCACGAGTAAACTCAGGCCTCTTATGTGAGGCCTTCCGGCAGCAAACAGAAGGTGGGCGCGAGGAGTGTGCTTCAGGCAGCTTAGGACCCGCAACTGTCTCGTCTACCACGGAGGGGAATAAGGTTTGCCCAGGGTCGCCCAGTTTCAAAGCGGAGCTCACGTAGTTATCCTCAGTGGTTTCTGATTACCTCAAGGAAACACACGGGAGGAACAGGGCCCTTCCGTGGAGGCCCTTTTGGGCACAGGGACCTCTGCGTGGGATCTAGTGGGTAAGTATGGCAGTACCTTAGATAGGCCTCAGTGACCAAGGCTGTCGTCTGGCTCATGCCTTAGCTGTGTTAAGTGTGGAAAACGTGCCGGTCCTCAGGCTGGGCCCACAGCCCAGCTTTCGCTTCTGGGAGAGTGCTGTTCCGAGTCTCCTCCTGGAGCCAGTCGTCAGCACGGTGCCTTCTGGCACTGCCGTTCTCTTTCAGTCAAGGAGGCCGTGCGACTGGCAAAGGGAGTCTGCGCAGCACTGCCTTCGCGAGGCTCTTTGACGACTGGGGCGCTCAACCCAGACAAGCCAGAGAGCAGTACGTTGCCCTTGCTATGAACGTGAAGAGCTTTCTCCAGGGCCCTGTTTAGGCTAAGTTTCCTCAGGAGCCAGGAGCCGCCGTTCGGGCACGGAGAGAAGTCATCCTGCGAAATTGGCGAACGAGCTCCTATCCTGTGTGCCCCCAGGAGCGTCGCAGGGTTAAGGCACTCCGTGGTGGAGTATGGCCTCATGGAAACCACTGCACACCCAACTCCCCCGACATGAAACACTGGAACTTACCTTGAGGCCTGAGGTCACCTTTCGTTCGGCCGGAGCTGACCATGTGGTGCCGTGGGAGGAGTTTCTAGAAAGGGATTGCCAGCACGGTTTTCGCTTTGAGAGAACACGCAGCCTCGGCCCACAACGACAATCCTGCCATGCAGAGACGTCGGGCCGCTAGTGCTCTTCAGGCAGCTTTGAAGCCAAGCGCAAGGCGCCTCCAAACGGGGAGAAAGCGTCCTCTCCCCTCCGCGTCCCACGTTCAAGCTGAATGACGCAACATGTTTCTCGGAAGGCTCTGCCGAGCTATCTGGTACAAGCGAGAGGGTGCCTGCCTCTGCTGAGAAAGGTTTTGACGTGGGGATTGCTGGACATGAGGAAGAGCGTTCCCCAGGCCGTGCAAAGTTTAGGCTTTGGTGATTCTGGATGGTCCCAAGGGTCCAGAATCGTCCCTGGGGAAGCTGTCCTCGTTTTCTTTCTCCGGCTGGAAGTAAACAGCTGGCAACCGACTGCCGTCCGCAGACGTCCTGGGGGAGCCCCCCGGTTTCATTTGGGACGCACATTGGTGTCTCACAGAAGAGCCCAAATTCCTAATTGGGGGCACACCAGCATGGAATGTAAGGCTGTTTAGAAGTGTGTACCCCGAGGCCGTTGGAAGGCCGTACAAACGAGAGCTTTCCAGCGAACAGGGCAGCGCTTCGCCATCGTCGTTGCACGTTCACGGAGCTTAATCAAACGAATGCATTTACTTCCTGTGGCTCAAACGCAACAGAGGGGTTGGACGGCCTACAGTGCCCTTTGACAGTTCTTACAACGAACGTGAGTGCACAGGGTCTCGTGAAATAAATCCCTAGCACTGTTGAAGCATTGCGTTAACGCATGCTTCTTCGCTCCTATGGCACTCCGAGGTGTTACTGACGGGGGAAATCTGGACTTTTACTTGAGGCCGGGGGGGGGCTCACAATTCTTTTGTCGGCGAGCTCCAGAGTGCTCTTGCTGAAGCTGCCAGCAAGGAAATGAGAGCAGCAGGCCTCACACGAGTACACTCAGACGGCTTCCGTCACGAGTAAACTCAGGCCTCTTATGTGAGGCCTTCCGGCAGCAAACAGAAGGTGGGCGCGAGGAGTGTGCTTCAGGCAGCTTAGGACCCGCAACTGTCTCGTCTACCACGGAGGGGAATAAGGTTTGCCCAGGGTCGCCCAGTTTCAAAGCGGAGCTCACGTAGTTATCCTCAGTGGTTTCTGATTACCTCAAGGAAACACACGGGAGGAACAGGGCCCTTCCGTGGAGGCCCTTTTGGGCACAGGGACCTCTGCGTGGGATCTAGTGGGTAAGTATGGCAGTACCTTAGATAGGCCTCAGTGACCAAGGCTGTCGTCTGGCTCATGCCTTAGCTGTGTTAAGTGTGGAAAACGTGCCGGTCCTCAGGCTGGGCCCACAGCCCAGCTTTCGCTTCTGTGAGAGTGCTGTCCCGAGTCTCCTCCTGGAGCCAGTCGTCAGCACGGTGCCTTCTGGCACTGCCGTTCTCTTTCAGTCAAGGAGGCCGTGCGACTGGCAAAGGGAGTCTGCGCAGCACTGCCTTCGCGAGGCTCTTTGACGACTGGGGCGCTCAACCCAGACAAGCCAGAGAGCAGTACGTTGCCCTTGCTATGAACGTGAAGAGCTTTCTCCAGGGCCCTGTTTAGGCTAAGTTTCCTCAGAAGCCAGGAGCCGCCGTTCCGGCACGGAGAGAAGTCATCCTGCGAAATTGGCGAACGAGCTCCTATCCTGTGTGCCCCCAGGAGCGTCGCAGAGTTAAGGCACTCCGTGGTGGAGTATGGCCTCATGGAAACCACTGCACACCCAACTCCCCCGACGTGAAACACTGGAACTTACCTTGAGGCCTGAGGTCACCTTTCGTTCGGCCGGAGCTGACCATGTGGTGCCGTGGGAGGAGTTTCTAGAAAGGGATTGCCAGCACGGTTTTCGCTTTGAGAGAACACGCAGCCTCGGCCCACAACGACAATCCTGCCATGCAGAGACGTCGGGCCGCTAGTGCTGTTCAGGCAGCTTTGAAGCCAAGCGCAAGGCGCCTCCAAACGGGGAGAAAGCGTCCTCTCCCCTCCGCGTCCCACGTTCAAGCTGAATGACGCAGCATGTTTCTCGGAAGGCTCTGCCGAGCTATCTGGTACAAGGGAGAGGGTGCCTGCCTCTGCTGAGAAAGGTTTTGACGTGGGGATTGCTGGACATGAGGAAGAGCGTTCCCCAGGCCGTGCAAAGTTTAGGCTTTGGTGATTCTGGATGGTCCCAAGGGTCCAGAATCGTCCCTGGGGAAGCTGTCCTCGTTTTCTTTCTCCGGCTGGAAGTAAACAGCTGGCAACCGACTGCCGTCCGCAGACGTCCTGGGGGAGCCCCCCGGTTTCATTTGGGACGCACATTGGTGTCTCACAGAAGAGCCCAAATTCCTAATTGGGGGCACACCAGCATGGAATGTAAGGCTGTTTAGAAGTGTGTACCCCGAGGCCGTTGGAAGGCCGTACAAACGAGAGCTTTCCAGCGAACAGGGCAGCGCTTCGCCATCGTCGTTGCACGTTCACGGAGCTTAATCAAACGAATGCATTTACTTCCTGTGGCTCAAACGCAACAGAGGGGTTGGACGGCCTACAGTGCCCTTTGACAGTTCTTACAACGAACGTGAGTGCACAGGGTCTCGTGAAATAAATCCCTAGCACTGTTGAAGCATTCCGTTAACGCATGCTTCTTCGCTCCTATGGCACTCCGAGGTGTTACTGACGGGGGAAATCTGGACTTTTACTTGAGGCCGGGGGGGGGCTCACAATTCTTTTGTCGGCGAGCTCCAGAGTGCTCTTGCTGAAGCTGCCAGCAAGGAAATGAGAGCAGCAGGCCTCACACGAGTACACTCAGACGGCTTCCGTCACGAGTAAACTCAGGCCTCTTATGTGAGGCCTTCCGGCAGCAAACAGAAGGTGGGCGCGAGGAGTGTGCTTCAGGCAGCTTAGGACCCGCAACTGTCTCGTCTACCACGGAGGGGAATAAGGTTTGCCCAGGGTCGCCCAGTTTCAAAGCGGAGCTCACGTAGTTATCCTCAGTGGTTTCTGATTACCTCAAGGAAACACACGGGAGGAACAGGGCCCTTCCGTGGAGGCCCTTTTGGGCACAGGGACCTCTGCGTGGGATCTAGTGGGTAAGTATGGCAGTACCTTAGATAGGCCTCAGTGACCAAGGCTGTCGTCTGGCTCATGCCTTAGCTGTGTTAAGTGTGGAAAACGTGCCGGTCCTCAGGCTGGGCCCACAGCCCAGCTTTCGCTTCTGGGAGAGTGCTGTCCCGAGTCTCCTCCTGGAGCCAGTCGTCAGCACGGTGCCTTCTGGCACTGCCGTTCTCTTTCAGTCAAGGAGGCCGTGCGACTGTCAAAGGGAGTCTGCGCAGCACTGCCTTCGCGAGGCTCTTTGACGACTGGGGCGCTCAACCCAGACAAGCCAGAGAGCAGTACGTTGCCCTTGCTATGAACGTGAAGAGCTTTCTCCAGGGCCCTGTTTAGGCTAAGGTTCCTCAGAAGCCAGGAGCCGCCGTTCCGGCACGGAGAGAAGTCATCCTGCGAAATTGGCGAACGAGCTCCTATCCTGTGTGCCCCCAGGAGCGTCGCAGAGTTAAGGCACTCCGTGGTGGAGTATGGCCTCATGGAAACCACTGCACACCCAACTCCCCCGACGTGAAACACTGGAACTTACCTTGAGGCCTGAGGTCACCTTTCGTTCGGCCGGAGCTGACCATGTGGTGCCGTGGGAGGAGTTTCTAGAAAGGGATTGCCAGCACGGTTTTCGCTTTGAGAGAACACGCAGCCTCGGCCCACAACGACAATCCTGCCATGCAGAGACGTCGGGCCGCTAGTGCTGTTCAGGCAGCTTTGAAGCCAAGCGCAAGGCGCCTCCAAACGGGGAGAAAGCGTCCTCTCCCCTCCGCGTCCCACGTTCAAGCTGAATGACGCAGCATGTTTCTCGGAAGGCTCTGCCGAGCTATCTGGTACAAGGGAGAGGGTGCCTGCCTCTGCTGAGAAAGGTTTTGACGTGGGGATTGCTGGACATGAGGAAGAGCGTTCCCCAGGCCGTGCAAAGTTTAGGCTTTGGTGATTCTGGATGGTCCCAAGGGTCCAGAATCGTCCCTGGGGAAGCTGTCCTCGTTTTCTTTCTCCGGCTGGAAGTAAACAGCTGGCAACCGACTGCCGTCCGCAGACGTCCTGGGGGAGCCCCCCGGTTTCATTTGGGACGCACATTGGTGTCTCACAGAAGAGCCCAAATTCCTAATTGGGGGCACACCAGCATGGAATGTAAGGCTGTTTAGAAGTGTGTACCCCGAGGCCGTTGGAAGGCCGTACAAACGAGAGCTTTGCAGCGAACAGGGCAGCGCTTCGCCATCGTCGTTGCACGTTCACGGAGCTTAATCAAACGAATGCATTTACTTCCTGTGGCTCAAACGCAACAGAGGGGTTGGACGGCCTACAGTGCCCTTTGACAGTTCTTACAACGAACGTGAGTGCACAGGGTCTCGTGAAATAAATCCCTAGCACTGTTGAAGCATTCCGTTAACGCATGCTTCTTCGCTCCTATGGCACTCCGAGGTGTTACTGACGGGGGAAATCTGGACTTTTACTTGAGGCCGGGGGGGTGCTCACAATTCTTTTGTCGGCGAGCTCCAGAGTGCTCTTGCTGAAGCTGCCAGCAAGGAAATGAGAGCAGCAGGCCTCACACGAGTACACTCAGACGGCTTCCGTCACGAGTAAACTCAGTCCTCTTATGTGAGGCCTTCCGGCAGCAAACAGAAGGTGGGCGCGAGGAGTGTGCTTCAGGCAGCTTAGGACCCGCAACTGTCTCGTCTACCACGGAGGGGAATAAGGTTTGCCCAGGGTCGCCCAGTTTCAAAGCGGAGCTCACGTAGTTATCCTCAGTGGTTTCTGATTACCTCAAGGAAACACACGGGAGGAACAGGGCCCTTCCGTGGAGGCCCTTTTGGGCACAGGGACCTCTGCGTGGGATCTAGTGGGTAAGTATGGCAGTACCTTAGATAGGCCTCAGTGACCAAGGCTGTCGTCTGGCTCATGCCTTAGCTGTGTTAAGTGTGGAAAACGTGCCGGTCCTCAGGCTGGGCCCACAGCCCAGCTTTCGCTTCTGGGAGAGTGCTGTTCCGAGTCTCCTCCTGGAGCCAGTCGTCAGCACGGTGCCTTCTGGCACTGCCGTTCTCTTTCAGTCAAGGAGGCCGTGCGACTGTCAAAGGGAGTCTGCGCAGCACTGCCTTCGCGAGGCTCTTTGACGACTGGGGCGCTCAACCCAGACAAGCCAGAGAGCAGTACGTTGCCCTTGCTATGAACGTGAAGAGCTTTCTCCAGGGCCCTGTTTAGGCTAAGGTTCCTCAGAAGCCAGGAGCCGCCGTTCCGGCACGGAGAGAAGTCATCCTGCGAAATTGGCGAACGAGCTCCTATCCTGTGTGCCCCCAGGAGCGTCGCAGAGTTAAGGCACTCCGTGGTGGAGTATGGCCTCATGGAAACCACTGCACACCCAACTCCCCCGACGTGAAACACTGGAACTTACCTTGAGGCCTGAGGTCACCTTTCGTTCGGCCGGAGCTGACCATGTGGTGCCGTGGGAGGAGTTTCTAGAAAGGGATTGCCAGCACGGTTTTCGCTTTGAGAGAACACGCAGCCTCGGCCCACAACGACAATCCTGCCATGCAGAGACTTCGGGCCGCTAGTGCTGTTCAGGCAGCTTTGAAGCCAAGCGCAAGGCGCCTCCAAACGGGGAGAAAGCGTCCTCTCCCCTCCGCGTCCCACGTTCAAGCTGAATGACGCAGCATGTTTCTCGGAAGGCTCTGCCGAGCTATCTGGTACAAGGGAGAGGGTGCCTGCCTCTGCTGAGAAAGGTTTTGACGTGGGGATTGCTGGACATGAGGAAGAGCGTTCCCCAGGCCGTGCAAAGTTTAGGCTTTGGTGATTCTGGATGGTCCCAAGGGTCCAGAATCGTCCCTGGGGAAGCTGTCCTCGTTTTCTTTCTCCGGCTGGAAGTAAACAGCTGGCAACCGACTGCCGTCCGCAGACGTCCTGGGGGAGCCCCCCGGTTTCATTTGGGACGCACATTGGTGTCTCACAGAAGAGCCCAAATTCCTAATTGGGGGCACACCAGCATGGAATGTAAGGCTGTTTAGAAGTGTGTACCCCGAGGCCGTTGGAAGGCCGTTCAAACGAGAGCTTTCCAGCGAACAGGGCAGCGCTTCGCCATCGTCGTTGCACGTTCACGGAGCTTAATCAAACGAATGCATTTACTTCCTGTGGCTCAAACGCAACAGAGGGGTTGGACGGCCTACAGTGCCCTTTGACAGTTCTTACAACGAACGTGAGTGCACAGGGTCTCGTGAAATAAATCCCTAGCACTGTTGAAGCATTCCGTTAACGCATGCTTCTTCGCTCCTATGGCACTCCGAGGTGTTACTGACGGGGGAAATCTGGACTTTTACTTGAGGCCGGGGGGGGGCTCACAATTCTTTTGTCGGCGAGCTCCAGAGTGCTCTTGCTGAAGCTGCCAGCAAGGAAATGAGAGCAGCAGGCCTCACACGAGTACACTCAGACGGCTTCCGTCACGAGTAAACTCAGTCCTCTTATGTGAGGCCTTCCGGCAGCAAACAGAAGGTGGGCGCGAGGAGTGTGCTTCAGGCAGCTTAGGACCCGCAACTGTCTCGTCTACCACGGAGGGGAATAAGGTTTGCCCAGGGTCGCCCAGTTTCAAAGCGGAGCTCACGTAGTTATCCTCAGTGGTTTCTGATTACCTCAAGGAAACACACGGGAGGAACAGGGCCCTTCCGTGGAGGCCCTTTTGGGCACAGGGACCTCTGCGTGGGATCTACTGGGTAAGTATGGCAGTACCTTAGATAGGCCTCAGTGACCAAGGCTGTCGTCTGGCTCATGCCTTAGCTGTGTTAAGTGTGGAAAACGTGCCGGTCCTCAGGCTGGGCCCACAGCCCAGCTTTCGCTTCTGTGAGAGTGCTGTCCCGAGTCTCCTCCTGGAGCCAGTCGTCAGCACGGTGCCTTCTGGCACTGCAGTTCTCTTTCAGTCAAGGAGGCCGTGCGACTGGCAAAGGGAGTCTGCGCAGCACTGCCTTCGCGAGGCTCTTTGATGACTGGGGCGCTCAACCCAGACAAGCCAGAGAGCAGTACGTTGCCCTTGCTATGAACGTGAAGAGCTTTCTCCAGGGCCCTGTTTAGGCTAAGTTTCCTCAGAAGCCAGGAGCCGCCGTTCCGGCACGGAGAGAAGTCATCCTGCGAAATTGGCGAACGAGCTCCTATCCTGTGTGCCCCCAGGAGCGTCGCAGAGTTAAGGCACTCCGTGGTGGAGTATGGCCTCATGGAAACCACTGCACACCCAACTCCCCCGACATGAAACACTGGAACTTACCTTGAGGCCTGAGGTCACCTTTCGTTCGGCCGGAGCTGACCATGTGGTGCCGTGGGAGGAGTTTCTAGAAAGGGATTGCCAGCACGGTTTTCGCTTTGAGAGAACACGCAGCCTCGGCCCACAACGACAATCCTGCCATGCAGAGACGTCGGGCCGCTAGTGCTGTTCAGGCAGCTTTGAAGCCAAGCGCAAGGCGCCTCCAAACGGGGAGAAAGCGTCCTCTCCCCTCCGCGTCCCACGTTCAAGCTGAATGACGCAGCATGTTTCTCGGAAGGCTCTGCCGAGCTATCTGGTACAAGGGAGAGGGTGCCTGCCTCTGCTGAGAAAGGTTTTGACGTGGGGATTGCTGGACATGAGGAAGAGCGTTCCCCAGGCCGTGCAAAGTTTAGGCTTTGGTGATTCTGGATGGTCCCAAGGGTCCAGAATCGTCCCTGGGGAAGCTGTCCTCGTTTTCTTTCTCCGGCTGGAAGTAAACAGCTGGCAACCGACTGCCGTCCGCAGACGTCCTGGGGGAGCCCCCCGGTTTCATTTGGGACGCACATTGGTGTCTCACAGAAGAGCCCAAATTCCTAATTGGGGGCACACCAGCATGGAATGTAAGGCTGTTTAGAAGTGTGTACCCCGAGGCCGTTGGAAGGCCGTTCAAACGAGAGCTTTCCAGCGAACAGGTCAGCGCTTCGCCATCGTCGTTGCACGTTCACGGAGCTTAATCAAACGAATGCATTTACTTCCTGTGGCTCAAACGCAACAGAGGGGTTGGACGGCCTACAGTGCCCTTTGACAGTTCTTACAACGAACGTGAGTGCACAGGGTCTCGTGAAATAAATCCCTAGCACTGTTGAAGCATTCCGTTAACGCATGCTTCTTCGCTCCTATGGCACTCCGAGGTGTTACTGACGGGGGAAATCTGGACTTTTACTTGAGGCCGGGGGGGGGCTCACAATTCTTTTGTCGGCGAGCTCCAGAGTGCTCTTGCTGAAGCTGCCAGCAAGGAAATGAGAGCAGCAGGCCTCACACGAGTACACTCAGACGGCTTCCGTCACGAGTAAACTCAGTCCTCTTATGTGAGGCCTTCCGGCAGCAAACAGAAGGTGGGCGCGAGGAGTGTGCTTCAGGCAGCTTAGGACCCGCAACTGTCTCGTCTACCACGGAGTGGAATAAGGTTTGCCCAGGGTCGCCCAGTTTCAAAGCGGAGCTCACGTAGTTATCCTCAGTGGTTTCTGATTACCTCAAGGAAACACACGGGAGGAACAGGGCCCTTCCGTGGAGGCCCTTTTGGGCACAGGGACCTCTGCGTGGGATCTAGTGGGTAAGTATGGCAGTACCTTAGATAGGCCTCAGTGACCAAGGCTGTCGTCTGGCTCATGCCTTAGCTGTGTTAAGTGTGGAAAACGTGCCGGTCCTCAGGCTGGGCCCACAGCCCAGCTTTCGCTTCTGGGAGAGTGCTGTCCCGAGTCTCCTCCTGGAGCCAGTCGTCAGCACGGTGCCTTCTGGCACTGCAGTTCTCTTTCAGTCAAGGAGGCCGTGCGACTGGCAAAGGGAGTCTGCGCAGCACTGCCTTCGCGAGGCTCTTTGACGACTGGGGCGCTCAACCCAGACAAGCCAGAGAGCAGTACGTTGCCCTTGCTATGAACGTGAAGAGCTTTCTCCAGGGCCCTGTTTAGGCTAAGGTTCCTCAGAAGCCAGGAGCCGCCGTTCCGGCACGGAGAGAAGTCATCCTGCGAAATTGGCGAACGAGCTCCTATCCTGTGTGCCCCCAGGAGCGTCGCAGAGTTAAGGCACTCCGTGGTGGAGTATGGCCTCATGGAAACCACTGCACACCCAACTCCCCCGACATGAAACACTGGAACTTACCTTGAGGCCTGAGGTCACCTTTCGTTCGGCCGGAGCTGACCATGTGGTGCCGTGGGAGGAGTTTCTAGAAAGGGATTGCCAGCACGGTTTTCGCTTTGAGAGAACACGCAGCCTCGGCCCACAACGACAATCCTGCCATGCAGAGACGTCGGGCCGCTAGTGCTGTTCAGGCAGCTTTGAAGCCAAGCGCAAGGCGCCTCCAAACGGGGAGAAAGCGTCCTCTCCCCTCCGCGTCCCACGTTCAAGCTGAATGACGCAGCATGTTTCTCGGAAGGCTCTGCCGAGCTATCTGGTACAAGGGAGAGGGTGCCTGCCTCTGCTGAGAAAGGTTTTGACGTGGGGATTGCTGGACATGAGGAAGAGCGTTCCCCAGGCCGTGCAAAGTTTAGGCTTTGGTGATTCTGGATGGTCCCAAGGGTCCAGAATCGTCCCTGGGGAAGCTGTCCTCGTTTTCTTTCTCCGGCTGGAAGTAAACAGCTGGCAACCGACTGCCGTCCGCAGACGTCCTGGGGGAGCCCCCCGGTTTCATTTGGGACGCACATTGGTGTCTCACAGAAGAGCCCAAATTCCTAATTGGGGGCACACCAGCATGGAATGTAAGGCTGTTTAGAAGTGTGTACCCCGAGGCCGTTGGAAGGCCGTACAAACGAGAGCTTTCGAGCGAACAGGGCAGCGCTTCGCCATCGTCGTTGCACGTTCACGGAGCTTAATCAAACGAATGCATTTACTTCCTGTGGCTCAAACGCAACAGAGGGGTTGGACGGCCTACAGTGCCCTTTGACAGTTCTTACAACGAACGTGAGTGCACAGGGTCTCGTGAAATAAATCCCTAGCACTGTTGAAGCATTGCGTTAACGCATGCTTCTTCGCTCCTATGGCACTCCGAGGTGTTACTGACGGGGGAAATCTGGACTTTTACTTGAGGCCGGGGGGGGCTCACAATTCTTTTGTCGGCGAGCTCCAGAGTGCTCTTGCTGAAGCTCCCAGCAAGGAACTGAGAGCAGCAGGCCTCACACGAGTACACTCAGACGGCTTCCGTCACGAGTAAACTCAGGCCTCTTATGTGAGGCCTTCCGGCAGCAAACAGAAGGTGGGCGCGAGGAGTGTGCTTCAGGCAGCTTAGGACCCGCAACTGTCTCGTCTACCACGGAGGGGAATAAGGTTTGCCCAGGGTCGCCCAGTTTCAAAGCGGAGCTCACGTAGTTATCCTCAGTGGTTTCTGATTACCTCAACGAAACACACGGGAGGAACAGGGCCCTTCCGTGGAGGCCCTTTTGGGCACAGGGACCTCTGCGTGGGATCTAGTGGGTAAGTATGGCAGTACCTTAGATAGGCCTCAGTGACCAAGGCTGTCGTCTGGCTCATGCCTTAGCTGTGTTAAGTGTGGAAAACGTGCCGGTCCTCAGGCTGGGCCCACAGCCCAGCTTTCGCTTCTGGGAGAGTGCTGTTCCGAGTCTCCTCCTGGAGCCAGTCGTCAGCACGGTGCCTTCTGGCACTGCCGTTCTCTTTCAGTCAAGGAGGCCGTGCGACTGGCAAAGGGAGTCTGCGCAGCACTGCCTTCGCGAGGCTCTTTGACGACTGGGGCGCTCAACCCAGACAAGCCAGAGAGCAGTACGTTGCCCTTGCTATGAACGTGAAGAGCTTTCTCCAGGGCCCTGTTTAGGCTAAGTTTCCTCAGAAGCCAGGAGCCGCCGTTCCGGCACGGAGAGAAGTCATCCTGCGAAATTGGCGAACGAGCTCCTATCCTGTGTGCCCCCAGGAGCGTCGCAGGGTTAAGGCACTCCGTGGTGGAGTATGGCCTCATGGAAACCACTGCACACCCAACTCCCCCGACATGAAACACTGGAACTTACCTTGAGGCCTGAGGTCACCTTTCGTTCGGCCGGAGCTGACCATGTGGTGCCGTGGGAGGAGTTTCTAGAAAGGGATTGCCAGCACGGTTTTCGCTTTGAGAGAACACGCAGCCTCGGCCCACAACGACAATCCTGCCATGCAGAGACGTCGGGCCGCTAGTGCTGTTCAGGCAGCTTTGAAGCCAAGCGCAAGGCGCCTCCAAACGGGGAGAAAGCGTCCTCTCCCCTCCGCGTCCCACGTTCAAGCTGAATGACGCAGCATGTTTCTCGGAAGGCTCTGCCGAGCTATCTGGTACAAGGGAGAGGGTGCCTGCCTCTGCTGAGAAAGGTTTTGACGTGGGGATTGCTGGACATGAGGAAGAGCGTTCCCCAGGCCGTGCAAAGTTTAGGCTTTGGTGATTCTGGATGGTCCCAAGGGTCCAGAATCGTCCCTGGGGAAGCTGTCCTCGTTTTCTTTCTCCGGCTGGAAGTAAACAGCTGGCAACCGACTGCCGTCCGCAGACGTCCTGGGGGAGCCCCCCGGTTTCATTTGGGACGCACATTGGTGTCTCACAGAAGAGCCCAAATTCCTAATTGGGGGCACACCAGCATGGAATGTAAGGCTGTTTAGAAGTGTGTACCCCGAGGCCGTTGGAAGGCCGTTCAAACGAGAGCTTTCCAGCGAACAGGGCAGCGCTTCGCCATCGTCGTTGCACGTTCACGGAGCTTAATCAAACGAATGCATTTACTTCCTGTGGCTCAAACGCAACAGAGGGGTTGGACGGCCTACGGTGCCCTTTGACAGTTCTTACAACGAACGTGAGTGCACAGGGTCTCGTGAAATAAATCCCTAGCACTGTTGAAGCATTCCGTTAACGCATGCTTCTTCGCTCCTATGGCACTCCGAGGTGTTACTGACGGGGGAAATCTGGACTTTTACTTGAGGCCGGGGGGGGGCTCACAATTCTTTTGTCGGCGAGCTCCAGAGTGCTCTTGCTGAAGCTGCCAGCAAGGAAATGAGAGCAGCAGGCCTCACACGAGTACACTCAGACGGCTTCCGTCACGAGTATACTCAGTCCTCTTATGTGAGGCCTTCCGGCAGCAAACAGAAGGTGGGCGCGAGGAGTGTGCTTCAGGCAGCTTAGGACCCGCAACTGTCTCGTCTACCACGGAGGGGAATAAGGTTTGCCCAGGGTCGCCCAGTTTCAAAGCGGAGCTCACGTAGTTATCCTCAGTGGTTTCTGATTACCTCAAGGAAACACACGGGAGGAACAGGGCCCTTCCGTGGAGGCCCTTTTGGGCACAGGGACCTCTGCGTGGGATCTAGTGGGTAAGTATGGCAGTACCTTAGATAGGCCTCAGTGACCAAGGCTGTCGTCTGGCTCATGCCTTAGCTGTGTTAAGTGTGGAAAACGTGCCGGTCCTCAGGCTGGGCCCACAGCCCAGCTTTCGCTTCTGGGAGAGTGCTGTCCCGAGTCTCCTCCTGGAGCCAGTCGTCAGCACGGTGCCTTCTGGCACTGCCGTTCTCTTTCAGTCAAGGAGGCCGTGCGACTGGCAAAGGGAGTCTGCGCAGCACTGCCTTCGCGAGGCTCTTTGACGACTGGGGCGCTCAACCCAGACAAGCCAGAGAGCAGTACGTTGCCCTTGCTATGAACGTGAAGAGCTTTCTCCAGGGCCCTGTTTAGGCTAAGGTTCCTCAGAAGCCAGGAGCCGCCGTTCCGGCACGGAGAGAAGTCATCCTGCGAAATTGGCGAACGAGCTCCTATCCTGTGTGCCCCCAGGAGCGTCGCAGAGTTAAGGCACTCCGTGGTGGAGTATGGCCTCATGGAAACCACTGCACACCCAACTCCCCCGACATGAAACACTGGAACTTAGCTTGAGGCCTGAGGTCACCTTTCGTTCGGCCGGAGCTGACCATGTGGTGCCGTGGGAGGAGTTTCTAGAAAGGGATTGCCAGCACGGTTTTCGTTTTGAGACAACACGCAGCCTCGGCCCACAACGACAATCCTGCCATGCAGAGACGTCGGGCCGCTAGTGCTGTTCAGGCAGCTTTGAAGCCAAGCGCAAGGCGCCTCCAAACGGGGAGAAAGCGTCCTCTCCCCTCCGCGTCCCACGTTCAAGCTGAATGACGCAGCATGTTTCTCGGAAGGCTCTGCCGAGCTATCTGGTACAAGGGAGAGGGTGCCTGCCTCTGCTGAGAAAGGTTTTGACGTGGGGATTGCTGGACATGAGGAAGAGCGTTCCCCAGGCCGTGCAAAGTTTAGGCTTTGGTGATTCTGGATGGTCCCAAGGGTCCAGAATCGTCCCTGGGGAAGCTGTCCTCGTTTTCTTTCTCCGGCTGGAAGTAAACAGCTGGCAACCGACTGCCGTCCGCAGACGTCCTGGGGGAGCCCCCCGGTTTCATTTGGGACGCACATTGGTGTCTCACAGAAGAGCCCAAATTCCTAATTGGGGGCACACCAGCATGGAATGTAAGGCTGTTTAGAAGTGTGTACCCCGAGGCCGTTGGAAGGCCGTACAAACGAGAGCTTTCCAGCGAACAGGGCAGCGCTTCGCCATCGTCGTTGCACGTTCACGGAGCTTAATCAAACGAATGCATTTACTTCCTGTGGCTCAAACGCAACAGAGGGGTTGGACGGCCTACAGTGCCCTTTGACAGTTCTTACAACGAACGTGAGTGCACAGGGTCTCGTGAAATAAATCCCTAGCACTGTTGAAGCATTGCGTTAACGCATGCTTCTTCGCTCCTATGGCACTCCGAGGTGTTACTGACGGGGGAAATCTGGACTTTTACTTGAGGCCGGGGGGGGCTCACAATTCTTTTGTCGGCGAGCTCCAGAGTGCTCTTGCTGAAGCTCCCAGCAAGGAACTGAGAGCAGCAGGCCTCACACGAGTACACTCAGACGGCTTCCGTCACGAGTAAACTCAGGCCTCTTATGTGAGGCCTTCCGGCAGCAAACAGAAGGTGGGCGCGAGGAGTGTGCTTCAGGCAGCTTAGGACCCGCAACTGTCTCGTCTACCACGGAGGGGAATAAGGTTTGCCCAGGGTCGCCCAGTTTCAAAGCGGAGCTCACGTAGTTATCCTCAGTGGTTTCTGATTACCTCAAGGAAACACACGGGAGGAACAGGGCCCTTCCGTGGAGGCCCTTTTGGGCACAGGGACCTCTGCGTGGGATCTAGTGGGTAAGTATGGCAGTACCTTAGATAGGCCTCAGTGACCAAGGCTGTCGTCTGGCTCATGCCTTAGCTGTGTTAAGTGTGGAAAACGTGCCGGTCCTCAGGCTGGGCCCACAGCCCAGCTTTCGCTTCTGGGAGAGTGCTGTTCCGAGTCTCCTCCTGGAGCCAGTCGTCAGCACGGTGCCTTCTGGCACTGCCGTTCTCTTTCAGTCAAGGAGGCCGTGCGACTGGCAAAGGGAGTCTGCGCAGCACTGCCTTCGCGAGGCTCTTTGACGACTGGGGCGCTCAACCCAGACAAGCCAGAGAGCAGTACGTTGCCCTTGCTATGAACGTGAAGAGCTTTCTCCAGGGCCCTGTTTAGGCTAAGTTTCCTCAGGAGCCAGGAGCCGCCGTTCGGGCACGGAGAGAAGTCATCCTGCGAAATTGGCGAACGAGCTCCTATCCTGTGTGCCCCCAGGAGCGTCGCAGGGTTAAGGCACTCCGTGGTGGAGTATGGCCTCATGGAAACCACTGCACACCCAACTCCCCCGACATGAAACACTGGAACTTACCTTGAGGCCTGAGGTCACCTTTCGTTCGGCCGGAGCTGACCATGTGGTGCCGTGGGAGGAGTTTCTAGAAAGGGATTGCCAGCACGGTTTTCGCTTTGAGAGAACACGCAGCCTCGGCCCACAACGACAATCCTGCCATGCAGAGACGTCGGGCCGCTAGTGCTCTTCAGGCAGCTTTGAAGCCAAGCGCAAGGCGCCTCCAAACGGGGAGAAAGCGTCCTCTCCCCTCCGCGTCCCACGTTCAAGCTGAATGACGCAACATGTTTCTCGGAAGGCTCTGCCGAGCTATCTGGTACAAGCGAGAGGGTGCCTGCCTCTGCTGAGAAAGGTTTTGACGTGGGGATTGCTGGACATGAGGAAGAGCGTTCCCCAGGCCGTGCAAAGTTTAGGCTTTGGTGATTCTGGATGGTCCCAAGGGTCCAGAATCGTCCCTGGGGAAGCTGTCCTCGTTTTCTTTCTCCGGCTGGAAGTAAACAGCTGGCAACCGACTGCCGTCCGCAGACGTCCTGGGGGAGCCCCCCGGTTTCATTTGGGACGCACATTGGTGTCTCACAGAAGAGCCCAAATTCCTAATTGGGGGCACACCAGCATGGAATGTAAGGCTGTTTAGAAGTGTGTACCCCGAGGCCGTTGGAAGGCCGTACAAACGAGAGCTTTGCAGCGAACAGGGCAGCGCTTCGCCATCGTCGTTGCACGTTCACGGAGCTTAATCAAACGAATGCATTTACTTCCTGTGGCTCAAACGCAACAGAGGGGTTGGACGGCCTACAGTGCCCTTTGACAGTTCTTACAACGAACGTGAGTGCACAGGGTCTCGTGAAATAAATCCCTAGCACTGTTGAAGCATTGCGTTAACGCATGCTTCTTCGCTCCTATGGCACTCCGAGGTGTTACTGACGGGGGAAATCTGGACTTTTACTTGAGGCCGGGGGGGTGCTCACAATTCTTTTGTCGGCGAGCTCCAGAGTGCTCTTGCTGAAGCTGCCAGCAAGGAAATGAGAGCAGCAGGCCTCACACGAGTACACTCAGACGGCTTCCGTCACGAGTAAACTCAGGCCTCTTATGTGAGGCCTTCCGGCAGCAAACAGAAGGTGGGCGCGAGGAGTGTGCTTCAGGCAGCTTAGGACCCGCAACTGTCTCGTCTACCACGGAGGGGAATAAGGTTTGCCCAGGGTCGCCCAGTTTCAAAGCGGAGCTCACGTAGTTATCCTCAGTGGTTTCTGATTACCTCAAGGAAACACACGGGAGGAACAGGGCCCTTCCGTGGAGGCCCTTTTGGGCACAGGGACCTCTGCGTGGGATCTAGTGGGTAAGTATGGCAGTACCTTAGATAGGCCTCAGTGACCAAGGCTGTCGTCTGGCTCATGCCTTAGCTGTGTTAAGTGTGGAAAACGTGCCGGTCCTCAGGCTGGGCCCACAGCCCAGCTTTCGCTTCTGGGAGAGTGCTGTCCCGAGTCTCCTCCTGGAGCCAGTCGTCAGCACGGTGCCTTCTGGCACTGCCGTTCTCTTTCAGTCAAGGAGGCCGTGCGACTGGCAAAGGGAGTCTGCGCAGCACTGCCTTCGCGAGGCTCTTTGACGACTGGGGCGCTCAACCCAGACAAGCCAGAGAGCAGTACGTTGCCCTTGCTATGAACGTGAAGAGCTTTCTCCAGGGCCCTGTTTAGGCTAAGTTTCCTCAGAAGCCAGGAGCCGCCGTTCCGGCACGGAGAGAAGTCATCCTGCGAAATTGGCGAACGAGCTCCTATCCTGTGTGCCCCCAGGAGCGTCGCAGAGTTAAGGCACTCCGTGGTGGAGTATGGCCTCATGGAAACCACTGCACACCCAACTCCCCCGACGTGAAACACTGGAACTTACCTTGAGGCCTGAGGTCACCTTTCGTTCGGCCGGAGCTGACCATGTGGTGCCGTGGGAGGAGTTTCTAGAAAGGGATTGCCAGCACGGTTTTCGCTTTGAGAGAACACGCAGCCTCGGCCCACAACGACAATCCTGCCATGCAGAGACGTCGGGCCGCTAGTGCTGTTCAGGCAGCTTTGAAGCCAAGCGCAAGGCGCCTCCAAACGGGGAGAAAGCGTCCTCTCCCCTCCGCGTCCCACGTTCAAGCTGAATGACGCAGCATGTTTCTCGGAAGGCTCTGCCGAGCTATCTGGTACAAGGGAGAGGGTGCCTGCCTCTGCTGAGAAAGGTTTTGACGTGGGGATTGCTGGACATGAGGAAGAGCGTTCCCCAGGCCGTGCAAAGTTTAGGCTTTGGTGATTCTGGATGGTCCCAAGGGTCCAGAATCGTCCCTGGGGAAGCTGTCCTCGTTTTCTTTCTCCGGCTGGAAGTAAACAGCTGGCAACCGACTGCCGTCCGCAGACGTCCTGGGGGAGCCCCCCGGTTTCATTTGGGACGCACATTGGTGTCTCACAGAAGAGCCCAAATTCCTAATTGGGGGCACACCAGCATGGAATGTAAGGCTGTTTAGAAGTGTGTACCCCGAGGCCGTTGGAAGGCCGTACAAACGAGAGCTTTCCAGCGAACAGGGCAGCGCTTCGCCATCGTCGTTGCACGTTCACGGAGCTTAATCAAACGAATGCATTTACTTCCTGTGGCTCAAACGCAACAGAGGGGTTGGACGGCCTACAGTGCCCTTTGACAGTTCTTACAACGAACGTGAGTGCACAGGGTCTCGTGAAATAAATCCCTAGCACTGTTGAAGCATTCCGTTAACGCATGCTTCTTCGCTCCTATGGCACTCCGAGGTGTTACTGACGGGGGAAATCTGGACTTTTACTTGAGGCCGGGGGGGGGCTCACAATTCTTTTGTCGGCGAGCTCCAGAGTGCTCTTGCTGAAGCTGCCAGCAAGGAAATGAGAGCAGCAGGCCTCACACGAGTACACTCAGACGGCTTCCGTCACGAGTAAACTCAGGCCTCTTATGTGAGGCCTTCCGGCAGCAAACAGAAGGTGGGCGCGAGGAGTGTGCTTCAGGCAGCTTAGGACCCGCAACTGTCTCGTCTACCACGGAGGGGAATAAGGTTTGCCCAGGGTCGCCCAGTTTCAAAGCGGAGCTCACGTAGTTATCCTCAGTGGTTTCTGATTACCTCAAGGAAACACACGGGAGGAACAGGGCCCTTCCGTGGAGGCCCTTTTGGGCACAGGGACCTCTGCGTGGGATCTAGTGGGTAAGTATGGCAGTACCTTAGATAGGCCTCAGTGACCAAGGCTGTCGTCTGGCTCATGCCTTAGCTGTGTTAAGTGTGGAAAACGTGCCGGTCCTCAGGCTGGGCCCACAGCCCAGCTTTCGCTTCTGGGAGAGTGCTGTCCCGAGTCTCCTCCTGGAGCCAGTCGTCAGCACGGTGCCTTCTGGCACTGCCGTTCTCTTTCAGTCAAGGAGGCCGTGCGACTGGCAAAGGGAGTCTGCGCAGCACTGCCTTCGCGAGGCTCTTTGACGACTGGGGCGCTCAACCCAGACAAGCCAGAGAGCAGTACGTTGCCCTTGCTATGAACGTGAAGAGCTTTCTCCAGGGCCCTGTTTAGGCTAAGTTTCCTCAGAAGCCAGGAGCCGCCGTTCCGGCACGGAGAGAAGTCATCCTGCGAAATTGGCGAACGAGCTCCTATCCTGTGTGCCCCCAGGAGCGTCGCAGAGTTAAGGCACTCCGTGGTGGAGTATGGCCTCATGGAAACCACTGCACACCCAACTCCCCCGACGTGAAACACTGGAACTTACCTTGAGGCCTGAGGTCACCTTTCGTTCGGCCGGAGCTGACCATGTGGTGCCGTGGGAGGAGTTTCTAGAAAGGGATTGCCAGCACGGTTTTCGCTTTGAGAGAACACGCAGCCTCGGCCCACAACGACAATCCTGC
The DNA here is from genome assembly GCF_963455315.2 of Globicephala melas. Taxonomy (NCBI): domain Eukaryota; kingdom Metazoa; phylum Chordata; class Mammalia; order Artiodactyla; family Delphinidae; genus Globicephala; species Globicephala melas. The sequence continues at coordinate 1,449,183 of NW_027207235.1, read as the reverse complement.
CATGCAGAGACGTCGGGCCGCTAGTGCTGTTCAGGCAGCTTTGAAGCCAAGCGCAAGGCGCCTCCAAACGGGGAGAAAGCGTCCTCTCCCCTCCGCGTCCCACGTTCAAGCTGAATGACGCAGCATGTTTCTCGGAAGGCTCTGCCGAGCTATCTGGTACAAGGGAGAGGGTGCCTGCCTCTGCTGAGAAAGGTTTTGACGTGGGGATTGCTGGACATGAGGAAGAGCGTTCCCCAGGCCGTGCAAAGTTTAGGCTTTGGTGATTCTGGATGGTCCCAAGGGTCCAGAATCGTCCCTGGGGAAGCTGTCCTCGTTTTCTTTCTCCGGCTGGAAGTAAACAGCTGGCAACCGACTGCCGTCCGCAGACGTCCTGGGGGAGCCCCCCGGTTTCATTTGGGACGCACATTGGTGTCTCACAGAAGAGCCCAAATTCCTAATTGGGGGCACACCAGCATGGAATGTAAGGCTGTTTAGAAGTGTGTACCCCGAGGCCGTTGGAAGGCCGTACAAACGAGAGCTTTCCAGCGAACAGGGCAGCGCTTCGCCATCGTCGTTGCACGTTCACGGAGCTTAATCAAACGAATGCATTTACTTCCTGTGGCTCAAACGCAACAGAGGGGTTGGACGGCCTACAGTGCCCTTTGACAGTTCTTACAACGAACGTGAGTGCACAGGGTCTCGTGAAATAAATCCCTAGCACTGTTGAAGCATTCCGTTAACGCATGCTTCTTCGCTCCTATGGCACTCCGAGGTGTTACTGACGGGGGAAATCTGGACTTTTACTTGAGGCCGGGGGGGGGCTCACAATTCTTTTGTCGGCGAGCTCCAGAGTGCTCTTGCTGAAGCTGCCAGCAAGGAAATGAGAGCAGCAGGCCTCACACGAGTACACTCAGACGGCTTCCGTCACGAGTACACTCAGGCCTCTTATGTGAGGCCTTCCGGCAGCAAACAGAAGGTGGGCGCGAGGAGTGTGCTTCAGGCAGCTTAGGACCCGCAACTGTCTCGTCTACCACGGAGGGGAATAAGGTTTGCCCAGGGTCGCCCAGTTTCAAAGCGGAGCTCACGTAGTTATCCTCAGTGGTTTCTGATTACCTCAAGGAAACACACGGGAGGAACAGGGCCCTTCCGTGGAGGCCCTTTTGGGCACAGGGACCTCTGCGTGGGATCTAGTGGGTAAGTATGGCAGTACCTTAGATAGGCCTCAGTGACCAAGGCTGTCGTCTGGCTCATGCCTTAGCTGTGTTAAGTGTGGAAAACGTGCCGGTCCTCAGGCTGGGCCCACAGCCCAGCTTTCGCTTCTGTGAGAGTGCTGTCCCGAGTCTCCTCCTGGAGCCAGTCGTCAGCACGGTGCCTTCTGGCACTGCCGTTCTCTTTCAGTCAAGGAGGCCGTGCGACTGGCAAAGGGAGTCTGCGCAGCACTGCCTTCGCGAGGCTCTTTGACGACTGGGGCGCTCAACCCAGACAAGCCAGAGAGCAGTACGTTGCCCTTGCTATGAACGTGAAGAGCTTTCTCCAGGGCCCTGTTTAGGCTAAGTTTCCTCAGAAGCCAGGAGCCGCCGTTCCGGCACGGAGAGAAGTCATCCTGCGAAATTGGCGAACGAGCTCCTATCCTGTGTGCCCCCAGGAGCGTCGCAGAGTTAAGGCACTCCGTGGTGGAGTATGGCCTCATGGAAACCACTGCACACCCAACTCCCCCGACGTGAAACACTGGAACTTACCTTGAGGCCTGAGGTCACCTTTCGTTCGGCCGGAGCTGACCATGTGGTGCCGTGGGAGGAGTTTCTAGAAAGGGATTGCCAGCACGGTTTTCGCTTTGAGAGAACACGCAGCCTCGGCCCACAACGACAATCCTGCCATGCAGAGACGTCGGGCCGCTAGTGCTGTTCAGGCAGCTTTGAAGCCAAGCGCAAGGCGCCTCCAAACGGGGAGAAAGCGTCCTCTCCCCTCCGCGTCCCACGTTCAAGCTGAATGACGCAGCATGTTTCTCGGAAGGCTCTGCCGAGCTATCTGGTACAAGGGAGAGGGTGCCTGCCTCTGCTGAGAAAGGTTTTGACGTGGGGATTGCTGGACATGAGGAAGAGCGTTCCCCAGGCCGTGCAAAGTTTAGGCTTTGGTGATTCTGGATGGTCCCAAGGGTCCAGAATCGTCCCTGGGGAAGCTGTCCTCGTTTTCTTTCTCCGGCTGGAAGTAAACAGCTGGCAACCGACTGCCGTCCGCAGACGTCCTGGGGGAGCCCCCCGGTTTCATTTGGGACGCACATTGGTGTCTCACAGAAGAGCCCAAATTCCTAATTGGGGGCACACCAGCATGGAATGTAAGGCTGTTTAGAAGTGTGTACCCCGAGGCCGTTGGAAGGCCGTACAAACGAGAGCTTTCCAGCGAACAGGGCAGCGCTTCGCCATCGTCGTTGCACGTTCACGGAGCTTAATCAAACGAATGCATTTACTTCCTGTGGCTCAAACGCAACAGAGGGGTTGGACGGCCTACAGTGCCCTTTGACAGTTCTTACAACGAACGTGAGTGCACAGGGTCTCGTGAAATAAATCCCTAGCACTGTTGAAGCATTCCGTTAACGCATGCTTCTTCGCTCCTATGGCACTCCGAGGTGTTACTGACGGGGGAAATCTGGACTTTTACTTGAGGCCGGGGGGGGGCTCACAATTCTTTTGTCGGCGAGCTCCAGAGTGCTCTTGCTGAAGCTGCCAGCAAGGAAATGAGAGCAGCAGGCCTCACACGAGTACACTCAGACGGCTTCCGTCACGAGTACACTCAGGCCTCTTATGTGAGGCCTTCCGGCAGCAAACAGAAGGTGGGCGCGAGGAGTGTGCTTCAGGCAGCTTAGGACCCGCAACTGTCTCGTCTACCACGGAGGGGAATAAGGTTTGCCCAGGGTCGCCCAGTTTCAAAGCGGAGCTCACGTAGTTATCCTCAGTGGTTTCTGATTACCTCAAGGAAACACACGGGAGGAACAGGGCCCTTCCGTGGAGGCCCTTTTGGGCACAGGGACCTCTGCGTGGGATCTAGTGGGTAAGTATGGCAGTACCTTAGATAGGCCTCAGTGACCAAGGCTGTCGTCTGGCTCATGCCTTAGCTGTGTTAAGTGTGGAAAACGTGCCGGTCCTCAGGCTGGGCCCACAGCCCAGCTTTCGCTTCTGGGAGAGTGCTGTCCCGAGTCTCCTCCTGGAGCCAGTCGTCAGCACGGTGCCTTCTGGCACTGCCGTTCTCTTTCAGTCAAGGAGGCCGTGCGACTGGCAAAGGGAGTCTGCGCAGCACTGCCTTCGCGAGGCTCTTTGACGACTGGGGCGCTCAACCCAGACAAGCCAGAGAGCAGTACGTTGCCCTTGCTATGAACGTGAAGAGCTTTCTCCAGGGCCCTGTTTAGGCTAAGTTTCCTCAGAAGCCAGGAGCCGCCGTTCCGGCACGGAGAGAAGTCATCCTGCGAAATTGGCGAACGAGCTCCTATCCTGTGTGCCCCCAGGAGCGTCGCAGAGTTAAGGCACTCCGTGGTGGAGTATGGCCTCATGGAAACCACTGCACACCCAACTCCCCCGACGTGAAACACTGGAACTTACCTTGAGGCCTGAGGTCACCTTTCGTTCGGCCGGAGCTGACCATGTGGTGCCGTGGGAGGAGTTTCTAGAAAGGGATTGCCAGCACGGTTTTCGCTTTGAGAGAACACGCAGCCTCGGCCCACAACGACAATCCTGCCATGCAGAGACGTCGGGCCGCTAGTGCTGTTCAGGCAGCTTTGAAGCCAAGCGCAAGGCGCCTCCAAACGGGGAGAAAGCGTCCTCTCCCCTCCGCGTCCCACGTTCAAGCTGAATGACGCAGCATGTTTCTCGGAAGGCTCTGCCGAGCTATCTCGTACAAGGGAGAGGGTGCCTGCCTCTGCTGAGAAAGGTTTTGACGTGGGGATTGCTGGACATGAGGAAGAGCGTTCCCCAGGCCGTGCAAAGTTTAGGCTTTGGTGATTCTGGATAGTCCCAAGGGTCCAGAATCGTCCCTGGGGAAGCTGTCCTCGTTTTCTTTCTCCGGCTGGAAGTAAACAGCTGGCAACCGACTGCCGTCCGCAGACGTCCTGGGGGAGCCCCCCGGTTTCATTTGGGACGCACATTGGTGTCTCACAGAAGAGCCCAAATTCCTAATTGGGGGCACACCAGCATGGAATGTAAGGCTGTTTAGAAGTGTGTACCCCGAGGCCGTTGGAAGGCCGTACAAACGAGAGCTTTGCAGCGAACAGGGCAGCGCTTCGCCATCGTCGTTGCACGTTCACGGAGCTTAATCAAACGAATGCATTTACTTCCTGTGGCTCAAACGCAACAGAGGGGTTGGACGGCCTACAGTGCCCTTTGACAGTTCTTACAACGAACGTGAGTGCACAGGGTCTCGTGAAATAAATCCCTAGCACTGTTGAAGCATTCCGTTAACGCATGCTTCTTCGCTCCTATGGCACTCCGAGGTGTTACTGACGGGGGAAATCTGGACTTTTACTTGAGGCCGGGGGGGGCTCACAATTCTTTTGTCGGCGAGCTCCAGAGTGCTCTTGCTGAAGCTCCCAGCAAGGAACTGAGAGCAGCAGGCCTCACACGAGTACACTCAGACGGCTTCCATCACGAGTAAACTCAGTCCTCTTATGTGAGGCCTCCCGGCAGCAAAGAGAGGTTCGGTGCGAGGAGTGTGCTTCAGGCAGCTTAGGACCCGCAACTGTCTCGTCTACCACGGAGGGGCATAAGGTTTGCCCAGGGTCGCCCAGTTTCAAAGCGGAGCTCACGTAGTTATCCTCAGTGGTTTCTGATTACCTCAAGGAAACACACGGGAGGAACAGGGCCCTTCCGTGGAGGCCCTTTTGGGCACAGGGACCTCTGCGTGGGATCTAGTGGGTAAGTATGGCAGTACCTTAGATAGGCCTCAGTGACCAAGGCTGTCGTCTGGCTCATGCCTTAGCTGTGTTAAGTGTGGAAAACGTGCCGGTCCTCAGGCTGGGCCCACAGCCCAGCTTTCGCTTCTGGGAGAGTGCTGTCCCGAGTCTCCTCCTGGAGCCAGTCGTCAGCACGGTGCCTTCTGGCACTGCCGTTCTCTTTCAGTCAAGGAGGCCGTGCGACTGGCAAAGGGAGTCTGCGCAGCACTGCCTTCGCGAGGCTCTTTGACGACTGGGGCGCTCAACCCAGACAAGCCAGAGAGCAGTACGTTGCCCTTGCTATGAACTTGAAGAGCTTTCTCCAGGGCCCTGTTTAGGCTAAGGTTCCTCAGAAGCCAGGAGCCGCCGTTCCGGCACGGAGAGAAGTCATCCTGCGAAATTGGCGAACGAGCTCCTATCCTGTGTGCCCCCAGGAGCGTCGCAGAGTTAAGGCACTCCGTGGTGGAGTATGGCCTCATGGAAACCACTGCACACCCAACTCCCCCGACATGAAACACTGGAACTTACCTTGAGGCCTGAGGTCACCTTTCGTTCGGCCGGAGCTGACCATGTGGTGCCGTGGGAGGAGTTTCTAGAAAGGGATTGCCAACACGGTTTTCGCTTTGAGAGAACACGCAGCCTCGGCCCACAACGACAATCCTGCCATGCAGAGACGTCGGGCCGCTAGTGCTGTTCAGGCAGCTTTGAAGCCAAGCGCAAGGCGCCTCCAAACGGGGAGAAAGCGTCCTCTCCCCTCCGCGTCCCACGTTCAAGCTGAATGACGCAACATGTTTCTCGGAAGGCTCTGCCGAGCTATCTGGTACAAGGGAGAGGGTGCCTGCCTCTGCTGAGAAAGGTTTTGACGTGGGGATTGCTGGACATGAGGAAGAGCGTTCCCCAGGCCGTGCAAAGTTTAGGCTTTGGTGATTCTGGATGGTCCCAAGGGTCCAGAATCGTCCCTGGGGAAGCTGTCCTCGTTTTCTTTCTCCGGCTGGAAGTAAACAGCTGGCAACCGACTGCCGTCCGCAGACGTCCTGGGGGAGCCCCCCGGTTTCATTTGGGACGCACATTGGTGTCTCACAGAAGAGCCCAAATTCCTAATTGGGGGCACACCAGCATGGAATGTAAGGCTGTTTAGAAGTGCGTACCCCGAGGCCGTTGGAAGGCCATACAAACGAGAGCTTTCCAGCGAACAGGGCAGCGCTTCGCCATCGTCGTTGCACGTTCACGGAGCTTAATCAAACGAATGCATTTACTTCCTGTGGCTCAAACGCAACAGAGGGGTTGGACGGCCTACAGTGCCCTTTGACAGTTCTTACAACGAACGTGAGTGCACAGGGTCTCGTGAAATAAATCCCTAGCACTGTTGAAGCATTCCGTTAACGCATTCTTCTTCGCTCCTATGGCACTCCGAGGTGTTACTGACGGGGGAAATCTGGACTTTTACTTGAGGCCGGGGGGGGCTCACAATTCTTTTGTCGGCGAGCTCCAGAGTGCTCTTGCTGAAGCTCCCAGCAAGGAACTGAGAGCAGCAGGCCTCACACGAGTACACTCAGACGGCTTCCATCACGAGTAAACTCAGTCCTCTTATGTGAGGCCTCCCGGCAGCAAAGAGAGGTTCGGTGCGAGGAGTGTGCTTCAGGCAGCTTAGGACCCGCAACTGTCTCGTCTACCACGGAGGGGCATAAGGTTTGCCCAGGGTCGCCCAGTTTCAAAGCGGAGCTCACGTAGTTATCCTCAGTGGTTTCTGATTACCTCAAGGAAACACACGGGAGGAACAGGGCCCTTCCGTGGAGGCCCTTTTGGGCACAGGGACCTCTGCGTGGGATCTAGTGGGTAAGTATGGCAGTACCTTAGATAGGCCTCAGTGACCAAGGCTGTCGTCTGGCTCATGCCTTAGCTGTGTTAAGTGTGGAAAACGTGCCGGTCCTCAGGCTGGGCCCACAGCCCAGCTTTCGCTTCTGTGAGAGTGCTGTCCCGAGTCTCCTCCTGGAGCCAGTCGTCAGCACGGTGCCTTCTGGCACTGCCGTTCTCTTTCAGTCAAGGAGGCCGTGCGACTGGCAAAGGGAGTCTGCGCAGCACTGCCTTCGCGAGGCTCTTTGACGACTGGGGCGCTCAACCCAGACAAGCCAGAGAGCAGTACGTTGCCCTTGCTATGAACGTGAAGAGCTTTCTCCAGGGCCCTGTTTAGGCTAAGGTTCCTCAGAAGCCAGGAGCCGCCGTTCCGGCACGGAGAGAAGTCATCCTGCGAAATTGGCGAACGAGCTCCTATCCTGTGTGCCCCCAGGAGCGTCGCAGAGTTAAGGCACTCCGTGGTGGAGTATGGCCTCATGGAAACCACTGCACACCCAACTCCCCCGACATGAAACACTGGAACTTACCTTGAGGCCTGAGGTCACCTTTCGTTCGGCCGGAGCTGACCATGTGGTGCCGTGGGAGGAGTTTCTAGAAAGGGATTGCCAGCACGGTTTTCGCTTTGAGAGAACACGCAGCCTCGGTCCACAACGACAATCCTGCCGTGCAGAGACGTCGGGCCGCTAGTGCTGTTCAGGCAGCTTTGAAGCCAAGCGCAAGGCGCCTCCAAACGGGGAGAAATCGTCCTCTCCCCTCCGCGTCCCACGTTCAAGCTGAATGACGCAGCATGTTTCTCGGAAGGCTCTGCCGAGCTATCTGGTACAAGGGAGAGGGTGCCTGCCTCTGCTGAGAAAGGTTTTGACGTGGGGATTGCTGGACATGAGGAAGAGCGTTCCCCAGGCCGTGCAAAGTTTAGGCTTTGGTGATTCTGGATGGTCCCAAGGGTCCAGAATCGTCCCTGGGGAAGCTGTCCTCGTTTTCTTTCTCCGGCTGGAAGTAAACAGCTGGCAACCGACTGCCGTCCGCAGACGTCCTGGGGGAGCCCCCCGGTTTCATTTGGGACGCACATTGGTGTCTCACAGAAGAGCCCAAATTCCTAATTGGGGGCACACCAGCATGGAATGTAAGGCTGTTTAGAAGTGTGTACCCCGAGGCCGTTGGAAGGCCGTACAAACGAGAGCTTTGCAGCGAACAGGGCAGCGCTTCGCCATCGTCGTTGCACGTTCACGGAGCTTAATCAAACGAATGCATTTACTTCCTGTGGCTCAAACGCAACAGAGGGGTTGGACGGCCTACAGTGCCCTTTGACAGTTCTTACAACGAACGTGAGTGCACAGGGTCTCGTGAAATAAATCCCTAGCACTGTTGAAGCATTCCGTTAACGCATGCTTCTTCGCTCCTATGGCACTCCGAGGTGTTACTGACGGGGGAAATCTGGACTTTTACTTGAGGCCGGGGGGGGCTCACAATTCTTTTGTCGGCGAGCTCCAGAGTGCTCTTGCTGAAGCTCCCAGCAAGGAACTGAGAGCAGCAGGCCTCACACGAGTACACTCAGACGGCTTCCATCACGAGTAAACTCAGTCCCCTTATGTGAGGCCTTCCGGCAGCAAAGAGAGGTTCGGTTCGAGGAGTGTGCTTCAGGCAGCTTAGGACCCGCAACTGTCTCGTCTACCACGGAGGGGCATAAGGTTTGCCCAGGGTCGCCCAGTTTCAAAGCGGAGCTCACGTAGTTATCCTCAGTGGTTTCTGATTACCTCAAGGAAACACACGGGAGGAACAGGGCCCTTCCGTGGAGGCCCTTTTGGGCACAGGGACCTCTGCGTGGGATCTAGTGGGTAAGTATGGCAGTACCTTAGATAGGCCTCAGTGACCAAGGCTGTCGTCTGGCTCATGCCTTAGCTGTGTTAAGTGTGGAAAACGTGCCGGTCCTCAGGCTGGGCCCACAGCCCAGCTTTCGCTTCTGTGAGAGTGCTGTCCCGAGTCTCCTCCTGGAGCCAGTCGTCAGCACGGTGCCTTCTGGCACTGCCGTTCTCTTTCAGTCAAGGAGGCCGTGCGACTGGCAAAGGGAGTCTGCGCAGCACTGCCTTCGCGAGGCTCTTTGACGACTGGGGCGCTCAACCCAGACAAGCCAGAGAGCAGTACGTTGCCCTTGCTATGAACGTGAAGAGCTTTCTCCAGGGCCCTGTTTAGGCTAAGGTTCCTCAGAAGCCAGGAGCCGCCGTTCCGGCACGGCGAGAAGTCATCCTGCGAAATTGGCGAACGAGCTCCTATCCTGTGTGCCCCCAGGAGCGTCGCAGAGTTAAGGCACTCCGTGGTGGAGTATGGCCTCATGGAAACCACTGCACACCCAACTCCCCCGACATGAAACACTGGAACTTACCTTGAGGCCTGAGGTCACCTTTCGTTCGGCCGGAGCTGACCATGTGGTGCCGTGGGAGGAGTTTCTAGAAAGGGATTGCCAGCACGGTTTTCGCTTTGAGAGAACACGCAGCCTCGGCCCACAACGACAATCCTGCCATGCAGAGACGTCGGGCCGCTAGTGCTGTTCAGGCAGCTTTGAAGCCAAGCGCAAGGCGCCTCCAAACGGGGAGAAAGCGTCCTCTCCCCTCCGCGTCCCACGTTCAAGCTGAATGACGCAGCATGTTTCTCGGAAGGCTCTGCCGAGCTATCTCGTACAAGGCAGAGGGTGCCTGCCTCTGCTGAGAAAGGTTTTGACGTGGGGATTGCTGGACATGAGGAAGAGCGTTCCCCAGGCCGTGCAAAGTTTAGGCTTTGGTGATTCTGGATGGTCCCAAGGGTCCAGAATCGTCCCTGGGGAAGCTGTCCTCGTTTTCTTTCTCCGGCTGGAAGTAAACAGCTGGCAACCGACTGCCGTCCGCAGACGTCCTGGGGGAGCCCCCCGGTTTCATTTGGGACGCACATTGGTGTCTCACAGAAGAGCCCAAATTCCTAATTGGGGGCACACCAGCATGGAATGTAAGGCTGTTTAGAAGTGTGTACCCCGAGGCCGTTGGAAGGCCGTACAAACGAGAGCTTTCCAGCGAACAGGGCAGCGCTTCGCCATCGTCGTTGCACGTTCACGGAGCTTAATCAAACGAATGCATTTACTTCCTGTGGCTCAAACGCAACAGAGGGGTTGGACGGCCTACAGTGCCCTTTGACAGTTCTTACAACGAACGTGAGTGCACAGGGTCTCGTGAAATAAATCCCTAGCACTGTTGAAGCATTGCGTTAACGCATGCTTCTTCGCTCCTATGGCACTCCGAGGTGTTACTGACGGGGGAAATCTGGACTTTTACTTGAGGCCGGGGGGGGCTCACAATTCTTTTGTCGGCGAGCTCCAGAGTGCTCTTGCTGAAGCTCCCAGCAAGGAACTGAGAGCAGCAGGCCTCACACGAGTACACTCAGACGGCTTCCGTCACGAGTAAACTCAGGCCTCTTATGTGAGGCCTTCCGGCAGCAAACAGAAGGTGGGCGCGAGGAGTGTGCTTCAGGCAGCTTAGGACCCGCAACTGTCTTGTCTACCACGGAGGGGAATAAGGTTTGCCCAGGGTCGCCCAGTTTCAAAGCGGAGCTCACGTAGTTATCCTCAGTGGTTTCTGATTACCTCAAGGAAACACACGGGAGGAACAGGGCCCTTCCGTGGAGGCCCTTTTGGGCACAGGGACCTCTGCGTGGGATCTACTGGGTAAGTATGGCAGTACCTTAGATAGGCCTCAGTGACCAAGGCTGTCGTCTGGCTCATGCCTTAGCTGTGTTAAGTGTGGAAAACGTGCCGGTCCTCAGGCTGGGCCCACAGCCCAGCTTTCGCTTCTGGGAGAGTGCTGTTCCGAGTCTCCTCCTGGAGCCAGTCGTCAGCACGGTGCCTTCTGGCACTGCCGTTCTCTTTCAGTCAAGGAGGCCGTGCGACTGGCAAAGGGAGTCTGCGCAGCACTGCCTTCGCGAGGCTCTTTGACGACTGGGGCGCTCAACCCAGACAAGCCAGAGAGCAGTACGTTCGCCTTGCTATGAACGTGAAGAGCTTTCTCCAGGGCCCTGTTTAGGCTAAGTTTCCTCAGGAGCCAGGAGCCGCCGTTCGGGCACGGAGAGAAGTCATCCTGCGAAATTGGCGAACGAGCTCCTATCCTGTGTGCCCCCAGGAGCGTCGCAGGGTTAAGGCACTCCGTGGTGGAGTATGGCCTCATGGAAACCACTGCACACCCAACTTCCCCGACGTGAAACACTGGATCTTACCTTGAGGCCTGAGGTCACCTTTCGTTCGGCCGGAGCTGACCATGTGGTGCCGTGGGAGGAGTTTCTAGAAAGGGATTGCCAGCACGGTTTTCGCTTTGAGACAACACGCAGCCTCGGCCCACAACGACAATCCTGCCATGCAGAGACGTCGGGCCGCTAGTGCTGTTCAGGCAGCTTTGAAGCCAAGCGCAAGGCGCCTCCAAACGGGGGAAAGCGTCCTCTCCCCTCCGCGTCCCACGTTCAAGCTGAATGACGCAGCATGTTTCTCGGAAGGCTCTGCCGAGCTATCTGGTACAAGGGAGAGGGTGCCTGCCTCTGCTGAGAAAGGTTTTGACGTGGGGATTGCTGGACATGAGGAAGAGCGTTCCCCAGGCCGTGCAAAGTTTAGGCTTTGGTGATTCTGGATGGTCCCAAGGGTCCAGAATCGTCCCTGGGGAAGCTGTCCTCGTTTTCTTTCTCCGGCTGGAAGTAAACAGCTGGCAACCGACTGCCGTCCGCAGACGTCCTGGGGGAGCCCCCCGGTTTCATTTGGGACGCACATTGGTGTCTCACAGAAGAGCCCAAATTCCTAATTGGGGGCACACCAGCATGGAATGTAAGGCTGTTTAGAAGTGTGTACCCCGAGGCCGTTGGAAGGGCGTACAAACGAGAGCTTTCCAGCGAACAGGGCAGCGCTTCGCCATCGTCGTTGCACGTTCACGGAGCTTAATCAAACGAATGCATTTACTTCCTGTGGCTCAAACGCAACAGAGGGGTTGGACGGCCTACAGTGCCCTTTGACAGTTCTTACAACGAACGTGAGTGCACAGGGTCTCGTGAAATAAATCCCTAGCACTGTTGAAGCATTCCGTTAACGCATGCTTCTTCGCTCCTATGGCACTCCGAGGTGTTACTGACGGGGGAAATCTGGACTTTTACTTGAGGCCGGGGGGGGGCTCACAATTCTTTTGTCGGCGAGCTCCAGAGTGCTCTTGCTGAAGCTCCCAGCAAGGAACTGAGAGCAGCAGGCCTCACACGAGTACACTCAGACGGCTTCCGTCACGAGTAAACTCAGGCCTCTTATGTGAGGCCTTCCGGCAGCAAACAGAAGGTGGGCGCGAGGAGTGTGCTTCAGGCAGCTTAGGACCCGCAACTGTCTCGTCTACCACGGAGGGGAATAAGGTTTGCCCAGGGTCGCCCAGTTTCAAAGCGGAGCTCACGTAGTTATCCTCAGTGGTTTCTGATTACCTCAAGGAAACACACGGGAGGAACAGGGCCCTTCCGTGGAGGCCCTTTTGGGCACAGGGACCTCTGCGTGGGATCTAGTGGGTAAGTATGGCAGTACCTTAGATAGGCCTCAGTGACCAAGGCTGTCGTCTGGCTCATGCCTTAGCTGTGTTAAGTGTGGAAAACGTGCCGGTCCTCAGGCTGGGCCCACAGCCCAGCTTTCGCTTCTGGGAGAGTGCTGTTCCGAGTCTCCTCCTGGAGCCAGTCGTCAGCACGGTGCCTTCTGGCACTGCCGTTCTCTTTCAGTCAAGGAGGCCGTGCGACTGGCAAAGGGAGTCTGCGCAGCACTGCCTTCGCGAGGCTCTTTGACGACTGGGGCGCTCAACCCAGACAAGCCAGAGAGCAGTACGTTGCCCTTGCTATGAACGTGAAGAGCTTTCTCCAGGGCCCTGTTTAGGCTAAGTTTCCTCAGGAGCCAGGAGCCGCCGTTCGGGCACGGAGAGAAGTCATCCTGCGAAATTGGCGAACGAGCCCCTATCCTGTGTGCCCCCAGGAGCGTCGCAGGGTTAAGGCACTCCGTGGTGGAGTATGGCCTCATGGAAACCACTGCACACCCAACTCCCCCGACGTGAAACACTGGAACTTACCTTGAGGCCTGAGGTCACCTTTCGTTCGGCCGGAGCTGACCATGTGGTGCCGTGGGAGGAGTTTCTAGAAAGGGATTGCCAGCAAGGTTTTCGCTTTGAGAGAACACGCAGCCTCGGCCCACAACGACAATCCTGCCATGCAGAGACGTCGGGCCGCTAGTGCTGTTCAGGCAGCTTTGAAGCCAAGCGCAAGGCGCCTCCAAACGGGGAGAAAGCGTCCTCTCCCCTCCGCGTCCCACGTTCAAGCTGAATGACGCAGCATGTTTCTCGGAAGGCTCTGCCGAGCTATCTGGTACAAGGGAGAGGGTGCCTGCCTCTGCTGAGAAAGGTTTTGACGTGGGGATTGCTGGACATGAGGAAGAGCGTTCCCCAGGCCGTGCAAAGTTTAGGCTTTGGTGATTCTGGATGGTCCCAAGGGTCCAGAATCGTCCCTGGGGAAGCTGTCCTCGTTTTCTTTCTCCGGCTGGAAGTAAACAGCTGGCAACCGACTGCCGTCCGCAGACGTCCTGGGGGAGCCCCCCGGTTTCATTTGGGACGCACATTGGTGTCTCACAGAAGAGCCCAAATTCCTAATTGGGGGCACACCAGCATGGAATGTAAGGCTGTTTAGAAGTGTGTACCCCGAGTTCGTTGGAAGGCCGTACAAACGAGAGCTTTCCAGCGAACAGGGCAGCGCTTCGCCATTGTCGTTGCACGTTCACGGAGCTTAATCAAACGAATGCATTTACTTCCTGTGGCTCAAACGCAACAGAGGGGTTGGACGGCCTACAGTGCCCTTTGACAGTTCTTACAACGAACGTGAGTGCACAGGGTCTCGTGAAATAAATCCCTAGCACTGTTGAAGCATTCCGTTAACGCATGCTTCTTCGCTCCTATGGCACTCCGAGGTGTTACTGACGGGGGAAATCTGGACTTTTACTTGAGGCCGGGGGGGGGCTCACAATTCTTTTGTCGGCGAGCTCCAGAGTGTTCTTGCTGAAGCTGCCAGCAAGGCAATGAGAGCAGCAGGCCTCACACGAGTACACTCAGACGGCTTCCGTCACGAGTAAACTCAGTCCTCTTATGTGAGGCCTTCCGGCAGCAAGCAGAAGGTGGGCGCGAGGAGTGTGCTTCAGGCAGCTTAGGACCCGCAACTGTCTCGTCTACCACGGAGGGGAATAAGGTTTGCCCAGGGTCGCCCAGTTTCAAAGCGGAGCTCACGTAGTTATCCTCAGTGGTTTCTGATTACCTCAAGGAAACACACGGGAGGAACAGGGCCCTTCCGTGGAGGCCCTTTTGGGCACAGGGACCTCTGCGTGGGATCTAGTGGGTAAGTATGGCAGTACCTTAGATAGGCCTCAGTGACCAAGGCTGTCGTCTGGCTCATGCCTTAGCTGTGTTAAGTGTGGAAAACGTGCCGGTCCTCAGGCTGGGCCCACAGCCCAGCTTTCGCTTCTGTGAGAGTGCTGTCCCGAGTCTCCTCCTGGAGCCAGTCGTCAGCACGGTGCCTTCTGGCACTGCCGTTCTCTTTCAGTCAAGGAGGCCGTGCGACTGGCAAAGGGAGTCTGCGCAGCACTGCCTTCGCGAGGCTCTTTGACGACTGGGGCGCTCAACCCAGACAAGCCAGAGAGCAGTACGTTGCCCTTGCTATGAACGTGAAGAGCTTTCTCCAGGGCCCTGTTTAGGCTAAGGTTCCTCAGAAGCCAGGAGCCGCCGTTCCGGCACGGAGAGAAGTCATCCTGCGAAATTGGCGAACGAGCTCCTATCCTGTGTGCCCCCAGGAGCGTCGCAGAGTTAAGGCACTCCGTGGTGGCGTATGGCCTCATGGAAACCACTGCACACCCAACTCCCCCGACATGAAACACTGGAACTTACCTTGAGGCCTGAGGTCACCTTTCGTTCGGCCGGAGCTGACCATGTTGTGCCGTGGGAGGAGTTTCTAGAAAGGGATTGCCAGCACGGTTTTCGCTTTGAGAGAACACGCAGCCTCGGTCCACAACGACAATCCTGCCGTGCAGAGACGTCGGGCCGCTAGTGCTGTTCAGGCAGCTTTGAAGCCAAGCGCAAGGCGCCTCCAAACGGGGAGAAAGCGTCCTCTCCCCTCCGCGTCCCACGTTCAAGCTGAATGATGCAGCATGTTTCTCGGAAGGCTCTGCCGAGCTATCTGGTACAAGGGAGAGGGTGCCTGCCTCTGCTGAGAAAGGTTTTGACGTGGGGATTGCTGGACATGAGGAAGAGCGTTCCCCAGGCCGTGCAAAGTTTAGGCTTTGGTGATTCTGGATGGTCCCAAGGGTCCAGAATCGTCCCTGGGGAAGCTGTCCTCGTTTTCTTTCTCCGGCTGGAAGTAAACAGCTGGCAACCGACTGCCGTCCGCAGACGTCCTGGGGGAGCCCCCCGGTTTCATTTGGGACGCACATTGGTGTCTCACAGAAGAGCCCAAATTCCTAATTGGGGGCACACCAGCATGGAATGTAAGGCTGTTTAGAAGTGTGTACCCCGAGGCCGTTGGAAGGCCGTACAAACGAGAGCTTTCCAGCGAACAGGGCAGCGCTTCGCCATCGTCGTTGCACGTTCACGGAGCTTAATCAAACGAATGCATTTACTTCCTGTGGCTCAAACGCAACAGAGGGGTTGGACGGCCTACAGTGCCCTTTGACAGTTCTTACAACGAACGTGAGTGCACAGGGTCTCGTGAAATAAATCCCTAGCACTGTTGAAGCATTCCGTTAACGCATGCTTCTTCGCTCCTATGGCACTCCGAGGTGTTACTGACGGGGGAAATCTGGACTTTTACTTGAGGCCGGGGGGGGCTCACAATTCTTTTGTCGGCGAGCTCCAGAGTGCTCTTGCTGAAGCTGCCAGCAAGGAAATGAGAGCAGCAGGCCTCACACGAGTACACTCAGACGGCTTCCGTCACGAGTAAACTCAGGCCTCTTATGTGAGGCCTTCCGGCAGCAAACAGAAGGTGGGCGCGAGGAGTGTGCTTCAGGCAGCTTAGGACCCGCAACTGTCTCGTCTACCACGGAGGGGAATAAGGTTTGCCCAGGGTCGCCCAGTTTCAAAGCGGAGCTCACGTAGTTATCCTCAGTGGTTTCTGATTACCTCAAGGAAACACACGGGAGGAACAGGGCCCTTCCGTGGAGGCCCTTTTGGGCACAGGGACCTCTGCGTGGGATCTAGTGGGTAAGTATGGCAGTACCTTAGATAGGCCTCAGTGACCAAGGCTGTCGTCTGGCTCATGCCTTAGCTGTGTTAAGTGTGGAAAACGTGCCGGTCCTCAGGCTGGGCCCACAGCCCAGCTTTCGCTTCTGTGAGAGTGCTGTCCCGAGTCTCCTCCTGGAGCCAGTCGTCAGCACGGTGCCTTCTGGCACTGCCGTTCTCTTTCAGTCAAGGAGGCCGTGCGACTGGCAAAGGGAGTCTGCGCAGCACTGCCTTCGCGAGGCTCTTTGACGACTGGGGCGCTCAACCCAGACAAGCCAGAGAGCAGTACGTTGCCCTTGCTATGAACGTGAAGAGCTTTCTCCAGGGCCCTGTTTAGGCTAAGTTTCCTCAGAAGCCAGGAGCCGCCGTTCCGGCACGGAGAGAAGGCATCCTGCGAAATTGGCGAACGAGTTCCTATCCTGTGTTCCCCCAGGAGCGTCGCAGGGTTAAGGCACTCCGTGGTGGAGTATGGCCTCATGGAAACCACTGCACACCCAACTCCCCCGACATGAAACACTGGAACTTACCTTGAGGCCTGAGGTCACCTTTCGTTCGGCCGGAGCTGACCATGTGGTGCCGTGGGAGGAGTTTCTAGAAAGGGATTGCCAGCACGGTTTTCGCTTTGAGAGAACACGCAGCCTCGGCCCACAACGACAATCCTGCCATGCAGAGACGTCGGGCCGCTAGTGCTGTTCAGGCAGCTTTGAAGCCAAGCGCAAGGCGCCTCCAAACGGGGAGAAAGCGTCCTCTCCCCTCCGCGTCCCACGTTCAAGCTGAATGACGCAGCATGTTTCTCGGAAGGCTCTGCCGAGCTATCTGGTACAAGGGAGAGGGTGCCTGCCTCTGCTGAGAAAGGTTTTGACGTGGGGATTGCTGGACATGAGGAAGAGCGTTCCCCAGGCCGTGCAAAGTTTAGGCTTTGGTGATTCTGGATGGTCCCAAGGGTCCAGAATCGTCCCTGGGGAAGCTGTCCTCGTTTTCTTTCTCCGGCTGGAAGTAAACAGCTGGCAACCGACTGCCGTCCGCAGACGTCCTGGGGGAGCCCCCCGGTTTCATTTGGGACGCACATTGGTGTCTCACAGAAGAGCCCAAATTCCTAATTGGGGGCACACCAGCATGGAATGTCAGGCTGTTTAGAAGTGCGTACCCTGAGGCAGTTGGAAGGCCGTACAAACAAAAGCTTTCGAGCGAAAAGGGCAGCGCTTCGCCAACGTCGTTGCACGTTCAAGGAGCTTAATCAAACGAATGCATTTACTTCCTGTGGCTCAAATGCAACAGAGGGGTGGACGGCATACAGTGCCCTATGACATTTCTTACAACAAACGTGAGTGCACAGGGTCTCGTGAAATAAATCCCTAGCACTGTTGAAACATTCCGTTAACGCATGCTTCTTCGCTCCTATGGCACTCCGAGGTGTTACTGACGGGGGAAATCTGGACTTTTACTTGAGGCCGGGGGGGGCTCACAATTCTTTTGTCGGCGAGCTCCAGAGTGCTCTTGCTGAAGCTCCCAGAAAGGAACTGAGAGCAGCAGGCCTCACACGAGTACACTCAGACGGCTTCCGTCACGAGTAAACTCAGGCCTCTTATGTGAGGCCTTCCGGCAGCAAACAGAAGGTGGGCGCGAGGAGTGTGCTTCAGGCAGCTTAGGACCCGCAACTGTCTCGTCTACCACGGAGGGGAATAAGGTTTGCCCAGGGTCGCCCAGTTTCAAAGCGGAGCTCACGTAGTTATCCTCAGTGGTTTCTGATTACCTCAAGGAAACACACGGGAGGAACAGGGCCCTTCCGTGGAGGCCCTTTTGGGCACAGGGACCTCTGCGTGGGATCTAGTGGGTAAGTATGGCAGTACCTTAGATAGGCCTCAGTGACCAAGGCTGTCGTCTGGCTCATGCCTTAGCTGTGTTAAGTGTGGAAAACGTGCCGGTCCTCAGGCTGGGCCCACAGCCCAGCTTTCGCTTCTGGGAGAGTGCTGTTCCGAGTCTCCTCCTGGAGCCAGTCGTCAGCACGGTGCCTTCTGGCACTGCCGTTCTCTTTCAGTCAAGGAGGCCGTGCGACTGGCAAAGGGAGTCTGCGCAGCACTGCCTTCGCGAGGCTCTTTGACGACTGGGGCGCTCAACCCAGACAAGCCAGAGAGCAGTACGTTGCCCTTGCTATGAACGTGAAGAGCTTTCTCCAGGGCCCTGTTTAGGCTAAGTTTCCTCAGGAGCCAGGAGCCGACGTTCGGGCACGGAGAGAAGTCATCCTGCGAAATTGGCGAATGAGCTCCTATCCTGTGTGCCCCCAGGAGCGTCGCAGGGTTAAGGCACTCCGTGGTGGAGTATGGCCTCATGGAAACCACTGCACACCCAACTCCCCCGACGTGAAACACTGGAACTTACCTTGAGGCCTGAGGTCACCTTTCGTTCGGCCGGAGCTGACCATGTGGTGCCGTGGGAGGAGTTTCTAGAAAGGGATTGCCAGCACGGTTTTCGCTTTGAGAGAACACGCAGCCTCGGTCCACAACGACAATCCTGCCGTGCAGAGTCGTCGGGCCGCTAGTGCTGTTCAGGCAGCTTTGAAGCCAAGCGCAAGGCGCCTCCAAACGGGGAGAAAGCGTCCTCTCCCCTCCGCGTCCCACGTTCAAGCTGAATGACGCAGCATGTTTCTCGGAAGGCTCTGCCGAGCTATCTGGTACAAGGGAGAGGGTGCCTGCCTCTGCTGAGAAAGGTTTTGACGTGGGGATTGCTGGACATGAGGAAGAGCGTTCCCCAGGCCGTGCAAAGTTTAGGCTTTGGTGATTCTGGATGGTCCCAAGGGTCCAGAATCGTCCCTGGGGAAGCTGTCCTCGTTTTCTTTCTCCGGCTGGAAGTAAACAGCTGGCAACCGACTGCCGTCCGCAGACGTCCTGGGGGAGCCCCCCGGTTTCATTTGGGACGCACATTGGTGTCTCACAGAAGAGCCCAAATTCCTAATTGGGGGCACACCAGCATGGAATGTAAGGCTGTTTAGAAGTGTGTACCCCGAGGCCGTTGGAAGGCCGTACAAACGAGAGCTTTCCAGCGAACAGGGCAGCGCTTCGCCATCGTCGTTGCACGTTCACGGAGCTTAATCAAACGAATGCATTTACTTCCTGTGGCTCAAACGCAACAGAGGGGTTGGACGGCCTACAGTGCCCTTTGACAGTTCTTACAACGAACGTGAGTGCACAGGGTCTCGTGAAATAAATCCCTAGCACTGTTGAAGCATTCCGTTAACGCATGCTTCTTCGCTCCTATGGCACTCCGAGGTGTTACTGACGGGGGAAATCTGGACTTTTACTTGAGGCCGGGGGGGGCTCACAATTCTTTTGTCGGCGAGCTCCAGAGTGCTCTTGCTGAAGCTCCCAGCAAGGAACTGAGAGCAGCAGGCCTCACACGAGTACACTCAGACGGCTTCCATCACGAGTAAACTCAGTCCTCTTATGTGAGGCCTCCCGGCAGCAAAGAGAGGTTCGGTGCGAGGAGTGTGCTTCAGGCAGCTTAGGACCCGCAACTGTCTCGTCTACCACGGAGGGGAATAAGGTTTGCCCAGGGTCGCCCAGTTTCAAAGCGGAGCTCACGTAGTTATCCTCAGTGGTTTCTGATTACCTCAAGGAAACACACGGGAGGAACAGGGCCCTTCCGTGGAGGCCCTTTTGGGCACAGGGACCTCTGCGTGGGATCTAGTGGGTAAGTATGGCAGTACCTTAGATAGGCCTCAGTGACCAAGGCTGTCGTCTGGCTCATGCCTTAGCTGTGTTAAGTGTGGAAAACGTGCCGGTCCTCAGGCTGGGCCCACAGCCCAGCTTTCGCTTCTGGGAGAGTGCTGTTCCGAGTCTCCTCCTGGAGCCAGTCGTCAGCACGGTGCCTTCTGGCACTGCCGTTCTCTTTCAGTCAAGGAGGCCGTGCGACTGGCAAAGGGAGTCTGCGCAGCACTGCCTTCGCGAGGCTCTTTGACGACTGGGGCGCTCAACCCAGAGAAGCCAGAGAGCAGTACGTTGCCCTTGCTATGAACGTGAAGAGCTTTCTCCAGGGCCCTGTTTAGGCTAAGTTTCCTCAGGAGCCAGGAGCCGACGTTCGGGCACGGAGAGAAGTCATCCTGCGAAATTGGCGAATGAGCTCCTATCCTGTGTGCCCCCAGGAGCGTCGCAGGGTTAAGGCACTCCGTGGTGGAGTATGGCCTCATGGAAACCACTGCACACCCAACTCCCCCGACGTGAAACACTGGAACTTACCTTGAGGCCTGAGGTCACCTTTCGTTCGGCCGGAGCTGACCATGTGGTGCCGTGGGAGGAGTTTCTAGAAAGGGATTGCCAGCACGGTTTTCGCTTTGAGAGAACACGCAGCCTCGGTCCACAACGACAATCCTGCCGTGCAGAGTCGTCGGGCCGCTAGTGCTGTTCAGGCAGCTTTGAAGCCAAGCGCAAGGCGCCTCCAAACGGGGAGAAAGCGTCCTCTCCCCTCCGCGTCCCACGTTCAAGCTGAATGACGCAGCATGTTTCTCGGAAGGCTCTGCCGAGCTATCTGGTACAAGGGAGAGGGTGCCTGCCTCTGCTGAGAAAGGTTTTGACGTGGGGATTGCTGGACATGAGGAAGAGCGTTCCCCAGGCCGTGCAAAGTTTAGGCTTTGGTGATTCTGGATGGTCCCAAGGGTCCAGAATCGTCCCTGGGGAAGCTGTCCTCGTTTTCTTTCTCCGGCTGGAAGTAAACAGCTGGCAACCGACTGCCGTCCGCAGACGTCCTGGGGGAGCCCCCCGGTTTCATTTGGGACGCACATTGGTGTCTCACAGAAGAGCCCAAATTCCTAATTGGGGGCACACCAGCATGGAATGTAAGGCTGTTTAGAAGTGTGTACCCCGAGGCCGTTGGAAGGCCGTACAAACGAGAGCTTTCCAGCGAACAGGGCAGCGCTTCGCCATCGTCGTTGCACGTTCACGGAGCTTAATCAAACGAATGCATTTACTTCCTGTGGCTCAAACGCAACAGAGGGGTTGGACGGCCTACAGTGCCCTTTGACAGTTCTTACAACGAACGTGAGTGCACAGGGTCTCGTGAAATAAATCCCTAGCACTGTTGAAGCATTCCGTTAACGCATGCTTCTTCGCTCCTATGGCACTCCGAGGTGTTACTGACGGGGGAAATCTGGACTTTTACTTGAGGCCGGGGGGGGCTCACAATTCTTTTGTCGGCGAGCTCCAGAGTGCTCTTGCTGAAGCTCCCAGCAAGGAACTGAGAGCAGCAGGCCTCACACGAGTACACTCAGACGGCTTCCATCACGAGTAAACTCAGTCCTCTTATGTGAGGCCTCCCGGCAGCAAAGAGAGGTTCGGTGCGAGGAGTGTGCTTCAGGCAGCTTAGGACCCGCAACTGTCTCGTCTACCACGGAGGGGAATAAGGTTTGCCCAGGGTCGCCCAGTTTCAAAGCGGAGCTCACGTAGTTATCCTCAGTGGTTTCTGATTACCTCAAGGAAACACACGGGAGGAACAGGGCCCTTCCGTGGAGGCCCTTTTGGGCACAGGGACCTCTGCGTGGGATCTAGTGGGTAAGTATGGCAGTACCTTAGATAGGCCTCAGTGACCAAGGCTGTCGTCTGGCTCATGCCTTAGCTGTGTTAAGTGTGGAAAACGTGCCGGTCCTCAGGCTGGGCCCACAGCCCAGCTTTCGCTTCTGTGAGAGTGCTGTCCCGAGTCTCCTCCTGGAGCCAGTCGTCAGCACGGTGCCTTCTGGCACTGCCGTTCTCTTTCAGTCAAGGAGGCCGTGCGACTGGCAAAGGGAGTCTGCGCAGCACTGCCTTCGCGAGGCTCTTTGACGACTGGGGCGCTCAACCCAGACAAGCCAGAGAGCAGTACGTTGCCCTTGCTATGAACGTGAAGAGCTTTCTCCAGGGCCCTGTTTAGGCTAAGGTTCCTCAGAAGCCAGGAGCCGCCGTTCCGGCACGGAGAGAAGTCATCCTGCGAAATTGGCGAACGAGCTCCTATCCTGTGTGCCCCCAGGAGCGTCGCAGAGTTAAGGCACTCCGTGGTGGAGTATGGCCTCATGGAAACCACTGCACACCCAACTCCCCCGACGTGAAACACTGGAACTTACCTTGAGGCCTGAGGTCACCTTTCGTTCGGCCGGAGCTGACCATGTGGTGCCGTGGGAGGAGTTTCTAGAAAGGGATTGCCAGCACGGTTTTCGCTTTGAGAGAACACGCAGCCTCGGTCCACAACGACAATCCTGCCGTGCAGAGACGTCGGGCCGCTAGTGCTGTTCAGGCAGCTTTGAAGCCAAGCGCAAGGCGCCTCCAAACGGGGAGAAAGCGTCCTCTCCCCTCCGCGTCCCACGTTCAAGCTGAATGACGCAGCATGTTTCTCGGAAGGCTCTGCCGAGCTATCTGGTACAAGGGAGAGGGTGCCTGCCTCTGCTGAGAAAGGTTTTGACGTGGGGATTGCTGGACATGAGGAAGAGCGTTCCCCAGGCCGTGCAAAGTTTAGGCTTTGGTGATTCTGGATGGTCCCAAGGGTCCAGAATCGTCCCTGGGGAAGCTGTCCTCGTTTTCTTTCTCCGGCTGGAAGTAAACAGCTGGCAACCGACTGCCGTCCGCAGACGTCCTGGGGGAGCCCCCCGGTTTCATTTGGGACGCACATTGGTGTCTCACAGAAGAGCCCAAATTCCTAATTGGGGGCACACCAGCATGGAATGTAAGGCTGTTTAGAAGTGTGTACCCCGAGGCCGTTGGAAGGCCGTACAAACGAGAGCTTTCCAGCGAACAGGGCAGCGCTTCGCCATCGTCGTTGCACGTTCACGGAGCTTAATCAAACGAATGCATTTACTTCCTGTGGCTCAAACGCAACAGAGGGGTTGGACGGCCTACAGTGCCCTTTGACAGTTCTTACAACGAACGTGAGTGCACAGGGTCTCGTGAAATAAATCCCTAGCACTGTTGAAGCATTCCGTTAACGCATGCTTCTTCGCTCCTATGGCACTCCGAGGTGTTACTGACGGGGGAAATCTGGACTTTTACTTGAGGCCGGGGGGGGCTCACAATTCTTTTGTCGGCGAGCTCCAGAGTGCTCTTGCTGAAGCTCCCAGCAAGGAACTGAGAGCAGCAGGCCTCACACGAGTACACTCAGACGGCTTCCATCACGAGTAAACTCAGTCCTCTTATGTGAGGCCTCCCGGCAGCAAAGAGAGGTTCGGTGCGAGGAGTGTGCTTCAGGCAGCTTAGGACCCGCAACTGTCTCGTCTACCACGGAGGGGAATAAGGTTTGCCCAGGGTCGCCCAGTTTCAAAGCGGAGCTCACGTAGTTATCCTCAGTGGTTTCTGATTACCTCAAGGAAACACACGGGAGGAACAGGGCCCTTCCGTGGAGGCCCTTTTGGGCACAGGGACCTCTGCGTGGGATCTAGTGGGTAAGTATGGCAGTACCTTAGATAGGCCTCAGTGACCAAGGCTGTCGTCTGGCTCATGCCTTAGCTGTGTTAAGTGTGGAAAACGTGCCGGTCCTCAGGCTGGGCCCACAGCCCAGCTTTCGCTTCTGGGAGAGTGCTGTTCCGAGTCTCCTCCTGGAGCCAGTCGTCAGCACGGTGCCTTCTGGCACTGCCGTTCTCTTTCAGTCAAGGAGGCCGTGCGACTGGCAAAGGGAGTCTGCGCAGCACTGCCTTCGCGAGGCTCTTTGACGACTGGGGCGCTCAACCCAGAGAAGCCAGAGAGCAGTACGTTGCCCTTGCTATGAACGTGAAGAGCTTTCTCCAGGGCCCTGTTTAGGCTAAGTTTCCTCAGGAGCCGGGAGCCGACGTTCGGGCACGGAGAGAAATCATCCTGCGAAATTGGCGAATGAGCTCCTATCCTGTGTGCCCCCAGGAGCGTCGCAGGGTTAAGGCACTCCGTGGTGGAGTATGGCCTCATGGAAACCACTGCACACCCAACTCCCCCGACGTGAAACACTGGAACTTACCTTGAGGCCTGAGGTCACCTTTCGTTCGGCCGGAGCTGACCATGTGGTGCCGTGGGAGGAGTTTCTAGAAAGGGATTGCCAGCACGGTTTTCGCTTTGAGAGAACACGCAGCCTCGGTCCACAACGACAATCCTGCCGTGCAGAGTCGTCGGGCCGCTAGTGCTGTTCAGGCAGCTTTGAAGCCAAGCGCAAGGCGCCTCCAAACGGGGAGAAAGCGTCCTCTCCCCTCCGCGTCCCACGTTCAAGCTGAATGACGCAGCATGTTTCTCGGAAGGCTCTGCCGAGCTATCTGGTACAAGGGAGAGGGTGCCTGCCTCTGCTGAGAAAGGTTTTGACGTGGGGATTGCTGGACATGAGGAAGAGCGTTCCCCAGGCCGTGCAAAGTTTAGGCTTTGGTGATTCTGGATGGTCCCAAGGGTCCAGAATCGTCCCTGGGGAAGCTGTCCTCGTTTTCTTTCTCCGGCTGGAAGTAAACAGCTGGCAACCGACTGCCGTCCGCAGACGTCCTGGGGGAGCCCCCCGGTTTCATTTGGGACGCACATTGGTGTCTCACAGAAGAGCCCAAATTCCTAATTGGGGGCACACCAGCATGGAATGTAAGGCTGTTTAGAAGTGTGTACCCCGAGGCCGTTGGAAGGCCGTACAAACGAGAGCTTTCCAGCGAACAGGGCAGCGCTTCGCCATCGTCGTTGCACGTTCACGGAGCTTAATCAAACGAATGCATTTACTTCCTGTGGCTCAAACGCAACAGAGGGGTTGGACGGCCTACAGTGCCCTTTGACAGTTCTTACAACGAACGTGAGTGCACAGGGTCTCGTGAAATAAATCCCTAGCACTGTTGAAGCATTCCGTTAACGCATGCTTCTTCGCTCCTATGGCACTCCGAGGTGTTACTGACGGGGGAAATCTGGACTTTTACTTGAGGCCGGGGGGGGCTCACAATTCTTTTGTCGGCGAGCTCCAGAGTGCTCTTGCTGAAGCTCCCAGCAAGGAACTGAGAGCAGCAGGCCTCACACGAGTACACTCAGACGGCTTCCATCACGAGTAAACTCAGTCCTCTTATGTGAGGCCTCCCGGCAGCAAAGAGAGGTTCGGTGCGAGGAGTGTGCTTCAGGCAGCTTAGGACCCGCAACTGTCTCGTCTACCACGGAGGGGAATAAGGTTTGCCCAGGGTCGCCCAGTTTCAAAGCGGAGCTCACGTAGTTATCCTCAGTGGTTTCTGATTACCTCAAGGAAACACACGGGAGGAACAGGGCCCTTCCGTGGAGGCCCTTTTGGGCACAGGGACCTCTGCGTGGGATCTAGTGGGTAAGTATGGCAGTACCTTAGATAGGCCTCAGTGACCAAGGCTGTCGTCTGGCTCATGCCTTAGCTGTGTTAAGTGTGGAAAACGTGCCGGTCCTCAGGCTGGGCCCACAGCCCAGCTTTCGCTTCTGTGAGAGTGCTGTCCCGAGTCTCCTCCTGGAGCCAGTCGTCAGCACGGTGCCTTCTGGCACTGCCGTTCTCTTTCAGTCAAGGAGGCCGTGCGACTGGCAAAGGGAGTCTGCGCAGCACTGCCTTCGCGAGGCTCTTTGACGACTGGGGCGCTCAACCCAGACAAGCCAGAGAGCAGTACGTTGCCCTTGCTATGAACGTGAAGAGCTTTCTCCAGGGCCCTGTTTAGGCTAAGGTTCCTCAGAAGCCAGGAGCCGCCGTTCCGGCACGGAGAGAAGTCATCCTGCGAAATTGGCGAACGAGCTCCTATCCTGTGTGCCCCCAGGAGCGTCGCAGAGTTAAGGCACTCCGTGGTGGAGTATGGCCTCATGGAAACCACTGCACACCCAACTCCCCCGACATGAAACACTGGAACTTACCTTGAGGCCTGAGGTCACCTTTCGTTCGGCCGGAGCTGACCATGTGGTGCCGTGGGAGGAGTTTCTAGAAAGGGATTGCCAGCACGGTTTTCGCTTTGAGAGAACACGCAGCCTCGGTCCACAACGACAATCCTGCCGTGCAGAGACGTCGGGCCGCTAGTGCTGTTCAGGCAGCTTTGAAGCCAAGCGCAAGGCGCCTCCAAACGGGGAGAAAGCGTCCTCTCCCCTCCGCGTCCCACGTTCAAGCTGAATGACGCAGCATGTTTCTCGGAAGGCTCTGCCGAGCTATCTGGTACAAGGGAGAGGGTGCCTGCCTCTGCTGAGAAAGGTTTTGACGTGGGGATTGCTGGACATGAGGAAGAGCGTTCCCCAGGCCGTGCAAAGTTTAGGCTTTGGTGATTCTGGATGGTCCCAAGGGTCCAGAATCGTCCCTGGGGAAGCTGTCCTCGTTTTCTTTCTCCGGCTGGAAGTAAACAGCTGGCAACCGACTGCCGTCCGCAGACGTCCTGGGGGAGCCCCCCGGTTTCATTTGGGACGCACATTGGTGTCTCACAGAAGAGCCCAAATTCCTAATTGGGGGCACACCAGCATGGAATGTAAGGCTGTTTAGAAGTGTGTACCCCGAGGCCGTTGGAAGGCCGTACAAACGAGAGCTTTCCAGCGAACAGGGCAGCGCTTCGCCATCGTCGTTGCACGTTCACGGAGCTTAATCAAACGAATGCATTTACTTCCTGTGGCTCAAACGCAACAGAGGGGTTGGACGGCCTACAGTGCCCTTTGACAGTTCTTACAACGAACGTGAGTGCACAGGGTCTCGTGAAATAAATCCCTAGCACTGTTGAAGCATTCCGTTAACGCATGCTTCTTCGCTCCTATGGCACTCCGAGGTGTTACTGACGGGGGAAATCTGGACTTTTACTTGAGGCCGGGGGGGGCTCACAATTCTTTTGTCGGCGAGCTCCAGAGTGCTCTTGCTGAAGCTCCCAGCAAGGAACTGAGAGCAGCAGGCCTCACACGAGTACACTCAGACGGCTTCCATCACGAGTAAACTCAGTCCTCTTATGTGAGGCCTCCCGGCAGCAAAGAGAGGTTCGGTGCGAGGAGTGTGCTTCAGGCAGCTTAGGACCCGCAACTGTCTCGTCTACCACGGAGGGGCATAAGGTTTGCCCAGGGTCGCCCAGTTTCAAAGCGGAGCTCACGTAGTTATCCTCAGTGGTTTCTGATTACCTCAAGGAAACACACGGGAGGAACAGGGCCCTTCCGTGGAGGCCCTTTTGGGCACAGGGACCTCTGCGTGGGATCTACTGGGTAAGTATGGCAGTACCTTAGATAGGCCTCAGTGACCAAGGCTGTCGTCTGGCTCATGCCTTAGCTGTGTTAAGTGTGGAAAACGTGCCGGTCCTCAGGCTGGGCCCACAGCCCAGCTTTCGCTTCTGGGAGAGTGCTGTTCCGAGTCTCCTCCTGGAGCCAGTCGTCAGCACGGTGCCTTCTGGCACTGCCGTTCTCTTTCAGTCAAGGAGGCCGTGCGACTGGCAAAGGGAGTCTGCGCAGCACTGCCTTCGCGAGGCTCTTTGACGACTGGGGCGCTCAACCCAGACAAGCCAGAGAGCAGTACGTTGCCCTTGCTATGAACGTGAAGAGCTTTCTCCAGGGCCCTGTTTAGGCTAAGGTTCCTCAGAAGCCAGGAGCCGCCGTTCCGGCACGGAGAGAAGTCATCCTGCGAAATTGGCGAACGAGCTCCTATCCTGTGTGCCCCCAGGAGCGTCGCAGAGTTAAGGCACTCCGTGGTGGAGTATGGCCTCATGGAAACCACTGCACACCCAACTCCCCCGACATGAAACACTGGAACTTACCTTGAGGCCTGAGGTCACCTTTCGTTCGGCCGGAGCTGACCATGTGGTGCCGTGGGAGGAGTTTCTAGAAAGGGATTGCCAGCACGGTTTTCGCTTTGAGAGAACACGCAGCCTCGGTCCACAACGACAATCCTGCCGTGCAGAGACGTCGGGCCGCTAGTGCTGTTCAGGCAGCTTTGAAGCCAAGCGCAAGGCGCCTCCAAACGGGGAGAAAGCGTCCTCTCCCCTCCGCGTCCCACGTTCAAGCTGAATGACGCAGCATGTTTCTCGGAAGGCTCTGCCGAGCTATCTGGTACAAGGGAGAGGGTGCCTGCCTCTGCTGAGAAAGGTTTTGACGTGGGGATTGCTGGACATGAGGAAGAGCGTTCCCCAGGCCGTGCAAAGTTTAGGCTTTGGTGATTCTGGATGGTCCCAAGGGTCCAGAATCGTCCCTGGGGAAGCTGTCCTCGTTTTCTTTCTCCGGCTGGAAGTAAACAGCTGGCAACCGACTGCCGTCCGCAGACGTCCTGGGGGAGCCCCCCGGTTTCATTTGGGACGCACATTGGTGTCTCACAGAAGAGCCCAAATTCCTAATTGGGGGCACACCAGCATGGAATGTAAGGCTGTTTAGAAGTGTGTACCCCGAGGCCGTTGGAAGGCCGTACAAACGAGAGCTTTCCAGCGAACAGGGCAGCGCTTCGCCATCGTCGTTGCACGTTCACGGAGCTTAATCAAACGAATGCATTTACTTCCTGTGGCTCAAACGCAACAGAGGGGTTGGACGGCCTACAGTGCCCTTTGACAGTTCTTACAACGAACGTGAGTGCACAGGGTCTCGTGAAATAAATCCCTAGCACTGTTGAAGCATTCCGTTAACGCATGCTTCTTCGCTCCTATGGCACTCCGAGGTGTTACTGACGGGGGAAATCTGGACTTTTACTTGAGGCCGGGGGGGGCTCACAATTCTTTTGTCGGCGAGCTCCAGAGTGCTCTTGCTGAAGCTCCCAGCAAGGAACTGAGAGCAGCAGGCCTCACACGAGTACACTCAGACGGCTTCCATCACGAGTAAACTCAGTCCTCTTATGTGAGGCCTCCCGGCAGCAAAGAGAGGTTCGGTGCGAGGAGTGTGCTTCAGGCAGCTTAGGACCCGCAACTGTCTCGTCTACCACGGAGGGGCATAAGGTTTGCCCAGGGTCGCCCAGTTTCAAAGCGGAGCTCACGTAGTTATCCTCAGTGGTTTCTGATTACCTCAAGGAAACACACGGGAGGAACAGGGCCCTTCCGTGGAGGCCCTTTTGGGCACAGGGACCTCTGCGTGGGATCTAGTGGGTAAGTATGGCAGTACCTTAGATAGGCCTCAGTGACCAAGGCTGTCGTCTGGCTCATGCCTTAGCTGTGTTAAGTGTGGAAAACGTGCCGGTCCTCAGGCTGGGCCCACAGCCCAGCTTTCGCTTCTGGGAGAGTGCTGTCCCGAGTCTCCTCCTGGAGCCAGTCGTCAGCACGGTGCCTTCTGGCACTGCCGTTCTCTTTCAGTCAAGGAGGCCGTGCGACTGGCAAAGGGAGTCTGCGCAGCACTGCCTTCGCGAGGCTCTTTGACGACTGGGGCGCTCAACCCAGACAAGCCAGAGAGCAGTACGTTGCCCTTGCTATGAACGTGAAGAGCTTTCTCCAGGGCCCTGTTTAGGCTAAGGTTCCTCAGAAGCCAGGAGCCGCCGTTCCGGCACGGAGAGAAGTCATCCTGCGAAATTGGCGAACGAGCTCCTATCCTGTGTGCCCCCAGGAGCGTCGCAGAGTTAAGGCACTCCGTGGTGGAGTATGGCCTCATGGAAACCACTGCACACCCAACTCCCCCGACGTGAAACACTGGAACTTACCTTGAGGCCTGAGGTCACCTTTCGTTCGGCCGGAGCTGACCATGTGGTGCCGTGGGAGGAGTTTCTAGAAAGGGATTGCCAGCACGGTTTTCGCTTTGAGAGAACACGCAGCCTCGGTCCACAACGACAATCCTGCCGTGCAGAGACGTCGGGCCGCTAGTGCTGTTCAGGCAGCTTTGAAGCCAAGCGCAAGGCGCCTCCAAACGGGGAGAAAGCGTCCTCTCCCCTCCGCGTCCCACGTTCAAGCTGAATGACGCAGCATGTTTCTCGGAAGGCTCTGCCGAGCTATCTGGTACAAGGGAGAGGGTGCCTGCCTCTGCTGAGAAAGGTTTTGACGTGGGGATTGCTGGACATGAGGAAGAGCGTTCCCCAGGCCGTGCAAAGTTTAGGCTTTGGTGATTCTGGATGGTCCCAAGGGTCCAGAATCGTCCCTGGGGAAGCTGTCCTCGTTTTCTTTCTCCGGCTGGAAGTAAACAGCTGGCAACCGACTGCCGTCCGCAGACGTCCTGGGGGAGCCCCCCGGTTTCATTTGGGACGCACATTGGTGTCTCACAGAAGAGCCCAAATTCCTAATTGGGGGCACACCAGCATGGAATGTAAGGCTGTTTAGAAGTGTGTACCCCGAGGCCGTTGGAAGGCCGTACAAACGAGAGCTTTCCAGCGAACAGGGCAGCGCTTCGCCATCGTCGTTGCACGTTCACGGAGCTTAATCAAACGAATGCATTTACTTCCTGTGGCTCAAACGCAACAGAGGGGTTGGACGGCCTACAGTGCCCTTTGACAGTTCTTACAACGAACGTGAGTGCACAGGGTCTCGTGAAATAAATCCCTAGCACTGTTGAAGCATTCCGTTAACGCATGCTTCTTCGCTCCTATGGCACTCCGAGGTGTTACTGACGGGGGAAATCTGGACTTTTACTTGAGGCCGGGGGGGGCTCACAATTCTTTTGTCGGCGAGCTCCAGAGTGCTCTTGCTGAAGCTCCCAGCAAGGAACTGAGAGCAGCAGGCCTCACACGAGTACACTCAGACGGCTTCCATCACGAGTAAACTCAGTCCTCTTATGTGAGGCCTCCCGGCAGCAAAGAGAGGTTCGGTGCGAGGAGTGTGCTTCAGGCAGCTTAGGACCCGCAACTGTCTCGTCTACCACGGAGGGGCATAAGGTTTGCCCAGGGTCGCCCAGTTTCAAAGCGGAGCTCACGTAGTTATCCTCAGTGGTTTCTGATTACCTCAAGGAAACACACGGGAGGAACAGGGCCCTTCCGTGGAGGCCCTTTTGGGCACAGGGACCTCTGCGTGGGATCTAGTGGGTAAGTATGGCAGTACCTTAGATAGGCCTCAGTGACCAAGGCTGTCGTCTGGCTCATGCCTTAGCTGTGTTAAGTGTGGAAAACGTGCCGGTCCTCAGGCTGGGCCCACAGCCCAGCTTTCGCTTCTGGGAGAGTGCTGTTCCGAGTCTCCTCCTGGAGCCAGTCGTCAGCACGGTGCCTTCTGGCACTGCCGTTCTCTTTCAGTCAAGGAGGCCGTGCGACTGGCAAAGGGAGTCTGCGCAGCACTGCCTTCGCGAGGCTCTTTGACGACTGGGGCGCTCAACCCAGACAAGCCAGAGAGCAGTACGTTGCCCTTGCTATGAACGTGAAGAGCTTTCTCCAGGGCCCTGTTTAGGCTAAGTTTCCTCAGGAGCCAGGAGCCGACGTTCGGGCACGGAGAGAAGTCATCCTGCGAAATTGGCGAATGAGCTCCTATCCTGTGTGCCCCCAGGAGCGTCGCAGGGTTAAGGCACTCCGTGGTGGAGTATGGCCTCATGGAAACCACTGCACACCCAACTCCCCCGACGTGAAACACTGGAACTTACCTTGAGGCCTGAGGTCACCTTTCGTTCGGCCGGAGCTGACCATGTGGTGCCGTGGGAGGAGTTTCTAGAAAGGGATTGCCAGCACGGTTTTCGCTTTGAGAGAACACGCAGCCTCGGTCCACAACGACAATCCTGCCGTGCAGAGTCGTCGGGCCGCTAGTGCTGTTCAGGCAGCTTTGAAGCCAAGCGCAAGGCGCCTCCAAACGGGGAGAAAGCGTCCTCTCCCCTCCGCGTCCCACGTTCAAGCTGAATGACGCAGCATGTTTCTCGGAAGGCTCTGCCGAGCTATCTGGTACAAGGGAGAGGGTGCCTGCCTCTGCTGAGAAAGGTTTTGACGTGGGGATTGCTGGACATGAGGAAGAGCGTTCCCCAGGCCGTGCAAACTTTAGGCTTTGGTGATTCTGGATGGTCCCAAGGGTCCAGAATCGTCCCTGGGGAAGCTGTCCTCGTTTTCTTTCTCCGGCTGGAAGTAAACAGCTGGCAACCTACTGCCGTCCGCAGACGTCCTGGGGGAGCCCCCCGGTTTCATTTGGGACGCACATTGGTGTCTCACAGAAGAGCCCAAATTCCTAATTGGGGGCACACCAGCATGGAATGTAAGGCTGTTTAGAAGTGTGTACCCCGAGGCCGTTGGAAGGCCGTACAAACGAGAGCTTTCCAGCGAACAGGGCAGCGCTTCGCCATCGTCGTTGCACGTTCACGGAGCTTAATCAAACGAATGCATTTACTTCCTGTGGCTCAAACGCAACAGAGGGGTTGGACGGCCTACAGTGCCCTTTGACAGTTCTTACAACGAACGTGAGTGCACAGGGTCTCGTGAAATAAATCCCTAGCACTGTTGAAGCATTCCGTTAACGCATGCTTCTTCGCTCCTATGGCACTCCGAGGTGTTACTGACGGGGGAAATCTGGACTTTTACTTGAGGCCGGGGGGGGCTCACAATTCTTTTGTCGGCGAGCTCCAGAGTGCTCTTGCTGAAGCTCCCAGCAAGGAACTGAGAGCAGCAGGCCTCACACGAGTACACTCAGACGGCTTCCATCACGAGTAAACTCAGTCCTCTTATGTGAGGCCTCCCGGCAGCAAAGAGAGGTTCGGTGCGAGGAGTGTGCTTCAGGCAGCTTAGGACCCGCAACTGTCTCGTCTACCACGGAGGGGCATAAGGTTTGCCCAGGGTCGCCCAGTTTCAAAGCGGAGCTCACGTAGTTATCCTCAGTGGTTTCTGATTACCTCAAGGAAACACACGGGAGGAACAGGGCCCTTCCGTGGAGGCCCTTTTGGGCACAGGGACCTCTGCGTGGGATCTACTGGGTAAGTATGGCAGTACCTTAGATAGGCCTCAGTGACCAAGGCTGTCGTCTGGCTCATGCCTTAGCTGTGTTAAGTGTGGAAAACGTGCCGGTCCTCAGGCTGGGCCCACAGCCCAGCTTTCGCTTCTGGGAGAGTGCTGTCCCGAGTCTCCTCCTGGAGCCAGTCGTCAGCACGGTGCCTTCTGGCACTGCCGTTCTCTTTCAGTCAAGGAGGCCGTGCGACTGGCAAAGGGAGTCTGCGCAGCACTGCCTTCGCGAGGCTCTTTGACGACTGGGGCGCTCAACCCAGACAAGCCAGAGAGCAGTACGTTGCCCTTGCTATGAACGTGAAGAGCTTTCTCCAGGGCCCTGTTTAGGCTAAGGTTCCTCAGAAGCCAGGAGCCGCCGTTCCGGCACGGAGAGAAGTCATCCTGCGAAATTGGCGAACGAGCTCCTATCCTGTGTGCCCCCAGGAGCGTCGCAGAGTTAAGGCACTCCGTGGTGGAGTATGGCCTCATGGAAACCACTGCACACCCAACTCCCCCGACATGAAACACTGGAACTTACCTTGAGGCCTGAGGTCACCTTTCGTTCGGCCGGAGCTGACCATGTGGTGCCGTGGGAGGAGTTTCTAGAAAGGGATTGCCAGCACGGTTTTCGCTTTGAGAGAACACGCAGCCTCGGTCCACAACGACAATCCTGCCGTGCAGAGACGTCGGGCCGCTAGTGCTGTTCAGGCAGCTTTGAAGCCAAGCGCAAGGCGCCTCCAAACGGGGAGAAAGCGTCCTCTCCCCTCCGCGTCCCACGTTCAAGCTGAATGACGCAGCATGTTTCTCGGAAGGCTCTGCCGAGCTATCTGGTACAAGGGAGAGGGTGCCTGCCTCTGCTGAGAAAGGTTTTGACGTGGGGATTGCTGGACATGAGGAAGAGCGTTCCCCAGGCCGTGCAAAGTTTAGGCTTTGGTGATTCTGGATGGTCCCAAGGGTCCAGAATCGTCCCTGGGGAAGCTGTCCTCGTTTTCTTTCTCCGGCTGGAAGTAAACAGCTGGCAACCGACTGCCGTCCGCAGACGTCCTGGGGGAGCCCCCCGGTTTCATTTGGGACGCACATTGGTGTCTCACAGAAGAGCCCAAATTCCTAATTGGGGGCACACCAGCATGGAATGTAAGGCTGTTTAGAAGTGTGTACCCCGAGGCCGTTGGAAGGCCGTACAAACGAGAGCTTTCCAGCGAACAGGGCAGCGCTTCGCCATCGTCGTTGCACGTTCACGGAGCTTAATCAAACGAATGCATTTACTTCCTGTGGCTCAAACGCAACAGAGGGGTTGGACGGCCTACAGTGCCCTTTGACAGTTCTTACAACGAACGTGAGTGCACAGGGTCTCGTGAAATAAATCCCTAGCACTGTTGAAGCATTCCGTTAACGCATGCTTCTTCGCTCCTATGGCACTCCGAGGTGTTACTGACGGGGGAAATCTGGACTTTTACTTGAGGCCGGGGGGGGCTCACAATTCTTTTGTCGGCGAGCTCCAGAGTGCTCTTGCTGAAGCTCCCAGCAAGGAACTGAGAGCAGCAGGCCTCACACGAGTACACTCAGACGGCTTCCATCACGAGTAAACTCAGTCCTCTTATGTGAGGCCTCCCGGCAGCAAAGAGAGGTTCGGTGCGAGGAGTGTGCTTCAGGCAGCTTAGGACCCGCAACTGTCTCGTCTACCACGGAGGGGCATAAGGTTTGCCCAGGGTCGCCCAGTTTCAAAGCGGAGCTCACGTAGTTATCCTCAGTGGTTTCTGATTACCTCAAGGAAACACACGGGAGGAACAGGGCCCTTCCGTGGAGGCCCTTTTGGGCACAGGGACCTCTGCGTGGGATCTACTGGGTAAGTATGGCAGTACCTTAGATAGGCCTCAGTGACCAAGGCTGTCGTCTGGCTCATGCCTTAGCTGTGTTAAGTGTGGAAAACGTGCCGGTCCTCAGGCTGGGCCCACAGCCCAGCTTTCGCTTCTGGGAGAGTGCTGTCCCGAGTCTCCTCCTGGAGCCAGTCGTCAGCACGGTGCCTTCTGGCACTGCCGTTCTCTTTCAGTCAAGGAGGCCGTGCGACTGGCAAAGGGAGTCTGCGCAGCACTGCCTTCGCGAGGCTCTTTGACGACTGGGGCGCTCAACCCAGACAAGCCAGAGAGCAGTACGTTGCCCTTGCTATGAACGTGAAGAGCTTTCTCCAGGGCCCTGTTTAGGCTAAGGTTCCTCAGAAGCCAGGAGCCGCCGTTCCGGCACGGAGAGAAGTCATCCTGCGAAATTGGCGAACGAGCTCCTATCCTGTGTGCCCCCAGGAGCGTCGCAGAGTTAAGGCACTCCGTGGTGGAGTATGGCCTCATGGAAACCACTGCACACCCAACTCCCCCGACGTGAAACACTGGAACTTACCTTGAGGCCTGAGGTCACCTTTCGTTCGGCCGGAGCTGACCATGTGGTGCCGTGGGAGGAGTTTCTAGAAAGGGATTGCCAGCACGGTTTTCGCTTTGAGAGAACACGCAGCCTCGGTCCACAACGACAATCCTGCCGTGCAGAGACGTCGGGCCGCTAGTGCTGTTCAGGCAGCTTTGAAGCCAAGCGCAAGGCGCCTCCAAACGGGGAGAAAGCGTCCTCTCCCCTCCGCGTCCCACGTTCAAGCTGAATGACGCAGCATGTTTCTCGGAAGGCTCTGCCGAGCTATCTGGTACAAGGGAGAGGGTGCCTGCCTCTGCTGAGAAAGGTTTTGACGTGGGGATTGCTGGACATGAGGAAGAGCGTTCCCCAGGCCGTGCAAAGTTTAGGCTTTGGTGATTCTGGATGGTCCCAAGGGTCCAGAATCGTCCCTGGGGAAGCTGTCCTCGTTTTCTTTCTCCGGCTGGAAGTAAACAGCTGGCAACCGACTGCCGTCCGCAGACGTCCTGGGGGAGCCCCCCGGTTTCATTTGGGACGCACATTGGTGTCTCACAGAAGAGCCCAAATTCCTAATTGGGGGCACACCAGCATGGAATGTAAGGCTGTTTAGAAGTGTGTACCCCGAGGCCGTTGGAAGGCCGTACAAACGAGAGCTTTCCAGCGAACAGGGCAGCGCTTCGCCATCGTCGTTGCACGTTCACGGAGCTTAATCAAAC
The DNA here is from genome assembly GCF_963455315.2 of Globicephala melas. Taxonomy (NCBI): domain Eukaryota; kingdom Metazoa; phylum Chordata; class Mammalia; order Artiodactyla; family Delphinidae; genus Globicephala; species Globicephala melas. Next base: position 1,413,394 of record NW_027207235.1, on the reverse strand, counting down.
GAATGCATTTACTTCCTGTGGCTCAAACGCAACAGAGGGGTTGGACGGCCTACAGTGCCCTTTGACAGTTCTTACAACGAACGTGAGTGCACAGGGTCTCGTGAAATAAATCCCTAGCACTGTTGAAGCATTCCGTTAACGCATGCTTCTTCGCTCCTATGGCACTCCGAGGTGTTACTGACGGGGGAAATCTGGACTTTTACTTGAGGCCGGGGGGGGCTCACAATTCTTTTGTCGGCGAGCTCCAGAGTGCTCTTGCTGAAGCTCCCAGCAAGGAACTGAGAGCAGCAGGCCTCACACGAGTACACTCAGACGGCTTCCATCACGAGTAAACTCAGTCCTCTTATGTGAGGCCTCCCGGCAGCAAAGAGAGGTTCGGTGCGAGGAGTGTGCTTCAGGCAGCTTAGGACCCGCAACTGTCTCGTCTACCACGGAGGGGCATAAGGTTTGCCCAGGGTCGCCCAGTTTCAAAGCGGAGCTCACGTAGTTATCCTCAGTGGTTTCTGATTACCTCAAGGAAACACACGGGAGGAACAGGGCCCTTCCGTGGAGGCCCTTTTGGGCACAGGGACCTCTGCGTGGGATCTACTGGGTAAGTATGGCAGTACCTTAGATAGGCCTCAGTGACCAAGGCTGTCGTCTGGCTCATGCCTTAGCTGTGTTAAGTGTGGAAAACGTGCCGGTCCTCAGGCTGGGCCCACAGCCCAGCTTTCGCTTCTGGGAGAGTGCTGTCCCGAGTCTCCTCCTGGAGCCAGTCGTCAGCACGGTGCCTTCTGGCACTGCCGTTCTCTTTCAGTCAAGGAGGCCGTGCGACTGGCAAAGGGAGTCTGCGCAGCACTGCCTTCGCGAGGCTCTTTGACGACTGGGGCGCTCAACCCAGACAAGCCAGAGAGCAGTACGTTGCCCTTGCTATGAACGTGAAGAGCTTTCTCCAGGGCCCTGTTTAGGCTAAGGTTCCTCAGAAGCCAGGAGCCGCCGTTCCGGCACGGAGAGAAGTCATCCTGCGAAATTGGCGAACGAGCTCCTATCCTGTGTGCCCCCAGGAGCGTCGCAGAGTTAAGGCACTCCGTGGTGGAGTATGGCCTCATGGAAACCACTGCACACCCAACTCCCCCGACATGAAACACTGGAACTTACCTTGAGGCCTGAGGTCACCTTTCGTTCGGCCGGAGCTGACCATGTGGTGCCGTGGGAGGAGTTTCTAGAAAGGGATTGCCAGCACGGTTTTCGCTTTGAGAGAACACGCAGCCTCGGTCCACAACGACAATCCTGCCGTGCAGAGACGTCGGGCCGCTAGTGCTGTTCAGGCAGCTTTGAAGCCAAGCGCAAGGCGCCTCCAAACGGGGAGAAAGCGTCCTCTCCCCTCCGCGTCCCACGTTCAAGCTGAATGACGCAGCATGTTTCTCGGAAGGCTCTGCCGAGCTATCTGGTACAAGGGAGAGGGTGCCTGCCTCTGCTGAGAAAGGTTTTGACGTGGGGATTGCTGGACATGAGGAAGAGCGTTCCCCAGGCCGTGCAAAGTTTAGGCTTTGGTGATTCTGGATGGTCCCAAGGGTCCAGAATCGTCCCTGGGGAAGCTGTCCTCGTTTTCTTTCTCCGGCTGGAAGTAAACAGCTGGCAACCGACTGCCGTCCGCAGACGTCCTGGGGGAGCCCCCCGGTTTCATTTGGGACGCACATTGGTGTCTCACAGAAGAGCCCAAATTCCTAATTGGGGGCACACCAGCATGGAATGTAAGGCTGTTTAGAAGTGTGTACCCCGAGGCCGTTGGAAGGCCGTACAAACGAGAGCTTTCCAGCGAACAGGGCAGCGCTTCGCCATCGTCGTTGCACGTTCACGGAGCTTAATCAAACGAATGCATTTACTTCCTGTGGCTCAAACGCAACAGAGGGGTTGGACGGCCTACAGTGCCCTTTGACAGTTCTTACAACGAACGTGAGTGCACAGGGTCTCGTGAAATAAATCCCTAGCACTGTTGAAGCATTCCGTTAACGCATGCTTCTTCGCTCCTATGGCACTCCGAGGTGTTACTGACGGGGGAAATCTGGACTTTTACTTGAGGCCGGGGGGGGCTCACAATTCTTTTGTCGGCGAGCTCCAGAGTGCTCTTGCTGAAGCTCCCAGCAAGGAACTGAGAGCAGCAGGCCTCACACGAGTACACTCAGACGGCTTCCATCACGAGTAAACTCAGTCCTCTTATGTGAGGCCTCCCGGCAGCAAAGAGAGGTTCGGTGCGAGGAGTGTGCTTCAGGCAGCTTAGGACCCGCAACTGTCTCGTCTACCACGGAGGGGCATAAGGTTTGCCCAGGGTCGCCCAGTTTCAAAGCGGAGCTCACGTAGTTATCCTCAGTGGTTTCTGATTACCTCAAGGAAACACACGGGAGGAACAGGGCCCTTCCGTGGAGGCCCTTTTGGGCACAGGGACCTCTGCGTGGGATCTACTGGGTAAGTATGGCAGTACCTTAGATAGGCCTCAGTGACCAAGGCTGTCGTCTGGCTCATGCCTTAGCTGTGTTAAGTGTGGAAAACGTGCCGGTCCTCAGGCTGGGCCCACAGCCCAGCTTTCGCTTCTGGGAGAGTGCTGTCCCGAGTCTCCTCCTGGAGCCAGTCGTCAGCACGGTGCCTTCTGGCACTGCCGTTCTCTTTCAGTCAAGGAGGCCGTGCGACTGGCAAAGGGAGTCTGCGCAGCACTGCCTTCGCGAGGCTCTTTGACGACTGGGGCGCTCAACCCAGACAAGCCAGAGAGCAGTACGTTGCCCTTGCTATGAACGTGAAGAGCTTTCTCCAGGGCCCTGTTTAGGCTAAGGTTCCTCAGAAGCCAGGAGCCGCCGTTCCGGCACGGAGAGAAGTCATCCTGCGAAATTGGCGAACGAGCTCCTATCCTGTGTGCCCCCAGGAGCGTCGCAGAGTTAAGGCACTCCGTGGTGGAGTATGGCCTCATGGAAACCACTGCACACCCAACTCCCCCGACGTGAAACACTGGAACTTACCTTGAGGCCTGAGGTCACCTTTCGTTCGGCCGGAGCTGACCATGTGGTGCCGTGGGAGGAGTTTCTAGAAAGGGATTGCCAGCACGGTTTTCGCTTTGAGAGAACACGCAGCCTCGGTCCACAACGACAATCCTGCCGTGCAGAGACGTCGGGCCGCTAGTGCTGTTCAGGCAGCTTTGAAGCCAAGCGCAAGGCGCCTCCAAACGGGGAGAAAGCGTCCTCTCCCCTCCGCGTCCCACGTTCAAGCTGAATGACGCAGCATGTTTCTCGGAAGGCTCTGCCGAGCTATCTGGTACAAGGGAGAGGGTGCCTGCCTCTGCTGAGAAAGGTTTTGACGTGGGGATTGCTGGACATGAGGAAGAGCGTTCCCCAGGCCGTGCAAAGTTTAGGCTTTGGTGATTCTGGATGGTCCCAAGGGTCCAGAATCGTCCCTGGGGAAGCTGTCCTCGTTTTCTTTCTCCGGCTGGAAGTAAACAGCTGGCAACCGACTGCCGTCCGCAGACGTCCTGGGGGAGCCCCCCGGTTTCATTTGGGACGCACATTGGTGTCTCACAGAAGAGCCCAAATTCCTAATTGGGGGCACACCAGCATGGAATGTAAGGCTGTTTAGAAGTGTGTACCCCGAGGCCGTTGGAAGGCCGTACAAACGAGAGCTTTCCAGCGAACAGGGCAGCGCTTCGCCATCGTCGTTGCACGTTCACGGAGCTTAATCAAACGAATGCATTTACTTCCTGTGGCTCAAACGCAACAGAGGGGTTGGACGGCCTACAGTGCCCTTTGACAGTTCTTACAACGAACGTGAGTGCACAGGGTCTCGTGAAATAAATCCCTAGCACTGTTGAAGCATTCCGTTAACGCATGCTTCTTCGCTCCTATGGCACTCCGAGGTGTTACTGACGGGGGAAATCTGGACTTTTACTTGAGGCCGGGGGGGGGCTCACAATTCTTTTGTCGGCGAGCTCCAGAGTGCTCTTGCTGAAGCTCCCAGCAAGGAACTGAGAGCAGCAGGCCTCACACGAGTACACTCAGACGGCTTCCATCACGAGTAAACTCAGTCCTCTTATGTGAGGCCTCCCGGCAGCAAAGAGAGGTTCGGTGCGAGGAGTGTGCTTCAGGCAGCTTAGGACCCGCAACTGTCTCGTCTACCACGGAGGGGCATAAGGTTTGCCCAGGGTCGCCCAGTTTCAAAGCGGAGCTCACGTAGTTATCCTCAGTGGTTTCTGATTACCTCAAGGAAACACACGGGAGGAACAGGGCCCTTCCGTGGAGGCCCTTTTGGGCACAGGGACCTCTGCGTGGGATCTACTGGGTAAGTATGGCAGTACCTTAGATAGGCCTCAGTGACCAAGGCTGTCGTCTGGCTCATGCCTTAGCTGTGTTAAGTGTGGAAAACGTGCCAGTCCTCAGGCTGGGCCCACAGCCCAGCTTTCGCTTCTGGGAGAGTGCTGTCCCGAGTCTCCTCCTGGAGCCAGTCGTCAGCACGGTGCCTTCTGGCACTGCCGTTCTCTTTCAGTCAAGGAGGCCGTGCGACTGGCAAAGGGAGTCTGCGCAGCACTGCCTTCGCGAGGCTCTTTGACGACTGGGGCGCTCAACCCAGACAAGCCAGAGAGCAGTACGTTGCCCTTGCTATGAACGTGAAGAGCTTTCTCCAGGGCCCTGTTTAGGCTAAGGTTCCTCAGAAGCCAGGAGCCGCCGTTCCGGCACGGAGAGAAGTCATCCTGCGAAATTGGCGAACGAGCTCCTATCCTGTGTGCCCCCAGGAGCGTCGCAGAGTTAAGGCACTCCGTGGTGGAGTATGGCCTCATGGAAACCACTGCACACCCAACTCCCCCGACATGAAACACTGGAACTTACCTTGAGGCCTGAGGTCACCTTTCGTTCGGCCGGAGCTGACCATGTGGTGCCGTGGGAGGAGTTTCTAGAAAGGGATTGCCAGCACGGTTTTCGCTTTGAGAGAACACGCAGCCTCGGCCCACAACGACAATCCTGCCATGCAGAGACGTCGGGCCGCTTGTGCTGTTCAGGCAGCTTTGAAGCCAAGCGCAAGGCGCCTCCAAACGGGGAGAAAGCGTCCTCTCCCCTCCGCGTCCCACGTTCAAGCTGAATGACGCAGCATGTTTCTCGGAAGGCTCTGCCGAGCTATCTGGTACAAGGGAGAGGGTGCCTGCCTCTGCTGAGAAAGGTTTTGACGTGGGGATTGCTGGACATGAGGAAGAGCGTTCCCCAGGCCGTGCAAAGTTTAGGCTTTGGTGATTCTGGATGGTCCCAAGGGTCCAGAATCGTCCCTGGGGAAGCTGTCCTCGTTTTCTTTCTCCGGCTGGAAGTAAACAGCTGGCAACCGACTGCCGTCCGCAGACGTCCTGGGGGAGCCCCCCGGTTTCATTTGGGACGCACATTGGTGTCTCACAGAAGAGCCCAAATTCCTAATTGGGGGCACACCAGCATGGAATGTAAGGCTGTTTAGAAGTGTGTACCCCGAGGCCGTTGGAAGGCCGTACAAACGAGAGCTTTCGAGCGAACAGGGCAGCGCTTCGCCATCGTCGTTGCACGTTCACGGAGCTTAATCAAACGAATGCATTTACTTCCTGTGGCTCAAACGCAACAGAGGGGTTGGACGGCCTACAGTGCCCTTTGACAGTTCTTACAACGAACGTGAGTGCACAGGGTCTCGTGAAATAAATCCGTAGCACTGTTGAAGCATTCCGTTAACGCATGCTTCTTCGCTCCTATGGCACTCCGAGGTGTTACTGACGGGGGAAATCTGGACTTTTACTTGAGGCCGGGGGGGGCTCACAATTCTTTTGTCGGCGAGCTCCAGAGTGCTCTTGCTGAAGCTCCCAGCAAGGAACTGAGAGCAGCAGGCCTCACACGAGTACACTCAGACGGCTTCCGTCACGAGTAAACTCAGGCCTCTTATGTGAGGCCTTCCGGCAGCAAACAGAAGGTGGGCGCGAGGAGTGTGCTTCAGGCAGCTTAGGACCCGCAACTGTCTCGTCTACCACGGAGGGGAATAAGGTTTGCCCAGGGTTGCCCAGTTTCAAAGCGGAGCTCACGTAGTTATCCTCAGTGGTTTCTGATTACCTCAAGGAAACACACGGGAGGAACAGGGCCCTTCCGTGGAGGCCCTTTTGGGCACAGGGACCTCTGCGTGGGATCTAGTGGGTAAGTATGGCAGTACCTTAGATAGGCCTCAGTGACCAAGGCTGTCGTCTGGCTCATGCCTTAGCTGTGTTAAGTGTGGAAAACGTGCCGGTCCTCAGGCTGGGCCCACAGCCCAGCTTTCGCTTCTGGGAGAGTGCTGTTCCGAGTCTCCTCCTGGAGCCAGTCGTCAGCACGGTGCCTTCTGGCACTGCCGTTCTCTTTCAGTCAAGGAGGCCGTGCGACTGACTGGCAAAGGGAGTCTGCGCAGCACTGCCTTCGCGAGGCTCTTTGACGACTGGGGCGCTCAACCCAGACAAGCCAGAGAGCAGTACGTTGCCCTTGCTATGAACGTGAAGAGCTTTCTCCAGGGCCCTGTTTAGGCTAAGTTTCCTCAGGAGCCAGGAGCCGCCGTTCGGGCACGGAGAGAAGTCATCCTGCGAAATTGGCGAACGAGCTCCTATCCTGTGTGCCCCCAGGAGCGTCGCAGGGTTAAGGCACTCCGTGGTGGAGTATGGCCTCATGGAAACCACTGCACACCCAACTCCCCCGACGTGAAACACTGGAACTTACCTTGAGGCCTGAGGTCACCTTTCGTTCGGCCGGAGCTGACCATGTGGTGCCGTGGGAGGAGTTTCTAGAAAGGGATTGCCAGCACGGTTTTCGCTTTGAGAGAACACGCAGCCTCGGCCCACAACGACAATCCTGCCATGCAGAGACGTCGGGCCGCTAGTGCTGTTCAGGCAGCTTTGAAGCCAAGCGCAAGGCGCCTCCAAACGGGGAGAAAGCGTCCTCTCCCCTCCGCGTCCCACGTTCAAGCTGAATGACGCAGCATGTTTCTCGGAAGGCTCTGCCGAGCTATCTGGTACAAGGGAGAGGGTGCCTGCCTCTGCTGAGAAAGGTTTTGACGTGGGGATTGCTGGACATGAGGAAGAGCGTTCCCCAGGCCGTGCAAAGTTTAGGCTTTGGTGATTCTGGATGGTCCCAAGGGTCCAGAATCGTCCCTGGGGAAGCTGTCCTCGTTTTCTTTCTCCGGCTGGAAGTAAACAGCTGGCAACCGACTGCCGTCCGCAGACGTCCTGGGGGAGCCCCCCGGTTTCATTTGGGACGCACATTGGTGTCTCACAGAAGAGCCCAAATTCCTAATTGGGGGCACACCAGCATGGAATGTAAGGCTGTTTAGAAGTGTGTACCCCGAGGCCATTGGAAGGCCGTACAAACGAGAGCTTTCCAGCGAACAGGGCAGCGCTTCGCCATCGTCGTTGCACGTTCACGGAGCTTAATCAAACGAATGCATTTACTTCCTGTGGCTCAAACGCAACAGAGGGGTTGGACGGCCTACAGTGCCCTTTGACAGTTCTTACAACGAACGTGAGTGCACAGGGTCTCGTGAAATAAATCCCTAGCACTGTTGAAGCATTGCGTTAACGCATGCTTCTTCGCTCCTATGGCACTCCGAGGTGTTACTGACGGGGGAAATCTGGACTTTTACTTGAGGCCGGGGCGGGGCTCACAATTCTTTTGTCGGCGAGCTCCAGAGTGCTCTTGCTGAAGCTGCCAGCAAGGAAATGAGAGCAGCAGGCCTCACACGAGTACACTCAGACGGCTTCCGTCACGAGTAAACTCAGTCCTCTTATGTGAGGCCTTCCGGCAGCAAACAGAAGGTGGGCGCGAGGAGTGTGCTTCAGGCAGCTTAGGACCCGCAACTGTCTCGTCTACCACGGAGGGGAATAAGGTTTGCCCAGGGTCGCCCAGTTTCAAAGCGGAGCTCACGTAGTTATCCTCAGTGGTTTCTGATTACCTCAAGGAAACACACGGGAGGAACAGGGCCCTTCCGTGGAGGCCCTTTTGGGCACAGGGACCTCTGCGTGGGATCTAGTGGGTAAGTATGGCAGTACCTTAGATAGGCCTCAGTGACCAAGGCTGTCGTCTGGCTCATGCCTTAGCTGTGTTAAGTGTGGAAAACGTGCCGGTCCTCAGGCTGGGCCCACAGCCCAGCTTTCGCTTCTGGGAGAGTGCTGTCCCGAGTCTCCTCCTGGAGCCAGTCGTCAGCACGGTGCCTTCTGGCACTGCCGTTCTCTTTCAGTCAAGGAGGCCGTGCGACTGGCAAAGGGAGTCTGCGCAGCACTGCCTTCGCGAGGCTCTTTGACGACTGGGGCGCTCAACCCAGACAAGCCAGAGAGCAGTACGTTGCCCTTGCTATGAACGTGAAGAGCTTTCTCCAGGGCCCTGTTTAGGCTAAGTTTCCTCAGAAGCCAGGAGCCGCCGTTCCGGCACGGAGAGAAGTCATCCTGCGAAATTGGCGAACGAGCTCCTATCCTGTGTGCCCCCAGGAGCGTCGCAGAGTTAAGGCACTCCGTGGTGGAGTATGGCCTCATGGAAACCACTGCACACCCAACTCCCCCGACGTGAAACACTGGAACTTACCTTGAGGCCTGAGGTCACCTTTCGTTCGGCCGGAGCTGACCATGTGGTGCCGTGGGAGGAGTTTCTAGAAAGGGATTGCCAGCACGGTTTTCGCTTTGAGAGAACACGCAGCCTCGGCCCACAACGACAATCCTGCCATGCAGAGACGTCGGGCCGCTAGTGCTGTTCAGGCAGCTTTGAAGCCAAGCGCAAGGCGCCTCCAAACGGGGAGAAAGCGTCCTCTCCCCTCCGCGTCCCACGTTCAAGCTGAATGACGCAGCATGTTTCTCGGAAGGCTCTGCCGAGCTATCTGGTACAAGGGAGAGGGTGCCTGCCTCTGCTGAGAAAGGTTTTGACGTGGGGATTGCTGGACATGAGGAAGAGCGTTCCCCAGGCCGTGCAAAGTTTAGGCTTTGGTGATTCTGGATGGTCCCAAGGGTCCAGAATCGTCCCTGGGGAAGCTGTCCTCGTTTTCTTTCTCCGGCTGGAAGTAAACAGCTGGCAACCGACTGCCGTCCGCAGACGTCCTGGGGGAGCCCCCCGGTTTCATTTGGGACGCACATTGGTGTCTCACAGAAGAGCCCAAATTCCTAATTGGGGGCACACCAGCATGGAATGTCAGGCTGTTTAGAAGTGCGTACCCTGAGGCAGTTGGAAGGCCGTACAAACAAAAGCTTTCGAGCGAAAAGGGCAGCGCTTCGCCAACGTCGTTGCACGTTCAAGGAGCTTAATCAAACGAATGCATTTACTTCCTGTGGCTCAAATGCAACAGAGGGGTTGGACGGCATACAGTGCCCTATGACATTTCTTACAACAAACGTGAGTGCACAGGGTCTCGTGAAATAAATCCCTAGCACTGTTGAAGCATTGCGTTAACGCATGCTTCTTCGCTCCTATGGCACTCCGAGGTGTTACTGACGGGGGAAATCTGGACTTTTACTTGAGGCCGGGGGGGGCTCACAATTCTTTTGTCGGCGAGCTCCAGAGTGCTCTTGCTGAAGCTCCCAGCAAGGAACTGAGAGCAGCAGGCCTCACACGAGTACACTCAGACGGCTTCCGTCACGAGTAAACTCAGGCCTCTTATGTGAGGCCTTCCGGCAGCAAAGAGAAGGTGGGCGCGAGGAGTCTGCTTCAGGCAGCTTAGGACCCGCAACTGTGTCGTCTACCACGGAGGGGAATAAGGTTTGCCCAGGGTCGCCCAGTTTCAAAGCGGAGCTCACGTAGTTATCCTCAGTGGTTTCTGATTACCTCAAGGAAACACACGGGAGGAACAGGGCCCTTCCGTGGAGGCCCTTTTGTGCACAGGGACCTCTACGTGGGATCTAGTGGGTAAGTATGGCAGTACCTTAGATAGGCCTCAGTGACCAAGGCTGTCGTCTGGCTCATGCCTTAGCTGTGTTAAGTGTGGAAAACGTGCCGGTCCTCAGGCTGGGCCCACAGCCCAGCTTTCGCTTCTGTAAGAGTGCTGTCCCGAGTCTCCTCCTGGAGCCAGTCGTCAGCACGGTGCCTTCTGGCACTGCCGTTCTTTTTCAGTCAAAGAGACCGTGCGACTGGCAAAGGGAGTCTGCGCAGCACTGCCTTCGCGAGGTTGTTTGACGACAGGGGCGCTCATCCCAGACAAGCCAGAGAGCAGTACGTTGCCCTTGCTATGAACGTGAAGAGCTTTCTCCAGGGCCCTGTTTAGGCTAAGGTTCCTCAGAAGCCAGGAGCCGCCGTTCCGGCACGGAGAGAAGTCATCCTGCGAAATTGGCGAATGAGCTCCTATCCTGTGTGCCCCCAGGAGCGTCGCAGAGTTAAGGCACTCCGTGGTGGAGTATGGCCTCATGGAAACCACTGCACACCCAACTCCCCCGACGTGAAACACTGGAACTTACCTTGAGGCCTGAGGTCACCTTTCGTTCGGCCGGAGCTGACCATGTGGTGCCGTGGGAGGAGTTTCTAGAAAGGGATTGCCAACACGGTTTTCGCTTTGAGAGAACACGCAGCCTCGGCCCACAATGACAATCCTGCCGTGCAGAGACGTCGGGCCGCTAGTGCTGTTCAGGCAGCTTTGAAGCCAAGCGCAAGGCGCCTCCAAACGGGGAGAGAGCGTCCTCTCCCCTCCGCGTCCCACGTTCAAGCTGAATGACGCAGCATGTTTCTCGGAAGGCTCTGCCGAGCTATCTGGTACAAGGGAGAGGGTGCCTGCCTCTGCTGAGAAAGGTTTTGACGTGGGGATTGCTGGACATGAGGAAGAGCGTTCCCCAGGCCGTGCAAAGTTTAGGCTTTGGTGATTCTGGATGGTCCCAAGGGTCCAGAATCGTCCCTGGGGAAGCTGTCCTCGTTTTCTTTCTCCGGCTGGAAGTAAACAGCTGGCAACCGACTGCCGTCCGCAGACGTCCTGGGGGAGCCCCCCGGTTTCATTTGGGACGCACATTGGTGTCTCACAGAAGAGCCCAAATTCCTAATTGGGGGCACACCAGCATGGAATGTAAGGCTGTTTAGAAGTGCGTACCCCGAGACCGTTGGAAGACCGTACAAACGAGAGCTTTCCAGCGAACAGGGCAGCGCTTCGCCATCGTCGTTGCACGTTCAGGGAGCTTAATCAAACGAATGCATTTACTTCCTGTGGCTCAAACGCAACAGAGGGGTTGGACGGCCTACAGTGCCCTTTGACAGTTCTTACAACGAACGTGAGTGCACAGGGTCTCGTGAAATAAATCCCTAGCACTGTTGAAGCATTCCGTTAACGCATGCTTCTTCGCTCCTATGGCACTCCGAGGTGTTACTGACGGGGGAAATCTGGACTTTTACTTGAGGCCGGGGGGGCTCACAATTCTTTTGTCGGCGAGCTCCAGAGTGCTCTTGCTGAAGCTCCCAGCAAGGAACTGAGAGCAGCAGGCCTCACACGAGTACACTCAGACGGCTTCCGTCACGAGTAAACTCAGGCCTCTTATGTGAGGCCTTCCGGCAGCAAACAGAAGGTGGGCGCGAGGAGTGTGCTTCAGGCAGCTTAGGACCCGCAACTGTCTCGTCTACCACGGAGGGGAATAAGGTTTGCCCAGGGTCGCCCAGTTTCAAAGCGGAGCTCACGTAGTTATCCTCAGTGGTTTCTGATTACCTCAAGGAAACACACGGGAGGAACAGGGCCCTTCCGTGGAGGCCCTTTTGGGCACAGGGACCTCTGCGTGGGATCTACTGGGTAAGTATGGCAGTACCTTAGATAGGCCTCAGTGACCAAGGCTGTCGTCTGGCTCATGCCTTAGCTGTGTTAAGTGTGGAAAACGTGCCGGTCCTCAGGCTGGGCCCACAGCCCAGCTTTCGCTTCTGTGAGAGTGCTGTCCCGAGTCTCCTCCTGGAGCCAGTCGTCAGCACGGTGCCTTCTGGCACTGCAGTTCTCTTTCAGTCAAGGAGGCCGTGCGACTGGCAAAGGGAGTCTGCGCAGCACTGCCTTCGCGAGGCTCTTTGACGACTGGGGCGCTCAACCCAGACAAGCCAGAGAGCAGTACGTTGCCCTTGCTATGAACGTGAAGAGCTTTCTCCAGGGCCCTGTTTAGGCTAAGGTTCCTCAGAAGCCAGGAGCCGCCGTTCCGGCACGGAGAGAAGTCATCCTGCGAAATTGGCGAACGAGCTCCTATCCTGTGTGCCCCCAGGAGCGTCGCAGAGTTAAGGCACTCCGTGGTGGAGTATGGCCTCATGGAAACCACTGCACACTCAACTCCCCCGACGTGAAACACTGGAACTTACCTTGAGGCCTGAGGTCACCTTTCGTTCGGCCGGAGCTGACCATGTGGTGCCGTGGGAGGAGTTTCTAGAAAGGGATTGCCAGCACGGTTTTCGCTTTGAGAGAACACGCAGCCTCGGCCCACAACGACTATCCTGCCATGCAGAGACGTCGGGCCGCTAGTGCTGTTCAGGCAGCTTTGAAGCCAAGCGCAAGGCGCCTCCAAACGGGGAGAAAGCGTCCTCTCCCCTCCGCGTCCCACGTTCAAGCTGAATGACGCAGCATGTTTCTCGGAAGGCTCTGCCGAGCTATCTGGTACAAGGGAGAGGGTGCCTGCCTCTGCTGAGAAAGGTTTTGACGTGGGGATTGCTGGACATGAGGAAGAGCGTTCCCCAGGCCGTGCAAAGTTTAGGCTTTGGTGATTCTGGATGGTCCCAAGGGTCCAGAATCGTCCCTGGGGAAGCTGTCCTCGTTTTCTTTCTCCGGCTGGAAGTAAACAGCTGGCAACCGACTGCCGTCCGCAGACGTCCTGGGGGAGCCCCCCGGTTTCATTTGGGACGCACATTGGTGTCTCACAGAAGAGCCCAAATTCCTAATTGGGGGCACACCAGCATGGAATGTAAGGCTGTTTAGAAGTGTGTACCCCGAGGCCGTTGGAAGGCCGTACAAACGAGAGCTTTCCAGCGAACAGGGCAGCGCTTCGCCATCGTCGTTGCACGTTCACGGAGCTTAATCAAACGAATGCATTTACTTCCTGTGGCTCAAACGCAACAGAGGGGTTGGACGGCCTACAGTGCCCTTTGACAGTTCTTACAACGAACGTGAGTGCACAGGGTCTCGTGAAATAAATCCCTAGCACTGTTGAAGCATTGCGTTAACGCATGCTTCTTCGCTCCTATGGCACTCCGAGGTGTTACTGACGGGGGAAATCTGGACTTTTACTTGAGGCCGGGGGGGGGCTCACAATTCTTTTGTCGGCGAGCTCCAGAGTGCTCTTGCTGAAGCTGCCAGCAAGGAAATGAGAGCAGCAGGCCTCACACGAGTACACTCAGACGGCTTCCGTCACGAGTAAACTCAGTCCTCTTATGTGAGGCCTTCCGGCAGCAAACAGAAGGTGGGCGCGAGGAGTGTGCTTCAGGCAGCTTAGGACCCGCAACTGTCTCGTCTACCACGGAGGGGAATAAGGTTTGCCCAGGGTCGCCCAGTTTCAAAGCGGAGCTCACGTAGTTATCCTCAGTGGTTTCTGATTACCTCAAGGAAACACACGGGAGGAACAGGGCCCTTCCGTGGAGGCCCTTTTGGGCACAGGGACCTCTGCGTGGGATCTAGTGGGTAAGTATGGCAGTACCTTAGATAGGCCTCAGTGACCAAGGCTGTCGTCTGGCTCATGCCTTAGCTGTGTTAAGTGTGGAAAACGTGCCGGTCCTCAGGCTGGGCCCACAGCCCAGCTTTCGCTTCTGGGAGAGTGCTGTCCCGAGTCTCCTCCTGGAGCCAGTCGTCAGCACGGTGCCTTCTGGCACTGCCGTTCTCTTTCAGTCAAGGAGGCCGTGCGACTGTCAAAGGGAGTCTGCGCAGCACTGCCTTCGCGAGGCTCTTTGACGACTGGGGCGCTCAACCCAGACAAGCCAGAGAGCAGTACGTTGCCCTTGCTATGAACGTGAAGAGCTTTCTCCAGGGCCCTGTTTAGGCTAAGTTTCCTCAGAAGCCAGGAGCCGCCGTTCCGGCACGGAGAGAATTCATCCTGCGAAATTGGCGAACGAGCTCCTATCCTGTGTGCCCCCAGGAGCGTCGCAGAGTTAAGGCACTCCGTGGTGGAGTATGGCCTCATGGAAACCACTGCACACCCAACTCCCCCGACGTGAAACACTGGAACTTACCTTGAGGCCTGAGGTCACCTTTCGTTCGGCCGGAGCTGACCATGTGGTGCCGTGGGAGGAGTTTCTAGAAAGGGATTGCCAGCACGGTTTTCGCTTTGAGAGAACACGCAGCCTCGGCCCACAACGACAATCCTGCCATGCAGAGACGTCGGGCCGCTAGTGCTGTTCAGGCAGCTTTGAAGCCAAGCGCAAGGCGCCTCCAAACGGGGAGAAAGCGTCCTCTCCCCTCCGCGTCCCACGTTCAAGCTGAATGACGCAGCATGTTTCTCGGAAGGCTCTGCCGAGCTATCTGGTACAAGGGAGAGGGTGCCTGCCTCTGCTGAGAAAGGTTTTGACGTGGGGATTGCTGGACATGAGGAAGAGCGTTCCCCAGGCCGTGCAAAGTTTAGGCTTTGGTGATTCTGGATGGTCCCAAGGGTCCAGAATCGTCCCTGGGGAAGCTGTCCTCGTTTTCTTTCTCCGGCTGGAAGTAAACAGCTGGCAACCGACTGCCGTCCGCAGACGTCCTGGGGGAGCCCCCCGGTTTCATTTGGGACGCACATTGGTGTCTCACAGAAGAGCCCAAATTCCTAATTGGGGGCACACCAGCATGGAATGTCAGGCTGTTTAGAAGTGCGTACCCTGAGGCAGTTGGAAGGCCGTACAAACAAAAGCTTTCGAGCGAAAAGGGCAGCGCTTCGCCAACGTCGTTGCACGTTCAAGGAGCTTAATCAAACGAATGCATTTACTTCCTGTGGCTCAAATGCAACAGAGGGGTTGGACGGCATACAGTGCCCTATGACATTTCTTACAACAAACGTGAGTGCACAGGGTCTCGTGAAATAAATCCCTAGCACTGTTGAAGCATTGCGTTAACGCATGCTTCTTCGCTCCTATGGCACTCCGAGGTGTTACTGACGGGGGAAATCTGGACTTTTACTTGAGGCCGGGGGGGGCTCACAATTCTTTTGTCGGCGAGCTCCAGAGTGCTCTTGCTGAAGCTCCCAGCAAGGAACTGAGAGCAGCAGGCCTCACACGAGTACACTCAGACGGCTTCCGTCACGAGTAAACTCAGGCCTCTTATGTGAGGCCTTCCGGCAGCAAAGAGAAGGTGGGCGCGAGGAGTCTGCTTCAGGCAGCTTAGGACCCGCAACTGTGTCGTCTACCACGGAGGGGAATAAGGTTTGCCCAGGGTCGCCCAGTTTCAAAGCGGAGCTCACGTAGTTATCCTCAGTGGTTTCTGATTACCTCAAGGAAACACACGGGAGGAACAGGGCCCTTCCGTGGAGGCCCTTTTGTGCACAGGGACCTCTACGTGGGATCTAGTGGGTAAGTATGGCAGTACCTTAGATAGGCCTCAGTGACCAAGGCTGTCGTCTGGCTCATGCCTTAGCTGTGTTAAGTGTGGAAAACGTGCCGGTCCTCAGGCTGGGCCCACAGCCCAGCTTTCGCTTCTGTAAGAGTGCTGTCCCGAGTCTCCTCCTGGAGCCAGTCGTCAGCACGGTGCCTTCTGGCACTGCCGTTCTTTTTCAGTCAAAGAGACCGTGCGACTGGCAAAGGGAGTCTGCGCAGCACTGCCTTCGCGAGGTTGTTTGACGACAGGGGCGCTCATCCCAGACAAGCCAGAGAGCAGTACGTTGCCCTTGCTATGAACGTGAAGAGCTTTCTCCAGGGCCCTGTTTAGGCTAAGGTTCCTCAGAAGCCAGGAGCCGCCGTTCCGGCACGGAGAGAAGTCATCCTGCGAAACTGGCGAATGAGCTCCTATCCTGTGTGCCCCCAGGAGCGTCGCAGAGTTAAGGCACTCCGTGGTGGAGTATGGCCTCATGGAAACCACTGCACACCCAACTCCCCCGACGTGAAACACTGGAACTTACCTTGAGGCCTGAGGTCACCTTTCGTTCGGCCGGAGCTGACCATGTGGTGCCGTGGGAGGAGTTTCTAGAAAGGGATTGCCAACACGGTTTTCGCTTTGAGAGAACACGCAGCCTCGGCCCACAATGACAATCCTGCCGTGCAGAGACGTCGGGCCGCTAGTGCTGTTCAGGCAGCTTTGAAGCCAAGCGCAAGGCGCCTCCAAACGGGGAGAGAGCGTCCTCTCCCCTCCGCGTCCCACGTTCAAGCTGAATGACGCAGCATGTTTCTCGGAAGGCTCTGCCGAGCTATCTGGTACAAGGGAGAGGGTGCCTGCCTCTGCTGAGAAAGGTTTTGACGTGGGGATTGCTGGACATGAGGAAGAGCGTTCCCCAGGCCGTGCAAAGTTTAGGCTTTGGTGATTCTGGATGGTCCCAAGGGTCCAGAATCGTCCCTGGGGAAGCTGTCCTCGTTTTCTTTCTCCGGCTGGAAGTAAACAGCTGGCAACCGACTGCCGTCCGCAGACGTCCTGGGGGAGCCCCCCGGTTTCATTTGGGACGCACATTGGTGTCTCACAGAAGAGCCCAAATTCCTAATTGGGGGCACACCAGCATGGAATGTAAGGCTGTTTAGAAGTGCGTACCCCGAGACCGTTGGAAGACCGTACAAACGAGAGCTTTCCAGCGAACAGGGCAGCGCTTCGCCATCGTCGTTGCACGTTCAGGGAGCTTAATCAAACGAATGCATTTACTTCCTGTGGCTCAAACGCAACAGAGGGGTTGGACGGCCTACAGTGCCCTTTGACAGTTCTTACAACGAACGTGAGTGCACAGGGTCTCGTGAAATAAATCCCTAGCACTGTTGAAGCATTCCGTTAACGCATGCTTCTTCGCTCCTATGGCACTCCGAGGTGTTACTGACGGGGGAAATCTGGACTTTTACTTGAGGCCGGGGGGGCTCACAATTCTTTTGTCGGCGAGCTCCAGAGTGCTCTTGCTGAAGCTCCCAGCAAGGAACTGAGAGCAGCAGGCCTCACACGAGTACACTCAGACGGCTTCCGTCACGAGTAAACTCAGGCCTCTTATGTGAGGCCTTCCGGCAGCAAACAGAAGGTGGGCGCGAGGAGTGTGCTTCAGGCAGCTTAGGACCCGCAACTGTCTCGTCTACCACGGAGGGGAATAAGGTTTGCCCAGGGTCGCCCAGTTTCAAAGCGGAGCTCACGTAGTTATCCTCAGTGGTTTCTGATTACCTCAAGGAAACACACGGGAGGAACAGGGCCCTTCCGTGGAGGCCCTTTTGGGCACAGGGACCTCTGCGTGGGATCTACTGGGTAAGTATGGCAGTACCTTAGATAGGCCTCAGTGACCAAGGCTGTCGTCTGGCTCATGCCTTAGCTGTGTTAAGTGTGGAAAACGTGCCGGTCCTCAGGCTGGGCCCACAGCCCAGCTTTCGCTTCTGTGAGAGTGCTGTCCCGAGTCTCCTCCTGGAGCCAGTCGTCAGCACGGTGCCTTCTGGCACTGCAGTTCTCTTTCAGTCAAGGAGGCCGTGCGACTGGCAAAGGGAGTCTGCGCAGCACTGCCTTCGCGAGGCTCTTTGACGACTGGGGCGCTCAACCCAGACAAGCCAGAGAGCAGTACGTTGCCCTTGCTATGAACGTGAAGAGCTTTCTCCAGGGCCCTGTTTAGGCTAAGGTTCCTCAGAAGCCAGGAGCCGCCGTTCCGGCACGGAGAGAAGTCATCCTGCGAAATTGGCGAACGAGCTCCTATCCTGTGTGCCCCCAGGAGCGTCGCAGAGTTAAGGCACTCCGTGGTGGAGTATGGCCTCATGGAAACCACTGCACACCCAACTCCCCCGACATGAAACACTGGAACTTACCTTGAGGCCTGAGGTCACCTTTCGTTCGGCCGGAGCTGACCATGTGGTGCCGTGGGAGGAGTTTCTAGAAAGGGATTGCCAGCACGGTTTTCGCTTTGAGAGAACACGCAGCCTCGGCCCACAACGACTATCCTGCCATGCAGAGACGTCGGGCCGCTAGTGCTGTTCAGGCAGCTTTGAAGCCAAGCGCAAGGCGCCTCCAAACGGGGAGAAAGCGTCCTCTCCCCTCCGCGTCCCACGTTCAAGCTGAATGACGCAGCATGTTTCTCGGAAGGCTCTGCCGAGCTATCTGGTACAAGGGAGAGGGTGCCTGCCTCTGCTGAGAAAGGTTTTGACGTGGGGATTGCTGGACATGAGGAAGAGCGTTCCCCAGGCCGTGCAAAGTTTAGGCTTTGGTGATTCTGGATGGTCCCAAGGGTCCAGAATCGTCCCTGGGGAAGCTGTCCTCGTTTTCTTTCTCCGGCTGGAAGTAAACAGCTGGCAACCGACTGCCGTCCGCAGACGTCCTGGGGGAGCCCCCCGGTTTCATTTGGGACGCACATTGGTGTCTCACAGAAGAGCCCAAATTCCTAATTGGGGGCACACCAGCATGGAATGTAAGGCTGTTTAGAAGTGTGTACCCCGAGGCCGTTGGAAGGCCGTACAAACGAGAGCTTTCCAGCGAACAGGGCAGCGCTTCGCCATCGTCGTTGCACGTTCACGGAGCTTAATCAAACGAATGCATTTACTTCCTGTGGCTCAAACGCAACAGAGGGGTTGGACGGCCTACAGTGCCCTTTGACAGTTCTTACAACGAACGTGAGTGCACAGGGTCTCGTGAAATAAATCCCTAGCACTGTTGAAGCATTGCGTTAACGCATGCTTCTTCGCTCCTATGGCACTCCGAGGTGTTACTGACGGGGGAAATCTGGACTTTTACTTGAGGCCGGGGGGGGCTCACAATTCTTTTGTCGGCGAGCTCCAGAGTGCTCTTGCTGAAGCTCCCAGCAAGGAACTGAGAGCAGCAGGCCTCACACGAGTACACTCAGACGGCTTCCGTCACGAGTAAACTCAGGCCTCTTATGTGAGGCCTTCCGGCAGCAAACAGAAGGTGGGCGCGAGGAGTGTGCTTCAGGCAGCTTAGGACCCGCAACTGTCTCGTCTACCACGGAGGGGAATAAGGTTTGCCCAGGGTCGCCCAGTTTCAAAGCGGAGCTCACGTAGTTATCCTCAGTGGTTTCTGATTACCTCAAGGAAACACACGGGAGGAACAGGGCCCTTCCGTGGAGGCCCTTTTGGGCACAGGGACCTCTGCGTGGGATCTAGTGGGTAAGTATGGCAGTACCTTAGATAGGCCTCAGTGACCAAGGCTGTCGTCTGGCTCATGCCTTAGCTGTGTTAAGTGTGGAAAACGTGCCGGTCCTCAGGCTGGGCCCACAGCCCAGCTTTCGCTTCTGGGAGAGTGCTGTTCCGAGTCTCCTCCTGGAGCCAGTCGTCAGCACGGTGCCTTCTGGCACTGCCGTTCTCTTTCAGTCAAGGAGGCCGTGCGACTGGCAAAGGGAGTCTGCGCAGCACTGCCTTCGCGAGGCTCTTTGACGACTGGGGCGCTCAACCCAGACAAGCCAGAGAGCAGTACGTTGCCCTTGCTATGAACGTGAAGAGCTTTCTCCAGGGCCCTGTTTAGGCTAAGTTTCCTCAGGAGCCAGGAGCCGCCGTTCGGGCACGGAGAGAAGTCATCCTGCGAAATTGGCGAACGAGCTCCTATCCTGTGTGCCCCCAGGAGCGTCGCAGGGTTAAGGCACTCCGTGGTGGAGTATGGCCTCATGGAAACCACTGCACACCCAACTCCCCCGACGTGAAACACTGGAACTTACCTTGAGGCCTGAGGTCACCTTTCGTTCGGCCGGAGCTGACCATGTGGTGCCGTGGGAGGAGTTTCTAGAAAGGGATTGCCAGCACGGTTTTCGCTTTGAGAGAACACGCAGCCTCGGCCCACAACGACAATCCTGCCATGCAGAGACGTCGGGCCGCTAGTGCTGTTCAGGCAGCTTTGAAGCCAAGCGCAAGGCGCCTCCAAACGGGGAGAAAGCGTCCTCTCCCCTCCGCGTCCCACGTTCAAGCTGAATGACGCAGCATGTTTCTCGGAAGGCTCTGCCGAGCTATCTGGTACAAGGGAGAGGGTGCCTGCCTCTGCTGAGAAAGGTTTTGACGTGGGGATTGCTGGACATGAGGAAGAGCGTTCCCCAGGCCGTGCAAAGTTTAGGCTTTGGTGATTCTGGATGGTCCCAAGGGTCCAGAATCGTCCCTGGGGAAGCTGTCCTCGTTTTCTTTCTCCGGCTGGAAGTAAACAGCTGGCAACCGACTGCCGTCCGCAGACGTCCTGGGGGAGCCCCCCGGTTTCATTTGGGACGCACATTGGTGTCTCACAGAAGAGCCCAAATTCCTAATTGGGGGCACACCAGCATGGAATGTAAGGCTGTTTAGAAGTGTGTACCCCGAGGCCGTTGGAAGGCCGTACAAACGAGAGCTTTCGAGCGAACAGGGCAGCGCTTCGCCATCGTCGTTGCACGTTCAAGGAGCTTAATCAAACGAATGCATTTACTTCCTGTGGCTCAAACGCAACAGAGGGGTTGGACGGCCTACAGTGCCCTATGACAGTTCTTACAACGAACGTGAGTGCACAGGGTCTCGTGAAATAAATCCCTAGCACTGTTGAAGCATTGCGTTAACGCATGCTTCTTCGCTCCTATGGCACTCCGAGGTGTTACTGACGGGGGAAATCTGGACTTTTACTTGAGGCCGGGGGGGGCTCACAATTCTTTTGTCGGCGAGCTCCAGAGTGCTCTTGCTGAAGCTCCCAGCAAGGAACTGAGAGCAGCAGGCCTCACACGAGTACACTCAGACGGCTTCCGTCACGAGTAAACTCAGGCCTCTTATGTGAGGCCTTCCGGCAGCAAACAGAAGGTGGGCGCGAGGAGTGTGCTTCAGGCAGCTTAGGACCCGCAACTGTCTCGTCTACCACGGAGGGGAATAAGGTTTGCTCAGGGTCGCCCAGTTTCAAAGCGGAGCTCACGTAGTTATCCTCAGTGGTTTCTGATTACCTCAAGGAAACACACGGGAGGAACAGGGCCCTTCCGTGGAGGCCCTTTTGGGCACAGGGACCTCTGCGTGGGATCTAGTGGGTAAGTATGGCAGTACCTTAGATAGGCCTCAGTGACCAAGGCTGTCGTCTGGCTCATGCCTTAGCTGTGTTAAGTGTGGAAAACGTGCCGGTCCTCAGGCTGGGCCCACAGCCCAGCTTTCGCTTCTGTGAGAGTGCTGTCCCGAGTCTCCTCCTGGAGCCAGTCGTCAGCACGGTGCCTTCTGGCACTGCAGTTCTCTTTCAGTCAAGGAGGCCGTGCGACTGGCAAAGGGAGTCTGCGCAGCACTGCCTTCGCGAGGCTCTTTGACGACTGGGGCGCTCAACCCAGACAAGCCAGAGAGCAGTACGTTGCCCTTGCTATGAACGTGAAGAGCTTTCTCCAGGGCCCTGTTTAGGCTAAGGTTCCTCAGAAGCCAGGAGCCGCCGTTCCGGCACGGAGAGAAGTCATCCTGCGAAATTGGCGAACGAGCTCCTATCCTGTGTGCCCCCAGGAGCGTCGCAGAGTTAAGGCACTCCGTGGTGGAGTATGGCCTCATGGAAACCACTGCACACCCAACTCCCCCGACATGAAACACTGGAACTTACCTTGAGGCCTGAGGTCACCTTTCGTTCGGCCGGAGCTGACCATGTGGTGCCGTGGGAGGAGTTTCTAGAAAGGGATTGCCAGCACGGTTTTCGCTTTGAGAGAACACGCAGCCTCGGCCCACAACGACTATCCTGCCATGCAGAGACGTCGGGCCGCTAGTGCTGTTCAGGCAGCTTTGAAGCCAAGCGCAAGGCGCCTCCAAACGGGGAGAAAGCGTCCTCTCCCCTCCGCGTCCCACGTTCAAGCTGAATGACGCAGCATGTTTCTCGGAAGGCTCTGCCGAGCTATCTGGTACAAGGGAGAGGGTGCCTGCCTCTGCTGAGAAAGGTTTTGACGTGCGGATTGCTGGACATGAGGAAGAGCGTTCCCCAGGCCGTGCAAAGTTTAGGCTTTGGTGATTCTGGATGGTCCCAAGGGTCCAGAATCGTCCCTGGGGAAGCTGTCCTCGTTTTCTTTCTCCGGCTGGAAGTAAACAGCTGGCAACCGACTGCCGTCCGCAGACGTCCTGGGGGAGCCCCCCGGTTTCATTTGGGACGCACATTGGTGTCTCACAGAAGAGCCCAAATTCCTAATTGGGGGCACACCAGCATGGAATGTAAGGCTGTTTAGAAGTGTGTACCCCGAGGCCGTTGGAAGGCCGTACAAACGAGAGCTTTCCAGCGAACAGGGCAGCGCTTCGCCATCGTCGTTGCACGTTCACGGAGCTTAATCAAACGAATGCATTTACTTCCTGTGGCTCAAACGCAACAGAGGGGTTGGACGGCCTACAGTGCCCTTTGACAGTTCTTACAACGAACGTGAGTGCACAGGGTCTCGTGAAATAAATCCCTAGCACTGTTGAAGCATTGCGTTAACGCATGCTTCTTCGCTCCTATGGCACTCCGAGGTGTTACTGACGGGGGAAATCTGGACTTTTACTTGAGGCCGGGGGGGGCTCACAATTCTTTTGTCGGCGAGCTCCAGAGTGCTCTTGCTGAAGCTCCCAGCAAGGAACTGAGAGCAGCAGGCCTCACACGAGTACACTCAGACGGCTTCCGTCACGAGTAAACTCAGGCCTCTTATGTGAGGCCTTCCGGCAGCAAACAGAAGGTGGGCGCGAGGAGTGTGCTTCAGGCAGCTTAGGACCCGCAACTGTCTCGTCTACCACGGAGGGGAATAAGGTTTGCCCAGGGTCGCCCAGTTTCAAAGCGGAGCTCACGTAGTTATCCTCAGTGGTTTCTGATTACCTCAAGGAAACACACGGGAGGAACAGGGCCCTTCCGTGGAGGCCCTTTTGGGCACAGGGACCTCTGCGTGGGATCTAGTGGGTAAGTATGGCAGTACCTTAGATAGGCCTCAGTGACCAAGGCTGTCGTCTGGCTCATGCCTTAGCTGTGTTAAGTGTGGAAAACGTGCCGGTCCTCAGGCTGGGCCCACAGCCCAGCTTTCGCTTCTGGGAGAGTGCTGTTCCGAGTCTCCTCCTGGAGCCAGTCGTCAGCACGGTGCCTTCTGGCACTGCCGTTCTCTTTCAGTCAAGGAGGCCGTGCGACTGGCAAAGGGAGTCTGCGCAGCACTGCCTTCGCGAGGCTCTTTGACGACTGGGGCGCTCAACCCAGACAAGCCAGAGAGCAGTACGTTGCCCTTGCTATGAACGTGAAGAGCTTTCTCCAGGGCCCTGTTTAGGCTAAGTTTCCTCAGGAGCCAGGAGCCGCCGTTCGGGCACGGAGAGAAGTCATCCTGCGAAATTGGCGAACGAGCTCCTATCCTGTGTGCCCCCAGGAGCGTCGCAGGGTTAAGGCACTCCGTGGTGGAGTATGGCCTCATGGAAACCACTGCACACCCAACTCCCCCGACGTGAAACACTGGAACTTACCTTGAGGCCTGAGGTCACCTTTCGTTCGGCCGGAGCTGACCATGTGGTGCCGTGGGAGGAGTTTCTAGAAAGGGATTGCCAGCACGGTTTTCGCTTTGAGAGAACACGCAGCCTCGGCCCACAACGACAATCCTGCCATGCAGAGACGTCGGGCCGCTAGTGCTGTTCAGGCAGCTTTGAAGCCAAGCGCAAGGCGCCTCCAAACGGGGAGAAAGCGTCCTCTCCCCTCCGCGTCCCACGTTCAAGCTGAATGACGCAGCATGTTTCTCGGAAGGCTCTGCCGAGCTATCTGGTACAAGGGAGAGGGTGCCTGCCTCTGCTGAGAAAGGTTTTGACGTGGGGATTGCTGGACATGAGGAAGAGCGTTCCCCAGGCCGTGCAAAGTTTAGGCTTTGGTGATTCTGGATGGTCCCAAGGGTCCAGAATCGTCCCTGGGGAAGCTGTCCTCGTTTTCTTTCTCCGGCTGGAAGTAAACAGCTGGCAACCGACTGCCGTCCGCAGACGTCCTGGGGGAGCCCCCCGGTTTCATTTGGGACGCACATTGGTGTCTCACAGAAGAGCCCAAATTCCTAATTGGGGGCACACCAGCATGGAATGTAAGGCTGTTTAGAAGTGTGTACCCCGAGGCCGTTGGAAGGCCGTACAAACGAGAGCTTTCCAGCGAACAGGGCAGCGCTTCGCCATCGTCGTTGCACGTTCACGGAGCTTAATCAAACGAATGCATTTACTTCCTGTGGCTCAAACGCAACAGAGGGGTTGGACGGCCTACAGTGCCCTTTGACAGTTCTTACAACGAACGTGAGTGCACAGGGTCTCGTGAAATAAATCCCTAGCACTGTTGAAGCATTGCGTTAACGCATGCTTCTTCGCTCCTATGGCACTCCGAGGTGTTACTGACGGGGGAAATCTGGACTTTTACTTGAGGCCGGGGGGGGCTCACAATTCTTTTGTCGGCGAGCTCCAGAGTGCTCTTGCTGAAGCTGCCAGCAAGGAAATGAGAGCAGCAGGCCTCACACGAGTACACTCAGACGGCTTCCGTCACGAGTAAACTCAGTCCTCTTATGTGAGGCCTTCCGGCAGCAAACAGAAGGTGGGCGCGAGGAGTGTGCTTCAGGCAGCTTAGGACCCGCAACTGTCTCGTCTACCACGGAGGGGAATAAGGTTTGCCCAGGGTCGCCCAGTTTCAAAGCGGAGCTCACGTAGTTATCCTCAGTGGTTTCTGATTACCTCAAGGAAACACACGGGAGGAACAGGGCCCTTCCGTGGAGGCCCTTTTGGGCACAGGGACCTCTGCGTGGGATCTACTGGGTAAGTATGGCAGTACCTTAGATAGGCCTCAGTGACCAAGGCTGTCGTCTGGCTCATGCCTTAGCTGTGTTAAGTGTGGAAAACGTGCCGGTCCTCAGGCTGGGCCCACAGCCCAGCTTTCGCTTCTGGGAGAGTGCTGTCCCGAGTCTCCTCCTGGAGCCAGTCGTCAGCACGGTGCCTTCTGGCACTGCAGTTCTCTTTCAGTCAAGGAGGCCGTGCGACTGGCAAAGGGAGTCTGCGCAGCACTGCCTTCGCGAGGCTCTTTGACGACTGGGGCGCTCAACCCAGACAAGCCAGAGAGCAGTACGTTGCCCTTGCTATGAACGTGAAGAGCTTTCTCCAGGGCCCTGTTTAGGCTAAGGTTCCTCAGAAGCCAGGAGCCGCCGTTCCGGCACGGAGAGAAGTCATCCTGCGAAATTGGCGAACGAGCTCCTATCCTGTGTGCCCCCAGGAGCGTCGCAGAGTTAAGGCACTCCGTGGTGGAGTATGGCCTCATGGAAACCACTGCACACCCAACTCCCCCGACATGAAACACTGGAACTTACCTTGAGGCCTGAGGTCACCTTTCGTTCGGCCGGAGCTGACCATGTGGTGCCGTGGGAGGAGTTTCTAGAAAGGGATTGCCAGCACGGTTTTCGCTTTGAGAGAACACGCAGCCTCGGCCCACAACGACAATCCTGCCATGCAGAGACGTCGGGCCGCTAGTGCTGTTCAGGCAGCTTTGAAGCCAAGCGCAAGGCGCCTCCAAACGGGGAGAAAGCGTCCTCTCCCCTCCGCGTCCCACGTTCAAGCTGAATGACGCAGCATGTTTCTCGGAAGGCTCTGCCGAGCTATCTGGTACAAGGGAGAGGGTGCCTGCCTCTGCTGAGAAAGGTTTTGACGTGGGGATTGCTGGACATGAGGAAGAGCGTTCCCCAGGCCGTGCAAAGTTTAGGCTTTGGTGATTCTGGATGGTCCCAAGGGTCCAGAATCGTCCCTGGGGAAGCTGTCCTCGTTTTCTTTCTCCGGCTGGAAGTAAACAGCTGGCAACCGACTGCCGTCCGCAGACGTCCTGGGGGAGCCCCCCGGTTTCATTTGGGACGCACATTGGTGTCTCACAGAAGAGCCCAAATTCCTAATTGGGGGCACACCAGCATGGAATGTAAGGCTGTTTAGAAGTGTGTACCCCGAGGCCGTTGGAAGGCCGTACAAACGAGAGCTTTCCAGCGAACAGGGCAGCGCTTCGCCATCGTCGTTGCACGTTCACGGAGCTTAATCAAACGAATGCATTTACTTCCTGTGGCTCAAACGCAACAGAGGGGTTGGACGGCCTACAGTGCCCTTTGACAGTTCTTACAACGAACGTGAGTGCACAGGGTCTCGTGAAATAAATCCCTAGCACTGTTGAAGCATTCCGTTAACGCATGCTTCTTCGCTCCTATGGCACTCCGAGGTGTTACTGACGGGGGAAATCTGGACTTTTACTTGAGGCCGGGGGGGGCTCACAATTCTTTTGTCGGCGAGCTCCAGAGTGCTCTTGCTGAAGCTCCCAGCAAGGAACTGAGAGCAGCAGGCCTCACACGAGTACACTCAGACGGCTTCCGTCACGAGTAAACTCAGGCCTCTTATGTGAGGCCTTCCGGCAGCAAACAGAAGGTGGGCGCGAGGAGTGTGCTTCAGGCAGCTTAGGACCCGCAACTGTCTCGTCTACCACGGAGGGGAATAAGGTTTGCCCAGGGTCGCCCAGTTTCAAAGCGGAGCTCACGTAGTTATCCTCAGTGGTTTCTGATTACCTCAAGGAAACACACGGGAGGAACAGGGCCCTTCCGTGGAGGCCCTTTTGGGCACAGGGACCTCTGCGTGGGATCTAGTGGGTAAGTATGGCAGTACCTTAGATAGGCCTCAGTGACCAAGGCTGTCGTCTGGCTCATGCCTTAGCTGTGTTAAGTGTGGAAAACGTGCCGGTCCTCAGGCTGGGCCCACAGCCCAGCTTTCGCTTCTGGGAGAGTGCTGTTCCGAGTCTCCTCCTGGAGCCAGTCGTCAGCACGGTGCCTTCTGGCACTGCCGTTCTCTTTCAGTCAAGGAGGCCGTGCGACTGGCAAAGGGAGTCTGCGCAGCACTGCCTTCGCGAGGCTCTTTGACGACTGGGGCGCTCAACCCAGACAAGCCAGAGAGCAGTACGTTGCCCTTGCTATGAACGTGAAGAGCTTTCTCCAGGGCCCTGTTTAGGCTAAGTTTCCTCAGGAGCCAGGAGCCGCCGTTCGGGCACGGAGAGAAGTCATCCTGCGAAATTGGCGAACGAGCTCCTATCCTGTGTGCCCCCAGGAGCGTCGCAGGGTTAAGGCACTCCGTGGTGGAATATGGCCTCATGGAAACCACTGCACACCCAACTCCCCCGACATGAAACACTGGAACTTACCTTGAGGCCTGAGGTCACCTTTCGTTCGGCCGGAGCTGACCATGTGGTGCCGTGGGAGGAGTTTCTAGAAAGGGATTGCCAGCACGGTTTTCGCTTTGAGAGAACACGCAGCCTCGGCCCACAACGACAATCCTGCCATGCAGAGACGTCGGGCCGCTAGTGCTGTTCAGGCAGCTTTGAAGCCAAGCGCAAGGCGCCTCCAAACGGGGAGAAAGCGTCCTCTCCCCTCCGCGTCCCACGTTCAAGCTGAATGACGCAGCATGTTTCTCGGAAGGCTCTGCCGAGCTATCTGGTACAAGGGAGAGGGTGCCTGCCTCTGCTGAGAAAGGTTTTGACGTGGGGATTGCTGGACATGAGGAAGAGCGTTCCCCAGGCCGTGCAAAGTTTAGGCTTTGGTGATTCTGGATGGTCCCAAGGGTCCAGAATCGTCCCTGGGGAAGCTGTCCTCGTTTTCTTTCTCCGGCTGGAAGTAAACAGCTGGCAACCGACTGCCGTCCGCAGACGTCCTGGGGGAGCCCCCCGGTTTCATTTGGGACGCACATTGGTGTCTCACAGAAGAGCCCAAATTCCTAATTGGGGGCACACCAGCATGGAATGTAAGGCTGTTTAGAAGTGTGTACCCCGAGGCCGTTGGAAGGCCGTACAAACGAGAGCTTTCCAGCGAACAGGGCAGCGCTTCGCCATCGTCGTTGCACGTTCACGGAGCTTAATCAAACGAATGCATTTACTTCCTGTGGCTCAAACGCAACAGAGGGGTTGGACGGCCTACAGTGCCCTTTGACAGTTCTTACAACGAACGTGAGTGCACAGGGTCTCGTGAAATAAATCCCTAGCACTGTTGAAGCATTGCGTTAACGCATGCTTCTTCGCTCCTATGGCACTCCGAGGTGTTACTGACGGGGGAAATCTGGACTTTTACTTGAGGCCGGGGGGGGCTCACAATTCTTTTGTCGGCGAGCTCCAGAGTGCTCTTGCTGAAGCTGCCAGCAAGGAAATGAGAGCAGCAGGCCTCACACGAGTACACTCAGACGGCTTCCGTCACGAGTAAACTCAGTCCTCTTATGTGAGGCCTTCCGGCAGCAAACAGAAGGTGGGCGCGAGGAGTGTGCTTCAGGCAGCTTAGGACCCGCAACTGTCTCGTCTACCACGGAGGGGAATAAGGTTTGCCCAGGGTCGCCCAGTTTCAAAGCGGAGCTCACGTAGTTATCCTCAGTGGTTTCTGATTACCTCAAGGAAACACACGGGAGGAACAGGGCCCTTCCGTGGAGGCCCTTTTGGGCACAGGGACCTCTGCGTGGGATCTACTGGGTAAGTATGGCAGTACCTTAGATAGGCCTCAGTGACCAAGGCTGTCGTCTGGCTCATGCCTTAGCTGTGTTAAGTGTGGAAAACGTGCCGGTCCTCAGGCTGGGCCCACAGCCCAGCTTTCGCTTCTGGGAGAGTGCTGTCCCGAGTCTCCTCCTGGAGCCAGTCGTCAGCACGGTGCCTTCTGGCACTGCAGTTCTCTTTCAGTCAAGGAGGCCGTGCGACTGGCAAAGGGAGTCTGCGCAGCACTGCCTTCGCGAGGCTCTTTGACGACTGGGGCGCTCAACCCAGACAAGCCAGAGAGCAGTACGTTGCCCTTGCTATGAACGTGAAGAGCTTTCTCCAGGGCCCTGTTTAGGCTAAGGTTCCTCAGAAGCCAGGAGCCGCCGTTCCGGCACGGAGAGAAGTCATCCTGCGAAATTGGCGAACGAGCTCCTATCCTGTGTGCCCCCAGGAGCGTCGCAGAGTTAAGGCACTCCGTGGTGGAGTATGGCCTCATGGAAACCACTGCACACCCAACTCCCCCGACATGAAACACTGGAACTTACCTTGAGGCCTGAGGTCACCTTTCGTTCGGCCGGAGCTGACCATGTGGTGCCGTGGGAGGAGTTTCTAGAAAGGGATTGCCAGCACGGTTTTCGCTTTGAGAGAACACGCAGCCTCGGCCCACAACGACAATCCTGCCATGCAGAGACGTCGGGCCGCTAGTGCTGTTCAGGCAGCTTTGAAGCCAAGCGCAAGGCGCCTCCAAACGGGGAGAAAGCGTCCTCTCCCCTCCGCGTCCCACGTTCAAGCTGAATGACGCAGCATGTTTCTCGGAAGGCTCTGCCGAGCTATCTGGTACAAGGGAGAGGGTGCCTGCCTCTGCTGAGAAAGGTTTTGACGTGGGGATTGCTGGACATGAGGAAGAGCGTTCCCCAGGCCGTGCAAAGTTTAGGCTTTGGTGATTCTGGATGGTCCCAAGGGTCCAGAATCGTCCCTGGGGAAGCTGTCCTCGTTTTCTTTCTCCGGCTGGAAGTAAACAGCTGGCAACCGACTGCCGTCCGCAGACGTCCTGGGGGAGCCCCCCGGTTTCATTTGGGACGCACATTGGTGTCTCACAGAAGAGCCCAAATTCCTAATTGGGGGCACACCAGCATGGAATGTAAGGCTGTTTAGAAGTGTGTACCCCGAGGCCGTTGGAAGGCCGTACAAACGAGAGCTTTCGAGCGAACAGGGCAGCGCTTCGCCATCGTCGTTGCACGTTCACGGAGCTTAATCAAACGAATGCATTTACTTCCTGTGGCTCAAACGCAACAGAGGGGTTGGACGGCCTACAGTGCCCTTTGACAGTTCTTACAACGAACGTGAGTGCACAGGGTCTCGTGAAATAAATCCCTAGCACTGTTGAAGCATTGCGTTAACGCATGCTTCTTCGCTCCTATGGCACTCCGAGGTGTTACTGACGGGGGAAATCTGGACTTTTACTTGAGGCCGGGGGGGGCTCACAATTCTTTTGTCGGCGAGCTCCAGAGTGCTCTTGCTGAAGCTCCCAGCAAGGAACTGAGAGCAGCAGGCCTCACACGAGTACACTCAGACGGCTTCCGTCACGAGTAAACTCAGGCCTCTTATGTGAGGCCTTCCGGCAGCAAACAGAAGGTGGGCGCGAGGAGTGTGCTTCAGGCAGCTTAGGACCCGCAACTGTCTCGTCTACCACGGAGGGGAATAAGGTTTGCCCAGGGTCGCCCAGTTTCAAAGCGGAGCTCACGTAGTTATCCTCAGTGGTTTCTGATTACCTCAAGGAAACACACGGGAGGAACAGGGCCCTTCCGTGGAGGCCCTTTTGGGCACAGGGACCTCTGCGTGGGATCTACTGGGTAAGTATGGCAGTACCTTAGATAGGCCTCAGTGACCAAGGCTGTCGTCTGGCTCATGCCTTAGCTGTGTTAAGTGTGGAAAACGTGCCGGTCCTCAGGCTGGGCCCACAGCCCAGCTTTCGCTTCTGGGAGAGTGCTGTTCCGAGTCTCCTCCTGGAGCCAGTCGTCAGCACGGTGCCTTCTGGCACTGCCGTTCTCTTTCAGTCAAGGAGGCCGTGCGACTGGCAAAGGGAGTCTGCGCAGCACTGCCTTCGCGAGGCTCTTTGACGACTGGGGCGCTCAACCCAGACAAGCCAGAGAGCAGTACGTTGCCCTTGCTATGAACGTGAAGAGCTTTCTCCAGGGCCCTGTTTAGGCTAAGTTTCCTCAGGAGCCAGGAGCCGCCGTTCGGGCACGGAGAGAAGTCATCCTGCGAAATTGGCGAACGAGCTCCTATCCTGTGTGCCCCCAGGAGCGTCGCAGGGTTAAGGCACTCCGTGGTGGAGTATGGCCTCATGGAAACCACTGCACACCCAACTCCCCCGACGTGAAACACTGGAACTTACCTTGAGGCCTGAGGTCACCTTTCGTTCGGCCAGAGCTGACCATGTGGTGCCGTGGGAGGAGTTTCTAGAAAGGGATTGCCAGCACGGTTTTCGCTTTGAGAGAACACGCAGCCTCGGCCCACAACGACAATCCTGCCATGCAGAGACGTCGGGCCGCTAGTGCTGTTCAGGCAGCTTTGAAGCCAAGCGCAAGGCGCCTCCAAACGGGGAGAAAGCGTCCTCTCCCCTCCGCGTCCCACGTTCAAGCTGAATGACGCAGCATGTTTCTCGGAAGGCTCTGCCGAGCTATCTGGTACAAGGGAGAGGGTGCCTGCCTCTGCTGAGAAAGGTTTTGACGTGGGGATTGCTGGACATGAGGAAGAGCGTTCCCCAGGCCGTGCAAAGTTTAGGCTTTGGTGATTCTGGATGGTCCCAAGGGTCCAGAATCGTCCCTGGGGAAGCTGTCCTCGTTTTCTTTCTCCGGCTGGAAGTAAACAGCTGGCAACCGACTGCCGTCCGCAGACGTCCTGGGGGAGCCCCCCGGTTTCATTTGGGACGCACATTGGTGTCTCACAGAAGAGCCCAAATTCCTAATTGGGGGCACACCAGCATGGAATGTAAGGCTGTTTAGAAGTGTGTACCCCGAGGCCGTTGGAAGGCCGTACAAACGAGAGCTTTCCAGCGAACAGGGCAGCGCTTCGCCATCGTCGTTGCACGTTCACGGAGCTTAATCAAACGAATGCATTTACTTCCTGTGGCTCAAACGCAACAGAGGGGTTGGACGGCCTACAGTGCCCTTTGACAGTTCTTACAACGAACGTGAGTGCACAGGGTCTCGTGAAATAAATCCCTAGCACTGTTGAAGCATTGCGTTAACGCATGCTTCTTCGCTCCTATGGCACTCCGAGGTGTTACTGACGGGGGAAATCTGGACTTTTACTTGAGGCCGGGGGGGGGCTCACAATTCTTTTGTCGGCGAGCTCCAGAGTGCTCTTGCTGAAGCTGCCAGCAAGGAAATGAGAGCAGCAGGCCTCACACGAGTACACTCAGACGGCTTCCGTCACGAGTAAACTCAGGCCTCTTATGTGAGGCCTTCCGGCAGCAAACAGAAGGTGGGCGCGAGGAGTGTGCTTCAGGCAGCTTAGGACCCGCAACTGTCTCGTCTACCACGGAGGGGAATAAGGTTTGCCCAGGGTCGCCCAGTTTCAAAGCGGAGCTCACGTAGTTATCCTCAGTGGTTTCTGATTACCTCAAGGAAACACACGGGAGGAACAGGGCCCTTCCGTGGAGGCCCTTTTGGGCACAGGGACCTCTGCGTGGGATCTAGTGGGTAAGTATGGCAGTACCTTAGATAGGCCTCAGTGACCAAGGCTGTCGTCTGGCTCATGCCTTAGCTGTGTTAAGTGTGGAAAACGTGCCGGTCCTCAGGCTGGGCCCACAGCCCAGCTTTCGCTTCTGTGAGAGTGCTGTCCCGAGTCTCCTCCTGGAGCCAGTCGTCAGCACGGTGCCTTCTGGCACTGCCGTTCTCTTTCAGTCAAGGAGGCCGTGCGACTGGCAAAGGGAGTCTGCGCAGCACTGCCTTCGCGAGGCTCTTTGACGACTGGGGCGCTCAACCCAGACAAGCCAGAGAGCAGTACGTTGCCCTTGCTATGAACGTGAAGAGCTTTCTCCAGGGCCCTGTTTAGGCTAAGTTTCCTCAGAAGCCAGGAGCCGCCGTTCCGGCACGGAGAGAAGTCATCCTGCGAAATTGGCGAACGAGCTCCTATCCTGTGTGCCCCCAGGAGCGTCGCAGAGTTAAGGCACTCCGTGGTGGAGTATGACCTCATGGAAACCACTGCACACCCAACTCCCCCGACGTGAAACACTGGAACTTACCTTGAGGCCTGAGGTCACCTTTCGTTCGGCCGGAGCTGACCATGTGGTGCCGTGGGAGGAGTTTCTAGAAAGGGATTGCCAGCACGGTTTTCGCTTTGAGAGAACACGCAGCCTCGGCCCACAACGACAATCCTGCCATGCAGAGACGTCGGGCCGCTAGTGCTGTTCAGGCAGCTTTGAAGCCAAGCGCAAGGCGCCTCCAAACGGGGAGAAAGCGTCCTCTCCCCTCCGCGTCCCACGTTCAAGCTGAATGACGCAGCATGTTTCTCGGAAGGCTCTGCCGAGCTATCTGGTACAAGGGAGAGGGTGCCTGCCTCTGCTGAGAAAGGTTTTGACGTGGGGATTGCTGGACATGAGGAAGAGCGTTCCCCAGGCCGTGCAAAGTTTAGGCTTTGGTGATTCTGGATGGTCCCAAGGGTCCAGAATCGTCCCTGGGGAAGCTGTCCTCGTTTTCTTTCTCCGGCTGGAAGTAAACAGCTGGCAACCGACTGCCGTCCGCAGACGTCCTGGGGGAGCCCCCCGGTTTCATTTGGGACGCACATTGGTGTCTCACAGAAGAGCCCAAATTCCTAATTGGGGGCACACCAGCATGGAATGTAAGGCTGTTTAGAAGTGTGTACCCCGAGGCCGTTGGAAGGCCGTACAAACGAGAGCTTTCCAGCGAACAGGGCAGCGCTTCGCCATCGTCGTTGCACGTTCACGGAGCTTAATCAAACGAATGCATTTACTTCCTGTGGCTCAAACGCAACAGAGGGGTTGGACGGCCTACAGTGCCCTTTGACAGTTCTTACAACGAACGTGAGTGCACAGGGTCTCGTGAAATAAATCCCTAGCACTGTTGAAGCATTGCGTTAACGCATGCTTCTTCGCTCCTATGGCACTCCGAGGTGTTACTGACGGGGGAAATCTGGACTTTTACTTGAGGCCGGGGGGGGGCTCACAATTCTTTTGTCGGCGAGCTCCAGAGTGCTCTTGCTGAAGCTGCCAGCAAGGAAATGAGAGCAGCAGGCCTCACACGAGTACACTCAGACGGCTTCCGTCACGAGTAAACTCAGGCCTCTTATGTGAGGCCTTCCGGCAGCAAACAGAAGGTGGGCGCGAGGAGTGTGCTTCAGGCAGCTTAGGACCCGCAACTGTCTCGTCTACCACGGAGGGGAATAAGGTTTGCCCAGGGTCGCCCAGTTTCAAAGCGGAGCTCACGTAGTTATCCTCAGTGGTTTCTGATTACCTCAAGGAAACACACGGGAGGAACAGGGCCCTTCCGTGGAGGCCCTTTTGGGCACAGGGACCTCTGCGTGGGATCTAGTGGGTAAGTATGGCAGTACCTTAGATAGGCCTCAGTGACCAAGGCTGTCGTCTGGCTCATGCCTTAGCTGTGTTAAGTGTGGAAAACGTGCCGGTCCTCAGGCTGGGCCCACAGCCCAGCTTTCGCTTCTGTGAGAGTGCTGTCCCGAGTCTCCTCCTGGAGCCAGTCGTCAGCACGGTGCCTTCTGGCACTGCCGTTCTCTTTCAGTCAAGGAGGCCGTGCGACTGGCAAAGGGAGTCTGCGCAGCACTGCCTTCGCGAGGCTCTTTGACGACTGGGGCGCTCAACCCAGACAAGCCAGAGAGCAGTACGTTGCCCTTGCTATGAACGTGAAGAGCTTTCTCCAGGGCCCTGTTTAGGCTAAGTTTCCTCAGAAGCCAGGAGCCGCCGTTCCGGCACGGAGAGAAGTCATCCTGCGAAATTGGCGAACGAGCTCCTATCCTGTGTGCCCCCAGGAGCGTCGCAGAGTTAAGGCACTCCGTGGTGGAGTATGACCTCATGGAAACCACTGCACACCCAACTCCCCCGACGTGAAACACTGGAACTTACCTTGAGGCCTGAGGTCACCTTTCGTTCGGCCGGAGCTGACCATGTGGTGCCGTGGGAGGAGTTTCTAGAAAGGGATTGCCAGCACGGTTTTCGCTTTGAGAGAACACGCAGCCTCGGCCCACAACGACAATCCTGCCATGCAGAGACGTCGGGCCGCTAGTGCTGTTCAGGCAGCTTTGAAGCCAAGCGCAAGGCGCCTCCAAACGGGGAGAAAGCGTCCTCTCCCCTCCGCGTCCCACGTTCAAGCTGAATGACGCAGCATGTTTCTCGGAAGGCTCTGCCGAGCTATCTGGTACAAGGGAGAGGGTGCCTGCCTCTGCTGAGAAAGGTTTTGACGTGGGGATTGCTGGACATGAGGAAGAGCGTTCCCCAGGCCGTGCAAAGTTTAGGCTTTGGTGATTCTGGATGGTCCCAAGGGTCCAGAATCGTCCCTGGGGAAGCTGTCCTCGTTTTCTTTCTCCGGCTGGAAGTAAACAGCTGGCAACCGACTGCCGTCCGCAGACGTCCTGGGGGAGCCCCCCGGTTTCATTTGGGACGCACATTGGTGTCTCACAGAAGAGCCCAAATTCCTAATTGGGGGCACACCAGCATGGAATGTAAGGCTGTTTAGAAGTGTGTACCCCGAGGCCGTTGGAAGGCCGTACAAACGAGAGCTTTCCAGCGAACAGGGCAGCGCTTCGCCATCGTCGTTGCACGTTCACGGAGCTTAATCAAACGAATGCATTTACTTCCTGTGGCTCAAACGCAACAGAGGGGTTGGACGGCCTACAGTGCCCTTTGACAGTTCTTACAACGAACGTGAGTGCACAGGGTCTCGTGAAATAAATCCCTAGCACTGTTGAAGCATTCCGTTAACGCATGCTTCTTCGCTCCTATGGCACTCCGAGGTGTTACTGACGGGGGAAATCTGGACTTTTACTTGAGGCCGGGGGGGGGCTCACAATTCTTTTGTCGGCGAGCTCCAGAGTGCTCTTGCTGAAGCTCCCAGCAAGGAACTGAGAGCAGCAGGCCTCACACGAGTACACTCAGACGGCTTCCGTCACGAGTAAACTCAGGCCTCTTATGTGAGGCCTTCCGGCAGCAAACAGAAGGTGGGCGCGAGGAGTGTGCTTCAGGCAGCTTAGGACCCGCAACTGTCTCGTCTACCACGGAGGGGCATAAGGTTTGCCCAGGGTCGCCCAGTTTCAAAGCGGAGCTCACGTAGTTATCCTCAGTGGTTTCTGATTACCTCAAGGAAACACACGGGAGGAACAGGGCCCTTCCGTGGAGGCCCTTTTGGGCACAGGGACCTCTGCGTGGGATCTAGTGGGTAAGTATGGCAGTACCTTAGATAGGCCTCAGTGACCAAGGCTGTCGTCTGGCTCATGCCTTAGCTGTGTTAAGTGTGGAAAACGTGCCGGTCCTCAGGCTGGGCCCACAGCCCAGCTTTCGCTTCTGGGAGAGTGCTGTCCCGAGTCTCCTCCTGGAGCCAGTCGTCAGCACGGTGCCTTCTGGCACTGCCGTTCTCTTTCAGTCAAGGAGGCCGTGCGACTGGCAAAGGGAGTCTGCGCAGCACTGCCTTCGCGAGGCTCTTTGACGACTGGGGCGCTCAACCCAGACAAGCCAGAGAGCAGTACGTTGCCCTTGCTATGAACGTGAAGAGCTTTCTCCAGGGCCCTGTTTAGGCTAAGTTTCCTCAGAAGCCAGGAGCCGCCGTTCCGGCACGGAGAGAAGTCATCCTGCGAAATTGGCGAACGAGCTCCTATCCTGTGTGCCCCCAGGAGCGTCGCAGAGTTAAGGCACTCCGTGGTGGAGTATGGCCTCATGGAAACCACTGCACACCCAACTCCCCCGACGTGAAACACTGGAACTTACCTTGAGGCCTGAGGTCACCTTTCGTTCGGCCGGAGCTGACCATGTGGTGCCGTGGGAGGAGTTTCTAGAAAGGGATTGCCAGCACGGTTTTCGCTTTGAGAGAACACGCAGCCTCGGCCCACAACGACAATCCTGCCATGCAGAGACGTCGGGCCGCTAGTGCTGTTCAGGCAGCTTTGAAGCCAAGCGCAAGGCGCCTCCAAACGGGGAGAAAGCGTCCTCTCCCCTCCGCGTCCCACGTTCAAGCTGAATGACGCAGCATGTTTCTCGGAAGGCTCTGCCGAGCTATCTGGTACAAGGGAGAGGGTGCCTGCCTCTGCTGAGAAAGGTTTTGACGTGGGGATTGCTGGACATGAGGAAGAGCGTTCCCCAGGCCGTGCAAAGTTTAGGCTTTGGTGATTCTGGATGGTCCCAAGGGTCCAGAATCGTCCCTGGGGAAGCTGTCCTCGTTTTCTTTCTCCGGCTGGAAGTAAACAGCTGGCAACCGACTGCCGTCCGCAGACGTCCTGGGGGAGCCCCCCGGTTTCATTTGGGACGCACATTGGTGTCTCACAGAAGAGCCCAAATTCCTAATTGGGGGCACACCAGCATGGAATGTAAGGCTGTTTAGAAGTGTGTACCCCGAGGCCGTTGGAAGGCCGTACAAACGAGAGCTTTCCAGCGAACAGGGCAGCGCTTCGCCATCGTCGTTGCACGTTCACGGAGCTTAATCAAACGAATGCATTTACTTCCTGTGGCTCAAACGCAACAGAGGGGTTGGACGGCCTACAGTGCCCTTTGACAGTTCTTACAACGAACGTGAGTGCACAGGGTCTCGTGAAATAAATCCCTAGCACTGTTGAAGCATTCCGTTAACGCATGCTTCTTCGCTCCTATGGCACTCCGAGGTGTTACTGACGGGGGAAATCTGGACTTTTACTTGAGGCCGGGGGTGGGCTCACAATTCTTTTGTCGGCGAGCTCCAGAGTGCTCTTGCTGAAGCTGCCAGCAAGGAAATGAGAGCAGCAGGCCTCACACGAGTACACTCAGACGGCTTCCGTCACGAGTAAACTCAGGCCTCTTATGTGAGGCCTTCCGGCAGCAAACAGAAGGTGGGCGCGAGGAGTGTGCTTCAGGCAGCTTAGGACCCGCAACTGTCTCGTCTACCACGGAGGGGAATAAGGTTTGCCCAGGGTCGCCCAGTTTCAAAGCGGAGCTCACGTAGTTATCCTCAGTGGTTTCTGATTACCTCAAGGAAACACACGGGAGGAACAGGGCCCTTCCGTGGAGGCCCTTTTGGGCACAGGGACCTCTGCGTGGGATCTAGTGGGTAAGTATGGCAGTACCTTAGATAGGCCTCAGTGACCAAGGCTGTCGTCTGGCTCATGCCTTAGCTGTGTTAAGTGTGGAAAACGTGCCGGTCCTCAGGCTGGGCCCACAGCCCAGCTTTCGCTTCTGGGAGAGTGCTGTCCCGAGTCTCCTCCTGGAGCCAGTCGTCAGCACGGTGCCTTCTGGCACTGCCGTTCTCTTTCAGTCAAGGAGGCCGTGCGACTGGCAAAGGGAGTCTGCGCAGCACTGCCTTCGCGAGGCTCTTTGACGACTGGGGCGCTCAACCCAGACAAGCCAGAGAGCAGTACGTTGCCCTTGCTATGAACGTGAAGAGCTTTCTCCAGGGCCCTGTTTAGGCTAAGTTTCCTCAGAAGCCAGGAGCCGCCGTTCCGGCACGGAGAGAAGTCATCCTGCGAAATTGGCGAACGAGCTCCTATCCTGTGTGCCCCCAGGAGCGTCGCAGAGTTAAGGCACTCCGTGGTGGAGTATGGCCTCATGGAAACCACTGCACACCCAACTCCCCCGACGTGAAACACTGGAACTTACCTTGAGGCCTGAGGTCACCTTTCGTTCGGCCGGAGCTGACCATGTGGTGCCGTGGGAGGAGTTTCTAGAAAGGGATTGCCAGCACGGTTTTCGCTTTGAGAGAACACGCAGCCTCGGCCCACAACGACAATCCTGCCATGCAGAGACGTCGGGCCGCTAGTGCTGTTCAGGCAGCTTTGAAGCCAAGCGCAAGGCGCCTCCAAACGGGGAGAAAGCGTCCTCTCCCCTCCGCGTCCCACGTTCAAGCTGAATGACGCAGCATGTTTCTCGGAAGGCTCTGCCGAGCTATCTGGTACAAGGGAGAGGGTGCCTGCCTCTGCTGAGAAAGGTTTTGACGTGGGGATTGCTGGACATGAGGAAGAGCGTTCCCCAGGCCGTGCAAAGTTTAGGCTTTGGTGATTCTGGATGGTCCCAAGGGTCCAGAATCGTCCCTGGGGAAGCTGTCCTCGTTTTCTTTCTCCGGCTGGAAGTAAACAGCTGGCAACCGACTGCCGTCCGCAGACGTCCTGGGGGAGCCCCCCGGTTTCATTTGGGACGCACATTGGTGTCTCACAGAAGAGCCCAAATTCCTAATTGGGGGCACACCAGCATGGAATGTCAGGCTGTTTAGAAGTGCGTACCCTGAGGCAGTTGGAAGGCCGTACAAACAAAAGCTTTCGAGCGAAAAGGGCAGCGCTTCGCCAACGTCGTTGCACGTTCAAGGAGCTTAATCAAACGAATGCATTTACTTCCTGTGGCTCAAATGCAACAGAGGGGTTGGACGGCATACAGTGCCCTATGACATTTCTTACAACAAACGTGAGTGCACAGGGTCTCGTGAAATAAATCCCTAGCACTGTTGAAGCATTGCGTTAACGCATGCTTCTTCGCTCCTATGGCACTCCGAGGTGTTACTGACGGGGGAAATCTGGACTTTTACTTGAGGCCGGGGGGGGCTCACAATTCTTTTGTCGGCGAGCTCCAGAGTGCTCTTGCTGAAGCTCCCAGCAAGGAACTGAGAGCAGCAGGCCTCACACGAGTACACTCAGACGGCTTCCGTCACGAGTAAACTCAGGCCTCTTATGTGAGGCCTTCGGCAGCAAAGAGAAGGTGGGCGCGAGGAGTCTGCTTCAGGCAGCTTAGGACCCGCAACTGTGTCGTCTACCACGGAGGGGAATAAGGTTTGCCCAGGGTCGCCCAGTTTCAAAGCGGAGCTCACGTAGTTATCCTCAGTGGTTTCTGATTACCTCAAGGAAACACACGGGAGGAACAGGGCCCTTCCGTGGAGGCCCTTTTGTGCACAGGGACCTCTACGTGGGATCTAGTGGGTAAGTATGGCAGTACCTTAGATAGGCCTCAGTGACCAAGGCTGTCGTCTGGCTCATGCCTTAGCTGTGTTAAGTGTGGAAAACGTGCCGGTCCTCAGGCTGGGCCCACAGCCCAGCTTTCGCTTCTGTAAGAGTGCTGTCCCGAGTCTCCTCCTGGAGCCAGTCGTCAGCACGGTGCCTTCTGGCACTGCCGTTCTTTTTCAGTCAAAGAGACCGTGCGACTGGCAAAGGGAGTCTGCGCAGCACTGCCTTCGCGAGGTTGTTTGACGACAGGGGCGCTCATCCCAGACAAGCCAGAGAGCAGTACGTTGCCCTTGCTATGAACGTGAAGAGCTTTCTCCAGGGCCCTGTTTAGGCTAAGGTTCCTCAGAAGCCAGGAGCCGCCGTTCCGGCACGGAGAGAAGTCATCCTGCGAAATTGGCGAACGAGCTCCTATCCTGTGTGCCCCCAGGAGCGTCGCAGAGTTAAGGCACTCCGTGGTGGAGTATGGCCTCATGGAAACCACTGCACACCCAACTCCCCCGACGTGAAACACTGGAACTTACCTTGAGGCCTGAGGTCACCTTTCGTTCGGCCGGAGCTGACCATGTGGTGCCGTGGGAGGAGTTTCTAGAAAGGGATTGCCAACACGGTTTTCGCTTTGAGAGAACACGCAGCCTCGGCCCACAACGACAATCCTGCCGTGCAGAGACGTCGGGCCGCTAGTGCTGTTCAGGCAGCTTTGAAGCCAAGCGCAAGGCGCCTCCAAACGGGGAGAGAGCGTCCTCTCCCCTCCGCGTCCCACGTTCAAGCTGAATGACGCAGCATGTTTCTCGGAAGGCTCTGCCGAGCTATCTGGTACAAGGGAGAGGGTGCCTGCCTCTGCTGAGAAAGGTTTTGACGTGGGGATTGCTGGACATGAGGAAGAGCGTTCCCCAGGCCGTGCAAAGTTTAGGCTTTGGTGATTCTGGATGGTCCCAAGGGTCCAGAATCGTCCCTGGGGAAGCTGTCCTCGTTTTCTTTCTCCGGCTGGAAGTAAACAGCTGGCAACCGACTGCCGTCCGCAGACGTCCTGGGGGAGCCCCCCGGTTTCATTTGGGACGCACATTGGTGTCTCACAGAAGAGCCCAAATTCCTAATTGGGGGCACACCAGCATGGAATGTAAGGCTGTTTAGAAGTGTGTACCCCGAGGCCGTTGGAAGGCCGTACAAACGAGAGCTTTCCAGCGAACAGGGCAGCGCTTCGCCATCGTCGTTGCACGTTCACGGAGCTTAATCAAACGAATGCATTTACTTCCTGTGGCTCAAACGCAACAGAGGGGTTGGACGGCCTACAGTGCCCTTTGACAGTTCTTACAACGAACGTGAGTGCACAGGGTCTCGTGAAATAAATCCCTAGCACTGTTGAAGCATTGCGTTAACGCATGCTTCTTCGCTCCTATGGCACTCCGAGGTGTTACTGACGGGGGAAATCTGGACTTTTACTTGAGGCCGGGGGGGGGCTCACAATTCTTTTGTCGGCGAGCTCCAGAGTGCTCTTGCTGAAGCTGCCAGCAAGGAAATGAGAGCAGCAGGCCTCACACGAGTACACTCAGACGGCTTCCGTCACGAGTAAACTCAGTCCTCTTATGTGAGGCTTTCCGGCAGCAAACAGAAGGTGGGCGCGAGGAGTGTGCTTCAGGCAGCTTAGGACCCGCAACTGTCTCGTCTACCACGGAGGGGAATAAGGTTTGCCCAGGGTCGCCCAGTTTCAAAGCGGAGCTCACGTAGTTATCCTCAGTGGTTTCTGATTACCTCAAGGAAACACACGGGAGGAACAGGGCCCTTCCGTGGAGGCCCTTTTGGGCACAGGGACCTCTGCGTGGGATCTAGTGGGTAAGTATGGCAGTACCTTAGATAGGCCTCAGTGACCAAGGCTGTCGTCTGGCTCATGCCTTAGCTGTGTTAAGTGTGGAAAACGTGCCGGTCCTAAGGCTAGGCCCACAGCCCAGCTTTCGCTTCTGGGAGAGTGCTGTCCCGAGTCTCCTCCTGGAGCCAGTCGTCAGCACGGTGCCTTCTGGCACTGCCGTTCTCTTTCAGTCAAGGAGGCCGTGCGACTGTCAAAGGGAGTCTGCGCAGCACTGCCTTCGCGAGGCTCTTTGACGACTGGGGCGCTCAACCCAGACAAGCCAGAGAGCAGTACGTTGCCCTTGCTATGAACGTGAAGAGCTTTCTCCAGGGCGCTGTTTAGGCTAAGGTTCCTCAGAAGCCAGGAGCCGCCGTTCCGGCACGGAGAGAAGTCATCCTGCGAAATTGGCGAACGAGCTCCTATCCTGTGTGCCCCCAGGAGCGTCGCAGAGTTAAGGCACTCCGTGGTGGAGTATGGCCTCATGGAAACCACTGCACACCCAACTCCCCCGACGTGAAACACTGGAACTTACCTTGAGGCCTGAGGTCACCTTTCGTTCGGCCGGAGCTGACCATGTGGTGCCGTGGGAGGAGTTTCTAGAAAGGGATTGCCAGCACGGTTTTCGCTTTGAGAGAACACGCAGCCTCGGCCCACAACGACAATCCTGCCATGCAGAGACGTCGGGCCGCTAGTGCTGTTCAGGCAGCTTTGAAGCCAAGCGCAAGGCGCCTCCAAACGGGGAGAAAGCGTCCTCTCCCCTCCGCGTCCCACGTTCAAGCTGAATGACGCAGCATGTTTCTCGGAAGGCTCTGCCGAGCTATCTGGTACAAGGGAGAGGGTGCCTGCCTCTGCTGAGAAAGGTTTTGACGTGGGGATTGCTGGACATGAGGAAGAGCGTTCCCCAGGCCGTGCAAAGTTTAGGCTTTGGTGATTCTGGATGGTCCCAAGGGTCCAGAATCGTCCCTGGGGAAGCTGTCCTCGTTTTCTTTCTCCGGCTGGAAGTAAACAGCTGGCAACCGACTGCCGTCCGCAGACGTCCTGGGGGAGCCCCCCGGTTTCATTTGGGACGCACATTGGTGTCTCACAGAAGAGCCCAAATTCCTAATTGGGGGCACACCAGCATGGAATGTCAGGCTGTTTAGAAGTGCGTACCCTGAGGCAGTTGGAAGGCCGTACAAACAAAAGCTTTCGAGCGAAAAGGGCAGCGCTTCGCCAACGTCGTTGCACGTTCAAGGAGCTTAATCAAACGAATGCATTTACTTCCTGTGGCTCAAATGCAACAGAGGGGTTGGACGGCATACAGTGCCCTATGACATTTCTTACAACAAACGTGAGTGCACAGGGTCTCGTGAAATAAATCCCTAGCACTGTTGAAGCATTGCGTTAACGCATGCTTCTTCGCTCCTATGGCACTCCGAGGTGTTACTGACGGGGGAAATCTGGACTTTTACTTGAGGCCGGGGGGGGCTCACAATTCTTTTGTCGGCGAGCTCCAGAGTGCTCTTGCTGAAGCTCCCAGCAAGGAACTGAGAGCAGCAGGCCTCACACGAGTACACTCAGACGGCTTCCGTCACGAGTAAACTCAGGCCTCTTATGTGAGGCCTTCGGCAGCAAAGAGAAGGTGGGCACGAGGAGTCTGCTTCAGGCAGCTTAGGACCCGCAACTGTGTCGTCTACCACGGAGGGGAATAAGGTTTGCCCAGGGTCGCCCAGTTTCAA
Organism: Globicephala melas; assembly: GCF_963455315.2. Lineage (NCBI taxonomy): Eukaryota > Metazoa > Chordata > Mammalia > Artiodactyla > Delphinidae > Globicephala > Globicephala melas. The sequence continues at coordinate 1,370,296 of NW_027207235.1, read as the reverse complement.
AGCGGAGCTCACGTAGTTATCCTCAGTGGTTTCTGATTACCTCAAGGAAACACACGGGAGGAACAGGGCCCTTCCGTGGAGGCCCTTTTGTGCACAGGGACCTCTACGTGGGATCTAGTGGGTAAGTATGGCAGTACCTTAGATAGGCCTCAGTGACCAAGGCTGTCGTCTGGCTCATGCCTTAGCTGTGTTAAGTGTGGAAAACGTGCCGGTCCTCAGGCTGGGCCCACAGCCCAGCTTTCGCTTCTGTAAGAGTGCTGTCCCGAGTCTCCTCCTGGAGCCAGTCGTCAGCACGGTGCCTTCTGGCACTGCCGTTCTTTTTCAGTCAAAGAGACCGTGCGACTGGCAAAGGGAGTCTGCGCAGCACTGCCTTCGCGAGGTTGTTTGACGACAGGGGCGCTCATCCCAGACAAGCCAGAGAGCAGTACGTTGCCCTTGCTATGAACGTGAAGAGCTTTCTCCAGGGCCCTGTTTAGGCTAAGGTTCCTCAGAAGCCAGGAGCCGCCGTTCCGGCACGGAGAGAAGTCATCCTGCGAAATTGGCGAACGAGCTCCTATCCTGTGTGCCCCCAGGAGCGTCGCAGAGTTAAGGCACTCCGTGGTGGAGTATGGCCTCATGGAAACCACTGCACACCCAACTCCCCCGACGTGAAACACTGGAACTTACCTTGAGGCCTGAGGTCACCTTTCGTTCGGCCGGAGCTGACCATGTGGTGCCGTGGGAGGAGTTTCTAGAAAGGGATTGCCAACACGGTTTTCGCTTTGAGAGAACACGCAGCCTCGGCCCACAACGACAATCCTGCCGTGCAGAGACGTCGGGCCGCTAGTGCTGTTCAGGCAGCTTTGAAGCCAAGCGCAAGGCGCCTCCAAACGGGGAGAGAGCGTCCTCTCCCCTCCGCGTCCCACGTTCAAGCTGAATGACGCAGCATGTTTCTCGGAAGGCTCTGCCGAGCTATCTGGTACAAGGGAGAGGGTGCCTGCCTCTGCTGAGAAAGGTTTTGACGTGGGGATTGCTGGACATGAGGAAGAGCGTTCCCCAGGCCGTGCAAAGTTTAGGCTTTGGTGATTCTGGATGGTCCCAAGGGTCCAGAATCGTCCCTGGGGAAGCTGTCCTCGTTTTCTTTCTCCGGCTGGAAGTAAACAGCTGGCAACCGACTGCCGTCCGCAGACGTCCTGGGGGAGCCCCCCGGTTTCATTTGGGACGCACATTGGTGTCTCACAGAAGAGCCCAAATTCCTAATTGGGGGCACACCAGCATGGAATGTAAGGCTGTTTAGAAGTGTGTACCCCGAGGCCGTTGGAAGGCCGTACAAACGAGAGCTTTCCAGCGAACAGGGCAGCGCTTCGCCATCGTCGTTGCACGTTCACGGAGCTTAATCAAACGAATGCATTTACTTCCTGTGGCTCAAACGCAACAGAGGGGTTGGACGGCCTACAGTGCCCTTTGACAGTTCTTACAACGAACGTGAGTGCACAGGGTCTCGTGAAATAAATCCCTAGCACTGTTGAAGCATTGCGTTAACGCATGCTTCTTCGCTCCTATGGCACTCCGAGGTGTTACTGACGGGGGAAATCTGGACTTTTACTTGAGGCCGGGGGGGGGCTCACAATTCTTTTGTCGGCGAGCTCCAGAGTGCTCTTGCTGAAGCTGCCAGCAAGGAAATGAGAGCAGCAGGCCTCACACGAGTACACTCAGACGGCTTCCGTCACGAGTAAACTCAGTCCTCTTATGTGAGGCTTTCCGGCAGCAAACAGAAGGTGGGCGCGAGGAGTGTGCTTCAGGCAGCTTAGGACCCGCAACTGTCTCGTCTACCACGGAGGGGAATAAGGTTTGCCCAGGGTCGCCCAGTTTCAAAGCGGAGCTCACGTAGTTATCCTCAGTGGTTTCTGATTACCTCAAGGAAACACACGGGAGGAACAGGGCCCTTCCGTGGAGGCCCTTTTGGGCACAGGGACCTCTGCGTGGGATCTAGTGGGTAAGTATGGCAGTACCTTAGATAGGCCTCAGTGACCAAGGCTGTCGTCTGGCTCATGCCTTAGCTGTGTTAAGTGTGGAAAACGTGCCGGTCCTAAGGCTGGGCCCACAGCCCAGCTTTCGCTTCTGGGAGAGTGCTGTCCCGAGTCTCCTCCTGGAGCCAGTCGTCAGCACGGTGCCTTCTGGCACTGCCGTTCTCTTTCAGTCAAGGAGGCCGTGCGACTGTCAAAGGGAGTCTGCGCAGCACTGCCTTCGCGAGGCTCTTTGACGACTGGGGCGCTCAACCCAGACAAGCCAGAGAGCAGTACGTTGCCCTTGCTATGAACGTGAAGAGCTTTCTCCAGGGCGCTGTTTAGGCTAAGGTTCCTCAGAAGCCAGGAGCCGCCGTTCCGGCACGGAGAGAAGTCATCCTGCGAAATTGGCGAACGAGCTCCTATCCTGTGTGCCCCCAGGAGCGTCGCAGAGTTAAGGCACTCCGTGGTGGAGTATGGCCTCATGGAAACCACTGCACACCCAACTCCCCCGACGTGAAACACTGGAACTTACCTTGAGGCCTGAGGTCACCTTTCGTTCGGCCGGAGCTGACCATGTGGTGCCGTGGGAGGAGTTTCTAGAAAGGGATTGCCAGCACGGTTTTCGCTTTGAGAGAACACGCAGCCTCGGCCCACAACGACAATCCTGCCATGCAGAGACGTCGGGCCGCTAGTGCTGTTCAGGCAGCTTTGAAGCCAAGCGCAAGGCGCCTCCAAACGGGGAGAAAGCGTCCTCTCCCCTCCGCGTCCCACGTTCAAGCTGAATGACGCAGCATGTTTCTCGGAAGGCTCTGCCGAGCTATCTGGTACAAGGGAGAGGGTGCCTGCCTCTGCTGAGAAAGGTTTTGACGTGGGGATTGCTGGACATGAGGAAGAGCGTTCCCCAGGCCGTGCAAAGTTTAGGCTTTGGTGATTCTGGATGGTCCCAAGGGTCCAGAATCGTCCCTGGGGAAGCTGTCCTCGTTTTCTTTCTCCGGCTGGAAGTAAACAGCTGGCAACCGACTGCCGTCCGCAGACGTCCTGGGGGAGCCCCCCGGTTTCATTTGGGACGCACATTGGTGTCTCACAGAAGAGCCCAAATTCCTAATTGGGGGCACACCAGCATGGAATGTCAGGCTGTTTAGAAGTGCGTACCCTGAGGCAGTTGGAAGGCCGTACAAACAAAAGCTTTCGAGCGAAAAGGGCAGCGCTTCGCCAACGTCGTTGCACGTTCAAGGAGCTTAATCAAACGAATGCATTTACTTCCTGTGGCTCAAATGCAACAGAGGGGTTGGACGGCATACAGTGCCCTATGACATTTCTTACAACAAACGTGAGTGCACAGGGTCTCGTGAAATAAATCCCTAGCACTGTTGAAGCATTGCGTTAACGCATGCTTCTTCGCTCCTATGGCACTCCGAGGTGTTACTGACGGGGGAAATCTGGACTTTTACTTGAGGCCGGGGGGGGCTCACAATTCTTTTGTCGGCGAGCTCCAGAGTGCTCTTGCTGAAGCTCCCAGCAAGGAACTGAGAGCAGCAGGCCTCACACGAGTACACTCAGACGGCTTCCGTCACGAGTAAACTCAGGCCTCTTATGTGAGGCCTTCCGGCAGCAAAGAGAAGGTGGGCGCGAGGAGTCTGCTTCAGGCAGCTTAGGACCCGCAACTGTGTCGTCTACCACGGAGGGGAATAAGGTTTGCCCAGGGTCGCCCAGTTTCAAAGCGGAGCTCACGTAGTTATCCTCAGTGGTTTCTGATTACCTCAAGGAAACACACGGGAGGAACAGGGCCCTTCCGTGGAGGCCCTTTTGTGCACAGGGACCTCTACGTGGGATCTAGTGGGTAAGTATGGCAGTACCTTAGATAGGCCTCAGTGACCAAGGCTGTCGTCTGGCTCATGCCTTAGCTGTGTTAAGTGTGGAAAACGTGCCGGTCCTCAGGCTGGGCCCACAGCCCAGCTTTCGCTTCTGTAAGAGTGCTGTCCCGAGTCTCCTCCTGGAGCCAGTCGTCAGCACGGTGCCTTCTGGCACTGCCGTTCTTTTTCAGTCAAAGAGACCGTGCGACTGGCAAAGGGAGTCTGCGCAGCACTGCCTTCGCGAGGTTGTTTGACGACAGGGGCGCTCATCCCAGACAAGCCAGAGAGCAGTACGTTGCCCTTGCTATGAACGTGAAGAGCTTTCTCCAGGGCCCTGTTTAGGCTAAGGTTCCTCAGAAGCCAGGAGCCGCCGTTCCGGCACGGAGAGAAGTCATCCTGCGAAATTGGCGAACGAGCTCCTATCCTGTGTGCCCCCAGGAGCGTCGCAGAGTTAAGGCACTCCGTGATGGAGTATGGCCTCATGGAAACCACTGCACACCCAACTCCCCCGACGTGAAACACTGGAACTTACCTTGAGGCCTGAGGTCACCTTTCGTTCGGCCGGAGCTGACCATGTGGTGCCGTGGGAGGAGTTTCTAGAAAGGGATTGCCAACACGGTTTTCGCTTTGAGAGAACACGCAGCCTCGGCCCACAACGACAATCCTGCCGTGCAGAGACGTCGGGCCGCTAGTGCTGTTCAGGCAGCTTTGAAGCCAAGCGCAAGGCGCCTCCAAACGGGGAGAGAGCGTCCTCTCCCCTCCGCGTCCCACGTTCAAGCTGAATGACGCAGCATGTTTCTCGGAAGGCTCTGCCGAGCTATCTGGTACAAGGGAGAGGGTGCCTGCCTCTGCTGAGAAAGGTTTTGACGTGGGGATTGCTGGACATGAGGAAGAGCGTTCCCCAGGCCGTGCAAAGTTTAGGCTTTGGTGATTCTGGATGGTCCCAAGGGTCCAGAATCGTCCCTGGGGAAGCTGTCCTCGTTTTCTTTCTCCGGCTGGAAGTAAACAGCTGGCAACCGACTGCCGTCCGCAGACGTCCTGGGGGAGCCCCCCGGTTTCATTTGGGACGCACATTGGTGTCTCACAGAAGAGCCCAAATTCCTAATTGGGGGCACACCAGCATGGAATGTAAGGCTGTTTAGAAGTGCGTACCCCGAGACCGTTGGAGGACCGTACAAACGAGAGCTTTCCAGCGAACAGGGCAGCGCTTCGCCATCGTCGTTGCACGTTCAGGGAGCTTAATCAAACGAATGCATTTACTTCCTGTGGCTCAAACGCAACAGAGGGGTTGGACGGCCTACAGTGCCCTTTGACAGTTCTTACAACGAACGTGAGTGCACAGGGTCTCGTGAAATAAATCCCTAGCACTGTTGAAGCATTCCGTTAACGCATGCTTCTTCGCTCCTATGGCACTCCGAGATGTTACTGACGGGGGAAATCTGGACTTTTACTTGAGGCCGGGGGGCCTCACAATTCTTTTGTCGGCGAGCTCCAGAGTGCTCTTGCTGAAGCTCCCAGCAAGGAACTGAGAGCAGCAGGCCTCACACGAGTACACTCAGATGGCTTCCGTCACGAGTAAACTCAGGCCTCTTATGTGAGGCCTCCCGGCAGCAAAGAGAGGTTCGGTGCGAGGAGTGTGCTTCAGGCAGCTTAGGACCCGCAACAGTCTCGTCTACCACGGAGGGGCATAAGGTTTGCCCAGGGTCGCCCAGTTTCAAAGCGGAGCTCACGTAGTTATCCTCAGTGGTTTCTGATTACCTCAAGGAAACACACGGGAGGAACAGGGCCCTTCCGTGGAGGCCCTTTTGGGCACAGGGACCTCTGCGTGGGATCTAGTGGGTAAGTATGGCAGTACCTTAGATAGGCCTCAGTGACCAAGGCTGTCGTCTGGCTCATGCCTTAGCTGTGTTAAGTGTGGAAAACGTGCCGGTCCTCAGGCTGGGCCCACAGCCCAGCTTTCGCTTCTGTGAGAGTGCTGTCCCGAGTCTCCTCCTGGAGCCAGTCGTCAGCACGGTGCCTTCTGGCACTGCCGTTCTTTTTCAGTCAAAGAGACCGTGCGACTGGCAAAGGGAGTCTGCGCAGCACTGCCTTCGCGAGGTTGTTTGACGACAGGGGCGCTCATCCCAGACAAGCCAGAGAGCAGTACGTTGCCCTTGCTATGAACGTGAAGAGCTTTCTCCAGGGCCCTGTTTAGGCTAAGGTTCCTCAGAAGCCAGGAGCCGCCGTTCCGGCACGGAGAGAAGTCATCCTGCGAAATTGGCGAACGAGCTCCTATCCTGTGTGCCCCCAGGAGCGTCGCAGAGTTAAGGCACTCCGTGATGGAGTATGGCCTCATGGAAACCACTGCACACCCAACTCCCCCGACGTGAAACACTGGAACTTACCTTGAGGCCTGAGGTCACCTTTCGTTCGGCCGGAGCTGACCATGTGGTGCCGTGGGAGGAGTTTCTAGAAAGGGATTGCCAACACGGTTTTCGCTTTGAGAGAACACGCAGCCTCGGCCCACAACGACAATCCTGCCGTGCAGAGACGTCGGGCCGCTAGTGCTGTTCAGGCAGCTTTGAAGCCAAGCGCAAGGCGCCTCCAAACGGGGAGAGAGCGTCCTCTCCCCTCCGCGTCCCACGTTCAAGCTGAATGACGCAGCATGTTTCTCGGAAGGCTCTGCCGAGCTATCTGGTACAAGGGAGAGGGTGCCTGCCTCTGCTGAGAAAGGTTTTGACGTGGGGATTGCTGGACATGAGGAAGAGCGTTCCCCAGGCCGTGCAAAGTTTAGGCTTTGGTGATTCTGGATGGTCCCAAGGGTCCAGAATCGTCCCTGGGGAAGCTGTCCTCGTTTTCTTTCTCCGGCTGGAAGTAAACAGCTGGCAACCGACTGCCGTCCGCAGACGTCCTGGGGGAGCCCCCCGGTTTCATTTGGGACGCACATTGGTGTCTCACAGAAGAGCCCAAATTCCTAATTGGGGGCACACCAGCATGGAATGTAAGGCTGTTTAGAAGTGCGTACCCCGAGACCGTTGGAGGACCGTACAAACGAGAGCTTTCCAGCGAACAGGGCAGCGCTTCGCCATCGTCGTTGCACGTTCAGGGAGCTTAATCAAACGAATGCATTTACTTCCTGTGGCTCAAACGCAACAGAGGGGTTGGACGGCCTACAGTGCCCTTTGACAGTTCTTACAACGAACGTGAGTGCACAGGGTCTCGTGAAATAAATCCCTAGCACTGTTGAAGCATTCCGTTAACGCATGCTTCTTCGCTCCTATGGCACTCCGAGATGTTACTGACGGGGGAAATCTGGACTTTTACTTGAGGCCGGGGGGCCTCACAATTCTTTTGTCGGCGAGCTCCAGAGTGCTCTTGCTGAAGCTCCCAGCAAGGAACTGAGAGCAGCAGGCCTCACACGAGTACACTCAGATGGCTTCCGTCACGAGTAAACTCAGGCCTCTTATGTGAGGCCTCCCGGCAGCAAAGAGAGGTTCGGTGCGAGGAGTGTGCTTCAGGCAGCTTAGGACCCGCAACAGTCTCGTCTACCACGGAGGGGCATAAGGTTTGCCCAGGGTCGCCCAGTTTCAAAGCGGAGCTCACGTAGTTATCCTCAGTGGTTTCTGATTACCTCAAGGAAACACACGGGAGGAACAGGGCCCTTCCGTGGAGGCCCTTTTGGGCACAGGGACCTCTGCGTGGGATCTAGTGGGTAAGTATGGCAGTACCTTAGATAGGCCTCAGTGACCAAGGCTGTCGTCTGGCTCATGCCTTAGCTGTGTTAAGTGTGGAAAACGTGCCGGTCCTCAGGCTGGGCCCACAGCCCAGCTTTCGCTTCTGTGAGAGTGCTGTCCCGAGTCTCCTCCTGGAGCCAGTCGTCAGCACGGTGCCTTCTGGCACTGCAGTTCTCTTTCAGTCAAGGAGGCCGTGCGACTGGCAAAGGGAGTCTGCGCAGCACTGCCTTCGCGAGGCTCTTTGACGACTGGGGCGCTCAACCCAGACAAGCCAGAGAGCAGTACGTTGCCCTTGCTATGAACGTGAAGAGCTTTCTCCAGGGCCCTGTTTAGGCTAAGGTTCCTCAGAAGCCAGGAGCCGCCGTTCCGGCACGGAGAGAAGTCATCCTGCGAAATTGGCGAACGAGCTCCTATCCTGTGTGCCCCCAGGAGCGTCGCAGGGTTAAGGCACTCCGTGGTGGAGTATGGCCTCATGGAAACCACTGCACACCCAACTCCCCCGACATGAAACACTGGAACTTACCTTGAGGCCTGAGGTCACCTTTCGTTCGGCCGGAGCTGACCATGTGGTGCCGTGGGAGGAGTTTCTAGAAAGGGATTGCCAGCACGGTTTTCGCTTTGAGAGAACACGCAGCCTCGGCCCACAACGACAATCCTGCCATGCAGAGACGTCGGGCCGCTAGTGCTGTTCAGGCAGCTTTGAAGCCAAGCGCAAGGCGCCTCCAAACGGGGAGAAAGCGTCCTCTCCCCTCCGCGTCCCACGTTCAAGCTGAATGACGCAGCATGTTTCTCGGAAGGCTCTGCCGAGCTATCTGGTACAAGGGAGAGGGTGCCTGCCTCTGCTGAGAAAGGTTTTGACGTGGGGATTGCTGGACATGAGGAAGAGCGTTCCCCAGGCCGTGCAAAGTTTAGGCTTTGGTGATTCTGGATGGTCCCAAGGGTCCAGAATCGTCCCTGGGGAAGCTGTCCTCGTTTTCTTTCTCCGGCTGGAAGTAAACAGCTGGCAACCGACTGCCGTCCGCAGACGTCCTGGGGGAGCCCCCCGGTTTCATTTGGGACGCACATTGGTGTCTCACAGAAGAGCCCAAATTCCTAATTGGGGGCACACCAGCATGGAATGTAAGGCTGTTTAGAAGTGTGTACCCCGAGGCCGTTGGAAGGCCGTACAAACGAGAGCTTTCGAGTGAACAGGGCAGCGCTTCGCCATCGTCGTTGCACGTTCACGGAGCTTAATCAAACGAATGCATTTACTTCCTGTGGCTCAAACGCAACAGAGGGGTTGGACGGCCTACAGTGCCCTTTGACAGTTCTTACAACGAACGTGAGTGCACAGGGTCTCGTGAAATAAATCCCTAGCACTGTTGAAGCATTCCGTTAACGCATGCTTCTTCGCTCCTATGGCACTCCGAGGTGTTACTGACGGGGGAAATCTGGACTTTTACTTGAGGCCGGGGGGGCTCACAATTCTTTTGTCGGCGAGCTCCAGAGTGCTCTTGCTGAAGCTCCCAGCAAGGAACTGAGAGCAGCAGGCCTCACACGAGTACACTCAGACGGCTTCCGTCACGAGTAAACTCAGGCCTCTTATGTGAGGCCTTCCGGCAGCAAACAGAAGGTGGGCGCGAGGAGTGTGCTTCAGGCAGCTTAGGACCCGCAACTGTCTCGTCTACCACGGAGGGGAATAAGGTTTGCCCAGGGTCGCCCAGTTTCAAAGCGGAGCTCACGTAGTTATCCTCAGTGGTTTCTGATTACCTCAAGGAAACACACGGGAGGAACAGGGCCCTTCCGTGGAGGCCCTTTTGGGCACAGGGACCTCTGCGTGGGATCTACTGGGTAAGTATGGCAGTACCTTAGATAGGCCTCAGTGACCAAGGCTGTCGTCTGGCTCATGCCTTAGCTGTGTTAAGTGTGGAAAACGTGCCGGTCCTCAGGCTGGGCCCACAGCCCAGCTTTCGCTTCTGTGAGAGTGCTGTCCCGAGTCTCCTCCTGGAGCCAGTCGTCAGCACGGTGCCTTCTGGCACTGCAGTTCTCTTTCAGTCAAGGAGGCCGTGCGACTGGCAAAGGGAGTCTGCGCAGCACTGCCTTCGCGAGGCTCTTTGACGACTGGGGCGCTCAACCCAGACAAGCCAGAGAGCAGTACGTTGCCCTTGCTATGAACGTGAAGAGCTTTGTCCAGGGCCCTGTTTAGGCTAAGGTTCCTCAGAAGCCAGGAGCCGCCGTTCCGGCACGGAGAGAAGTCATCCTGCGAAATTGGCGAACGAGCTCCTATCCTGTGTGCCCCCAGGAGCGTCGCAGAGTTAAGGCACTCCGTGGTGGAGTATGGCCTCATGGAAACCACTGCACACCCAACTCCCCCGACATGAAACACTGGAACTTACCTTGAGGCCTGAGGTCACCTTTCGTTCGGCCGGAGCTGACCATGTGGTGCCGTGGGAGGAGTTTCTAGAAAGGGATTGCCAGCACGGTTTTCGCTTTGAGAGAACACGCAGCCTCGGCCCACAACGACAATCCTGCCATGCAGAGACGTCGGGCCGCTAGTGCTGTTCAGGCAGCTTTGAAGCCAAGCGCAAGGCGCCTCCAAACGGGGAGAAAGCGTCCTCTCCCCTCCGCGTCCCACGTTCAAGCTGAATGACGCAGCATGTTTCTCGGAAGGCTCTGCCGAGCTATCTGGTACAAGGGAGAGGGTGCCTGCCTCTGCTGAGAAAGGTTTTGACGTGGGGATTGCTGGACATGAGGAAGAGCGTTCCCCAGGCCGTGCAAAGTTTAGGCTTTGGTGATTCTGGATGGTCCCAAGGGTCCAGAATCGTCCCTGGGGAAGCTGTCCTCGTTTTCTTTCTCCGGCTGGAAGTAAACAGCTGGCAACCGACTGCCGTCCGCAGACGTCCTGGGGGAGCCCCCCGGTTTCATTTGGGACGCACATTGGTGTCTCACAGAAGAGCCCAAATTCCTAATTGGGGGCACACCAGCATGGAATGTAAGGCTGTTTAGAAGTGTGTACCCCGAGGCCGTTGGAAGGCCGTACAAACGAGAGCTTTCCAGCGAACAGGGCAGCGCTTCGCCATCGTCGTTGCACGTTCACGGAGCTTAATCAAACGAATGCATTTACTTCCTGTGGCTCAAACGCAACAGAGGGGTTGGACGGCCTACAGTGCCCTTTGACAGTTCTTACAACGAACGTGAGTGCACAGGGTCTCGTGAAATAAATCCCTAGCACTGTTGAAGCATTGCGTTAACGCATGCTTCTTCGCTCCTATGGCACTCCGAGGTGTTACTGACGGGGGAAATCTGGACTTTTACTTGAGGCCGGGGGGGGCTCACAATTCTTTTGTCGGCGAGCTCCAGAGTGCTCTTGCTGAAGCTCCCAGCAAGGAACTGAGAGCAGCAGGCCTCACACGAGTACACTCAGACGGCTTCCGTCACGAGTAAACTCAGGCCTCTTATGTGAGGCCTTCCGGCAGCAAACAGAAGGTGGGCGCGAGGAGTGTGCTTCAGGCAGCTTAGGACCCGCAACTGTCTCGTCTACCACGGAGGGGAATAAGGTTTGCCCGGGGTCGCCCAGTTTCAAAGCGGAGCTCACGTAGTTATCCTCAGTGGTTTCTGATTACCTCAAGGAAACACACGGGAGGAACAGGGCCCTTCCGTGGAGGCCCTTTTGGGCACAGGGACCTCTGCGTGGGATCTAGTGGGTAAGTATGGCAGTACCTTAGATAGGCCTCAGTGACCAAGGCTGTCGTCTGGCTCATGCCTTAGCTGTGTTAAGTGTGGAAAACGTGCCGGTCCTCAGGCTGGGCCCACAGCCCAGCTTTCGCTTCTGGGAGAGTGCTGTTCCGAGTCTCCTCCTGGAGCCAGTCGTCAGCACGGTGCCTTCTGGCACTGCCGTTCTCTTTCAGTCAAGGAGGCCGTGCGACTGGCAAAGGGAGTCTGCGCAGCACTGCCTTCGCGAGGCTCTTTGACGACTGGGGCGCTCAACCCAGACAAGCCAGAGAGCAGTACGTTGCCCTTGCTATGAACGTGAAGAGCTTTCTCCAGGGCCCTGTTTAGGCTAAGTTTCCTCAGGAGCCAGGAGCCGCCGTTCGGGCACGGAGAGAAGTCATCCTGCGAAATTGGCGAACGAGCTCCTATCCTGTGTGCCCCCAGGAGCGTCGCAGGGTTAAGGCACTCCGTGGTGGAGTATGGCCTCATGGAAACCACTGCACACCCAACTCCCCCGACGTGAAACACTGGAACTTACCTTGAGGCCTGAGGTCACCTTTCGTTCGGCCGGAGCTGACCATGTGGTGCCGTGGGAGGAGTTTCTAGAAAGGGATTGCCAGCACGGTTTTCGCTTTGAGAGAACACGCAGCCTCGGCCCACAACGACAATCCTGCCATGCAGAGACGTCGGGCCGCTAGTGCTGTTCAGGCAGCTTTGAAGCCAAGCGCAAGGCGCCTCCAAACGGGGAGAAAGCGTCCTCTCCCCTCCGCGTCCCACGTTCAAGCTGAATGACGCAGCATGTTTCTCGGAAGGCTCTGCCGAGCTATCTGGTACAAGGGAGAGGGTGCCTGCCTCTGCTGAGAAAGGTTTTGACGTGGGGATTGCTGGACATGAGGAAGAGCGTTCCCCAGGCCGTGCAAAGTTTAGGCTTTGGTGATTCTGGATGGTCCCAAGGGTCCAGAATCGTCCCTGGGGAAGCTGTCCTCGTTTTCTTTCTCCGGCTGGAAGTAAACAGCTGGCAACCGACTGCCGTCCGCAGACGTCCTGGGGGAGCCCCCCGGTTTCATTTGGGACGCACATTGGTGTCTCACAGAAGAGCCCAAATTCCTAATTGGGGGCACACCAGCATGGAATGTAAGGCTGTTTAGAAGTGTGTACCCCGAGGCCGTTGGAAGGCCGTACAAACGAGAGCTTTGCAGCGAACAGGGCAGCGCTTCGCCATCGTCGTTGCACGTTCACGGAGCTTAATCAAACGAATGCATTTACTTCCTGTGGCTCAAACGCAACAGAGGGGTTGGACGGCCTACAGTGCCCTTTGACAGTTCTTACAACGAACGTGAGTGCACAGGGTCTCGTGAAATAAATCCCTAGCACTGTTGAAGCATTCCGTTAACGCATGCTTCTTCGCTCCTATGGCACTCCGAGGTGTTACTGACGGGGGAAATCTGGACTTTTACTTGAGGCCGGGGGGGGCTCACAATTCTTTTGTCGGCGAGCTCCAGAGTGCTCTTGCTGAAGCTCCCAGCAAGGAACTGAGAGCAGCAGGCCTCACACGAGTACACTCAGACGGCTTCCATCACGAGTAAACTCAGTCCTCTTATGTGAGGCCTCCCGGCAGCAAAGAGAGGTTCGGTGCGAGGAGTGTGCTTCAGGCAGCTTAGGACCCGCAACTGTCTCGTCTACCACGGAGGGGCATAAGGTTTGCCCAGGGTCGCCCAGTTTCAAAGCGGAGCTCACGTAGTTATCCTCAGTGGTTTCTGATTACCTCAAGGAAACACACGGGAGGAACAGGGCCCTTCCGTGGAGGCCCTTTTGGGCACAGGGACCTCTGCGTGGGATCTAGTGGGTAAGTATGGCAGTACCTTAGATAGGCCTCAGTGACCAAGGCTGTCGTCTGGCTCATGCCTTAGCTGTGTTAAGTGTGGAAAACGTGCCGGTCCTCAGGCTGGGCCCACAGCCCAGCTTTCGCTTCTGTGAGAGTGCTGTCCCGAGTCTCCTCCTGGAGCCAGTCGTCAGCACGGTGCCTTCTGGCACTGCCGTTCTCTTTCAGTCAAGGAGGCCGTGCGACTGGCAAAGGGAGTCTGCGCAGCACTGCCTTCGCGAGACTCTTTGACGACTGGGGCGCTCAACCCAGACAAGCCAGAGAGCAGTACGTTGCCCTTGCTATGAACGTGAAGAGCTTTCTCCAGGGCCCTGTTTAGGCTAAGGTTCCTCAGAAGCCAGGAGCCGCCGTTCCGGCACGGAGAGAAGTCATCCTGCGAAATTGGCGAACGAGCTCCTATCCTGTGTGCCCCCAGGAGCGTCGCAGAGTTAAGGCACTCCGTGGTGGAGTATGGCCTCATGGAAACCACTGCACACCCAACTCCCCCGACATGAAACACTGGAACTTACCTTGAGGCCTGAGGTCACCTTTCGTTCGGCCGGAGCTGACCATGTGGTGCCGTGGGAGGAGTTTCTAGAAAGGGATTGCCAGAACGGTTTTCGCTTTGAGAGAACACGCAGCCTCGGCCCACAACGACAATCCTGCCATGCAGAGACGTCGGGCCGCTAGTGCTGTTCAGGCAGCTTTGAAGCCAAGCGCAAGGCGCCTCCAAACGGGGAGAAAGCGTCCTCTCCCCTCCGCGTCCCACGTTCAAGCTGAATGACGCAGCATGTTTCTCGGAAGGCTCTGCCGAGCTATCTCGTACAAGGCAGAGGGTGCCTGCCTCTGCTGAGAAAGGTTTTGACGTGGGGATTGCTGGACATGAGGAAGAGCGTTCCCCACGCCGTGCAAAGTTTAGGCTTTGTTGATTCTGGATGGTCCCAAGGGTCCAGAATCGTCCCTGGGGAAGCTGTCCTCGTTTTCTTTCTCCGGCTGGAAGTAAACAGCTGGCAACCGACTGCCGTCCGCAGACGTCCTGGGGGAGCCCCCCGGTTTCATTTGGGACGCACATTGGTGTCTCACAGAAGAGCCCAAATTCCTAATTGGGGGCACACCAGCATGGAATGTAAGGCTGTTTAGAAGTGTGTACCCCGAGGCCGTTGGAAGGCCATACAAACGAGAGCTTTGCAGCGAACAGGGCAGCGCTTCGCCATCGTCGTTGCACGTTCACGGAGCTTAATCAAACGAATGCATTTACTTCCTGTGGCTCAAACGCAACAGAGGGGTTGGACGGCCTACAGTGCCCTTTGATAGTTCTTACAACGAACGTGAGTGCACAGGGTCTCGTGAAATAAATCCCTAGCACTGTTGAAGCATTCCGTTAACGCATGCTTCTTCGCTCCTATGGCACTCCGAGGTGTTACTGACGGGGGAAATCTGGACTTTTACTTGAGGCCGGGGGGGGCTCACAATTCTTTTGTCGGCGAGCTCCAGAGTGCTCTTGCTGAAGCTCCCAGCAAGGAACTGAGAGCAGCAGGCCTCACACGAGTACACTCAGACGGCTTCCATCACGAGTAAACTCAGTCCTCTTATGTGAGGCCTCCCGGCAGCAAAGAGAGGTTCGGTGCGAGGAGTGTGCTTCAGGCAGCTTAGGACCCGCAACTGTCTCGTCTACCACGGAGGGGCATAAGGTTTGCCCAGGGTCGCCCAGTATCAAAGCGGAGCTCACGTAGTTATCCTCAGTGGTTTCTGATTACCTCAAGGAAACACACGGGAGGAACAGGGCTCTTCCGTGGAGGCCCTTTTGGGCACAGGGACCTCTGCGTGGGATCTAGTGGGTAAGTATGGCAGTACCTTAGATAGGCCTCAGTGACCAAGGCTGTCGTCTGGCTCATGCCTTAGCTGTGTTAAGTGTGGAAAACGTGCCGGTCCTCAGGCTGGGCCCACAGCCCAGCTTTCGCTTCTGTGAGAGTGCTGTCCCGAGTCTCCTCCTGGAGCCAGTCGTCAGCACGGTGCCTTCTGGCACTGCCGTTCTCTTTCAGTCAAGGAGGCCGTGCGACTGGCAAAGGGAGTCTGCGCAGCACTGCCTTCGCGAGGCTCTTTGACGACTGGGGCGCTCAACCCAGACAAGCCAGAGAGCAGTACGTTGCCCTTGCTATGAACGTGAAGAGCTTTCTCCAGGGCCCTGTTTAGGCTAAGGTTCCTCAGAAGCCAGGAGCCGCCGTTCCGGCACGGAGAGAAGTCATCCTGCGAAATTGGCGAACGAGCTCCTATCCTGTGTGCCCCCAGGAGCGTCGCAGAGTTAAGGCACTCCGTGGTGGAGTATGGCCTCATGGAAACCACTGCACACCCAACTCCCCCGACATGAAACACTGGAACTTACCTTGAGGCCTGAGGTCACCTTTCGTTCGGCCGGAGCTGACCATGTGGTGCCGTGGGAGGAGTTTCTAGAAAGGGATTGCCAGCACGGTTTTCGCTTTGAGAGAACACGCAGCCTCGGTCCACAACGACAATCCTGCCGTGCAGAGACGTCGGGCCGCTAGTGCTGTTCAGGCAGCTTTGAAGCCAAGCGCAAGGCGCCTCCAAACGGGGAGAAAGCGTCCTCTCCCCTCCGCGTCCCACGTTCAAGCTGAATGACGCAGCATGTTTCTCGGAAGGCTCTGCCGAGCTATCTGGTACAAGGGAGAGGGTGCCTGCCTCTGCTGAGAAAGGTTTTGACGTGGGGATTGCTGGACATGAGGAAGAGCGTTCCCCAGGCCGTGCAAAGTTTAGGCTTTGGTGATTCTGGATGGTCCCAAGGGTCCAGAATCGTCCCTGGGGAAGCTGTCCTCGTTTTCTTTCTCCGGCTGGAAGTAAACAGCTGGCAACCGACTGCCGTCCGCAGACGTCCTGGGGGAGCCCCCCGGTTTCATTTGGGACGCACATTGGTGTCTCACAGAAGAGCCCAAATTCCTAATTGGGGGCACACCAGCATGGAATGTAAGGCTGTTTAGAAGTGTGTACCCCGAGGCCGTTGGAAGGCCGTACAAACGAGAGCTTTGCAGCGAACAGGGCAGCGCTTCGCCATCGTCGTTGCACGTTCACGGAGCTTAATCAAACGAATGCATTTACTTCCTGTGGCTCAAACGCAACAGAGGGGTTGGACGGCCTACAGTGCCCTTTGACAGTTCTTACAACGAACGTGAGTGCACAGGGTCTCGTGAAATAAATCCCTAGCACTGTTGAAGCATTCCGTTAACGCATGCTTCTTCGCTCCTATGGCACTCCGAGGTGTTACTGACGGGGGAAATCTGGACTTTTACTTGAGGCCGGGGGGGGCTCACAATTCTTTTGTCGGCGAGCTCCAGAGTGCTCTTGCTGAAGCTCCCAGCAAGGAACTGAGAGCAGCAGGCCTCACACGAGTACACTCAGACGGCTTCCATCACGAGTAAACTCAGTCCTCTTATGTGAGGCCTCCCGGCAGCAAAGAGAGGTTCGGTGCGAGGAGTGTGCTTCAGGCAGCTTAGGACCCGCAACTGTCTCGTCTACCACGGAGGGGCATAAGGTTTGCCCAGGGTCGCCCAGTTTCAAAGCGGAGCTCACGTAGTTATCCTCAGTGGTTTCTGATTACCTCAAGGAAACACACGGGAGGAACAGGGCCCTTCCGTGGAGGCCCTTTTGGGCACAGGGACCTCTGCGTGGGATCTACTGGGTAAGTATGGCAGTACCTTAGATAGGCCTCAGTGACCAAGGCTGTCGTCTGGCTCATGCCTTAGCTGTGTTAAGTGTGGAAAACGTGCCGGTCCTCAGGCTGGGCCCACAGCCCAGCTTTCGCTTCTGTGAGAGTGCTGTCCCGAGTCTCCTCCTGGAGCCAGTCGTCAGCACGGTGCCTTCTGGCACTGCCGTTCTCTTTCAGTCAAGGAGGCCGTGCGACTGGCAAAGGGAGTCTGCGCAGCACTGCCTTCGCGAGGCTCTTTGACGACTGGGGCGCTCAACCCAGACAAGCCAGAGAGCAGTACGTTGCCCTTGCTATGAACGTGAAGAGCTTTCTCCAGGGCCCTGTTTAGGCTAAGTTTCCTCAGAAGCCAGGAGCCGCCGTTCCGGCACGGAGAGAAGTCATCCTGCGAAATTGGCGAACGAGCTCCTATCCTGTGTGCCCCCAGGAGCGTCGCAGAGTTAAGGCACTCCGTGGTGGAGTATGGCCTCATGGAAACCACTGCACACCCAACTCCCCCGACGTGAAACACTGGAACTTACCTTGAGGCCTGAGGTCACCTTTCGTTCGGCCGGAGCTGACCATGTGGTGCCGTGGGAGGAGTTTCTAGAAAGGGATTGCCAGCACGGTTTTCGCTTTGAGAGAACACGCAGCCTCGGCCCACAACGACAATCCTGCCATGCAGAGACGTCGGGCCGCTAGTGCTGTTCAGGCAGCTTTGAAGCCAAGCGCAAGGCGCCTCCAAACGGGGAGAAAGCGTCCTCTCCCCTCCGCGTCCCACGTTCAAGCTGAATGACGCAGCATGTTTCTCGGAAGGCTCTGCCGAGCTATCTGGTACAAGGGAGAGGGTGCCTGCCTCTGCTGAGAAAGGTTTTGACGTGGGGATTGCTGGACATGAGGAAGAGCGTTCCCCAGGCCGTGCAAAGTTTAGGCTTTGGTGATTCTGGATGGTCCCAAGGGTCCAGAATCGTCCCTGGGGAAGCTGTCCTCGTTTTCTTTCTCCGGCTGGAAGTAAACAGCTGGCAACCGACTGCCGTCCGCAGACGTCCTGGGGGAGCCCCCCGGTTTCATTTGGGACGCACATTGGTGTCTCACAGAAGAGCCCAAATTCCTAATTGGGGGCACACCAGCATGGAATGTAAGGCTGTTTAGAAGTGTGTACCCCGAGGCCGTTGGAAGGCCGTACAAACGAGAGCTTTCCAGCGAACAGGGCAGCGCTTCGCCATCGTCGTTGCACGTTCACGGAGCTTAATCAAACGAATGCATTTACTTCCTGTGGCTCAAACGCAACAGAGGGGTTGGACGGCCTACAGTGCCCTTTGACAGTTCTTACAACGAACGTGAGTGCACAGGGTCTCGTGAAATAAATCCCTAGCACTGTTGAAGCATTCCGTTAACGCATGCTTCTTCGCTCCTATGGCACTCCGAGGTGTTACTGACGGGGGAAATCTGGACTTTTACTTGAGGCCGGGGGGGGGCTCACAATTCTTTTGTCGGCGAGCTCCAGAGTGCTCTTGCTGAAGCTGCCAGCAAGGAAATGAGAGCAGCAGGCCTCACACGAGTACACTCAGACGGCTTCCGTCACGAGTAAACTCAGGCCTCTTATGTGAGGCCTTCCGGCAGCAAACAGAAGGTGGGCGCGAGGAGTGTGCTTCAGGCAGCTTAGGACCCGCAACTGTCTCGTCTACCACGGAGGGGAATAAGGTTTGCCCAGGGTCGCCCAGTTTCAAAGCGGAGCTCACGTAGTTATCCTCAGTGGTTTCTGATTACCTCAAGGAAACACACGGGAGGAACAGGGCCCTTCCGTGGAGGCCCTTTTGGGCACAGGGACCTCTGCGTGGGATCTACTGGGTAAGTATGGCAGTACCTTAGATAGGCCTCAGTGACCAAGGTTGTCGTCTGGCTCATGCCTTAGCTGTGTTAAGTGTGGAAAACGTGCCGGTCCTCAGGCTGGGCCCACAGCCCAGCTTTCGCTTCTGTGAGAGTGCTGTCCCGAGTCTCCTCCTGGAGCCAGTCGTCAGCACGGTGCCTTCTGGCACTGCCGTTCTCTTTCAGTCAAGGAGGCCGTGCGACTGGCAAAGGGAGTCTGCGCAGCACTGCCTTCGCGAGGCTCTTTGACGACTGGGGCGCTCAACCCAGACAAGCCAGAGAGCAGTACGTTGCCCTTGCTATGAACGTGAAGAGCTTTCTCCAGGGCCCTGTTTAGGCTAAGGTTCCTCAGAAGCCAGGAGCCGCCGTTCCGGCACGGAGAGAAGTCATCCTGCGAAATTGGCGAACGAGCTCCTATCCTGTGTGCCCCCAGGAGCGTCGCAGAGTTAAGGCACTCCGTGGTGGAGTATGGCCTCATGGAAACCACTGCACACCCAACTCCCCCGACGTGAAACACTGGAACTTACCTTGAGGCCTGAGGTCACCTTTCGTTCGGCCGGAGCTGACCATGTGGTGCCGTGGGAGGAGTTTCTAGAAAGGGATTGCCAGCACGGTTTTCGCTTTGAGAGAACACGCAGCCTCGGCCCACAACGACAATCCTGCCATGCAGAGACGTCGGGCCGCTAGTGCTGTTCAGGCAGCTTTGAAGCCAAGCGCAAGGCGCCTCCAAACGGGGAGAAAGCGTCCTCTCCCCTCCGCGTCCCACGTTCAAGCTGAATGACGCAGCATGTTTCTCGGAAGGCTCTGCCGAGCTATCTGGTACAAGGGAGAGGGTGCCTGCCTCTGCTGAGAAAGGTTTTGACGTGGGGATTGCTGGACATGAGGAAGAGCGTTCCCCAGGCCGTGCAAAGTTTAGGCTTTGGTGATTCTGGATGGTCCCAAGGGTCCAGAATCGTCCCTGGGGAAGCTGTCCTCGTTTTCTTTCTCCGGCTGGAAGTAAACAGCTGGCAACCGACTGCCGTCCGCAGACGTCCTGGGGGAGCCCCCCGGTTTCATTTGGGACGCACATTGGTGTCTCACAGAAGAGCCCAAATTCCTAATTGGGGGCACACCAGCATGGAATGTAAGGCTGTTTAGAAGTGTGTACCCCGAGGCCGTTGGAAGGCCGTACAAACGAGAGCTTTCCAGCGAACAGGGCAGCGCTTCGCCATCGTCGTTGCACGTTCACGGAGCTTAATCAAACGAATGCATTTACTTCCTGTGGCTCAAACGCAACAGAGGGGTTGGACGGCCTACAGTGCCCTTTGACAGTTCTTACAACGAACGTGAGTGCACAGGGTCTCGTGAAATAAATCCCTAGCACTGTTGAAGCATTGCGTTAACGCATGCTTCTTCGCTCCTATGGCACTCCGAGGTGTTACTGACGGGGGAAATCTGGACTTTTACTTGAGGCCGGGGGGGGGCTCACAATTCTTTTGTCGGCGAGCTCCAGAGTGCTCTTGCTGAAGCTGCCAGCAAGGAAATGAGAGCAGCAGGCCTCACACGAGTACACTCAGACGGCTTCCGTCACGAGTAAACTCAGGCCTCTTATGTGAGGCCTTCCGGCAGCAAACAGAAGGTGGGCGCGAGGAGTGTGCTTCAGGCAGCTTAGGACCCGCAACTGTCTCGTCTACCACGGAGGGGAATAAGGTTTGCCCAGGGTCGCCCAGTTTCAAAGCGGAGCTCACGTAGTTATCCTCAGTGGTTTCTGATTACCTCAAGGAAACACACGGGAGGAACAGGGCCCTTCCGTGGAGGCCCTTTTGGGCACAGGGACCTCTGCGTGGGATCTAGTGGGTAAGTATGGCAGTACCTTAGATAGGCCTCAGTGACCAAGGCTGTCGTCTGGCTCATGCCTTAGCTGTGTTAAGTGTGGAAAACGTGCCGGTCCTCAGGCTGGGCCCACAGCCCAGCTTTCGCTTCTGGGAGAGTGCTGTCCCGAGTCTCCTCCTGGAGCCAGTCGTCAGCACGGTGCCTTCTGGCACTGCCGTTCTCTTTCAGTCAAGGAGGCCGTGCGACTGGCAAAGGGAGTCTGCGCAGCACTGCCTTCGCGAGGCTCTTTGACGACTGGGGCGCTCAACCCAGACAAGCCAGAGAGCAGTACGTTGCCCTTGCTATGAACGTGAAGAGCTTTCTCCAGGGCCCTGTTTAGGCTAAGTTTCCTCAGAAGCCAGGAGCCGCCGTTCCGGCACGGAGAGAAGTCATCCTGCGAAATTGGCGAACGAGCTCCTATCCTGTGTGCCCCCAGGAGCGTCGCAGAGTTAAGGCACTCCGTGGTGGAGTATGGCCTCATGGAAACCACTGCACACCCAACTCCCCCGACGTGAAACACTGGAACTTACCTTGAGGCCTGAGGTCACCTTTCGTTCGGCCGGAGCTGACCATGTGGTGCCGTGGGAGGAGTTTCTAGAAAGGGATTGCCAGCACGGTTTTCGCTTTGAGAGAACACGCAGCCTCGGCCCACAACGACAATCCTGCCATGCAGAGACGTCGGGCCGCTAGTGCTCTTCAGGCAGCTTTGAAGCCAAGCGCAAGGCGCCTCCAAACGGGGAGAAAGCGTCCTCTCCCCTCCGCGTCCCACGTTCAAGCTGAATGACGCAGCATGTTTCTCGGAAGGCTCTGCCGAGCTATCTGGTACAAGGGAGAGGGTGCCTGCCTCTGCTGAGAAAGGTTTTGACGTGGGGATTGCTGGACATGAGGAAGAGCGTTCCCCAGGCCGTGCAAAGTTTAGGCTTTGGTGATTCTGGATGGTCCCAAGGGTCCAGAATCGTCCCTGGGGAAGCTGTCCTCGTTTTCTTTCTCCGGCTGGAAGTAAACAGCTGGCAACCGACTGCCGTCCGCAGACGTCCTGGGGGAGCCCCCCGGTTTCATTTGGGACGCACATTGGTGTCTCACAGAAGAGCCCAAATTCCTAATTGGGGGCACACCAGCATGGAATGTAAGGCTGTTTAGAAGTGTGTACCCCGAGGCCGTTGGAAGGCCGTACAAACGAGAGCTTTCCAGCGAACAGGGCAGCGCTTCGCCATCGTCGTTGCACGTTCACGGAGCTTAATCAAACGAATGCATTTACTTCCTGTGGCTCAAACGCAACAGAGGGGTTGGACGGCCTACAGTGCCCTTTGACAGTTCTTACAACGAACGTGAGTGCACAGGGTCTCGTGAAATAAATCCCTAGCACTGTTGAAGCATTGCGTTAACGCATGCTTCTTCGCTCCTATGGCACTCCGAGGTGTTACTGACGGGGGAAATCTGGACTTTTACTTGAGGCCGGGGGGGGGCTCACAATTCTTTTGTCGGCGAGCTCCAGAGTGCTCTTGCTGAAGCTGCCAGCAAGGAAATGAGAGCAGCAGGCCTCACACGAGTACACTCAGACGGCTTCCGTCACGAGTAAACTCAGGCCTCTTATGTGAGGCCTTCCGGCAGCAAACAGAAGGTGGGCGCGAGGAGTGTGCTTCAGGCAGCTTAGGACCCGCAACTGTCTCGTCTACCACGGAGGGGAATAAGGTTTGCCCAGGGTCGCCCAGTTTCAAAGCGGAGCTCACGTAGTTATCCTCAGTGGTTTCTGATTACCTCAAGGAAACACACGGGAGGAACAGGGCCCTTCCGTGGAGGCCCTTTTGGGCACAGGGACCTCTGCGTGGGATCTAGTGGGTAAGTATGGCAGTACCTTAGATAGGCCTCAGTGACCAAGGCTGTCGTCTGGCTCATGCCTTAGCTGTGTTAAGTGTGGAAAACGTGCCGGTCCTCAGGCTGGGCCCACAGCCCAGCTTTCGCTTCTGGGAGAGTGCTGTCCCGAGTCTCCTCCTGGAGCCAGTCGTCAGCACGGTGCCTTCTGGCACTGCCGTTCTCTTTCAGTCAAGGAGGCCGTGCGACTGGCAAAGGGAGTCTGCGCAGCACTGCCTTCGCGAGGCTCTTTGACGACTGGGGCGCTCAACCCAGACAAGCCAGAGAGCAGTACGTTGCCCTTGCTATGAACGTGAAGAGCTTTCTCCAGGGCCCTGTTTAGGCTAAGTTTCCTCAGAAGCCAGGAGCCGCCGTTCCGGCACGGAGAGAAGTCATCCTGCGAAATTGGCGAACGAGCTCCTATCCTGTGTGCCCCCAGGAGCGTCGCAGAGTTAAGGCACTCCGTGGTGGAGTATGGCCTCATGGAAACCACTGCACACCCAACTCCCCCGACGTGAAACACTGGAACTTACCTTGAGGCCTGAGGTCACCTTTCGTTCGGCCGGAGCTGACCATGTGGTGCCGTGGGAGGAGTTTCTAGAAAGGGATTGCCAGCACGGTTTTCGCTTTGAGAGAACACGCAGCCTCGGCCCACAACGACAATCCTGCCATGCAGAGACGTCGGGCCGCTAGTGCTCTTCAGGCAGCTTTGAAGCCAAGCGCAAGGCGCCTCCAAACGGGGAGAAAGCGTCCTCTCCCCTCCGCGTCCCACGTTCAAGCTGAATGACGCAGCATGTTTCTCGGAAGGCTCTGCCGAGCTATCTGGTACAAGGGAGAGGGTGCCTGCCTCTGCTGAGAAAGGTTTTGACGTGGGGATTGCTGGACATGAGGAAGAGCGTTCCCCAGGCCGTGCAAAGTTTAGGCTTTGGTGATTCTGGATGGTCCCAAGGGTCCAGAATCGTCCCTGGGGAAGCTGTCCTCGTTTTCTTTCTCCGGCTGGAAGTAAACAGCTGGCAACCGACTGCCGTCCGCAGACGTCCTGGGGGAGCCCCCCGGTTTCATTTGGGACGCACATTGGTGTCTCACAGAAGAGCCCAAATTCCTAATTGGGGGCACACCAGCATGGAATGTAAGGCTGTTTAGAAGTGTGTACCCCGAGGCCGTTGGAAGGCCGTACAAACGAGAGCTTTCCAGCGAACAGGGCAGCGCTTCGCCATCGTCGTTGCACGTTCACGGAGCTTAATCAAACGAATGCATTTACTTCCTGTGGCTCAAACGCAACAGAGGGGTTGGACGGCCTACGGTGCCCTTTGACAGTTCTTACAACGAACGTGAGTGCACAGGGTCTCGTGAAATAAATCCCTAGCACTGTTGAAGCATTCCGTTAACGCATGCTTCTTCGCTCCTATGGCACTCCGAGGTGTTACTGACGGGGGAAATCTGGACTTTTACTTGAGGCCGGGGGGGGGCTCACAATTCTTTTGTCGGCGAGCTCCAGAGTGCTCTTGCTGAAGCTGCCAGCAAGGAAATGAGAGCAGCAGGCCTCACACGAGTACACTCAGACGGCTTCCGTCACGAGTAAACTCAGGCCTCTTATGTGAGGCCTTCCGGCAGCAAACAGAAGGTGGGCGCGAGGAGTGTGCTTCAGGCAGCTTAGGACCCGCAACTGTCTCGTCTACCACGGAGGGGAATAAGGTTTGCCCAGGGTCGCCCAGTTTCAAAGCGGAGCTCACGTAGTTATCCTCAGTGGTTTCTGATTACCTCAAGGAAACACACGGGAGGAACAGGGCCCTTCCGTGGAGGCCCTTTTGGGCACAGGGACCTCTGCGTGGGATCTAGTGGGTAAGTATGGCAGTACCTTAGATAGGCCTCAGTGACCAAGGCTGTCGTCTGGCTCATGCCTTAGCTGTGTTAAGTGTGGAAAACGTGCCGGTCCTCAGGCTGGGCCCACAGCCCAGCTTTCGCTTCTGTGAGAGTGCTGTCCCGAGTCTCCTCCTGGAGCCAGTCGTCAGCACGGTGCCTTCTGGCACTGCCGTTCTCTTTCAGTCAAGGAGGCCGTGCGACTGGCAAAGGGAGTCTGCGCAGCACTGCCTTCGCGAGGCTCTTTGACGACTGGGGCGCTCAACCCAGACAAGCCAGAGAGCAGTACGTTGCCCTTGCTATGAACGTGAAGAGCTTTCTCCAGGGCCCTGTTTAGGCTAAGTTTCCTCAGAAGCCAGGAGCCGCCGTTCCGGCACGGAGAGAAGTCATCCTGCGAAATTGGCGAACGAGCTCCTATCCTGTGTGCCCCCAGGAGCGTCGCAGAGTTAAGGCACTCCGTGGTGGAGTATGGCCTCATGGAAACCACTGCACACCCAACTCCCCCGACGTGAAACACTGGAACTTACCTTGAGGCCTGAGGTCACCTTTCGTTCGGCCGGAGCTGACCATGTGGTGCCGTGGGAGGAGTTTCTAGAAAGGGATTGCCAGCACGGTTTTCGCTTTGAGAGAACACGCAGCCTCGGCCCACAACGACAATCCTGCCATGCAGAGACGTCGGGCCGCTAGTGCTGTTCAGGCAGCTTTGAAGCCAAGCGCAAGGCGCCTCCAAACGGGGAGAAAGCGTCCTCTCCCCTCCGCGTCCCACGTTCAAGCTGAATGACGCAGCATGTTTCTCGGAAGGCTCTGCCGAGCTATCTGGTACAAGGGAGAGGGTGCCTGCCTCTGCTGAGAAAGGTTTTGACGTGGGGATTGCTGGACATGAGGAAGAGCGTTCCCCAGGCCGTGCAAAGTTTAGGCTTTGGTGATTCTGGATGGTCCCAAGGGTCCAGAATCGTCCCTGGGGAAGCTGTCCTCGTTTTCTTTCTCCGGCTGGAAGTAAACAGCTGGCAACCGACTGCCGTCCGCAGACGTCCTGGGGGAGCCCCCCGGTTTCATTTGGGACGCACATTGGTGTCTCACAGAAGAGCCCAAATTCCTAATTGGGGGCACACCAGCATGGAATGTAAGGCTGTTTAGAAGTGTGTACCCCGAGGCCGTTGGAAGGCCGTACAAACGAGAGCTTTCCAGCGAACAGGGCAGCGCTTCGCCATCGTCGTTGCACGTTCACGGAGCTTAATCAAACGAATGCATTTACTTCCTGTGGCTCAAACGCAACAGAGGGGTTGGACGGCCTACAGTGCCCTTTGACAGTTCTTACAACGAACGTGAGTGCACAGGGTCTCGTGAAATAAATCCCTAGCACTGTTGAAGCATTCCGTTAACGCATGCTTCTTCGCTCCTATGGCACTCCGAGGTGTTACTGACGGGGGAAATCTGGACTTTTACTTGAGGCCGGGGGGGGCTCACAATTCTTTTGTCGGCGAGCTCCAGAGTGCTCTTGCTGAAGCTGCCAGCAAGGAAATGAGAGCAGCAGGCCTCACACGAGTACACTCAGACGGCTTCCGTCACGAGTAAACTCAGGCCTCTTATGTGAGGCCTTCCGGCAGCAAACAGAAGGTGGGCGCGAGGAGTGTGCTTCAGGCAGCTTAGGACCCGCAACTGTCTCGTCTACCACGGAGGGGAATAAGGTTTGCCCAGGGTCGCCCAGTTTCAAAGCGGAGCTCACGTAGTTATCCTCAGTGGTTTCTGATTACCTCAAGGAAACACACGGGAGGAACAGGGCCCTTCCGTGGAGGCCCTTTTGGGCACAGGGACCTCTGCGTGGGATCTACTGGGTAAGTATGGCAGTACCTTAGATAGGCCTCAGTGACCAAGGTTGTCGTCTGGCTCATGCCTTAGCTGTGTTAAGTGTGGAAAACGTGCCGGTCCTCAGGCTGGGCCCACAGCCCAGCTTTCGCTTCTGTGAGAGTGCTGTCCCGAGTCTCCTCCTGGAGCCAGTCGTCAGCACGGTGCCTTCTGGCACTGCCGTTCTCTTTCAGTCAAGGAGGCCGTGCGACTGGCAAAGGGAGTCTGCGCAGCACTGCCTTCGCGAGGCTCTTTGACGACTGGGGCGCTCAACCCAGACAAGCCAGAGAGCAGTACGTTGCCCTTGCTATGAACGTGAAGAGCTTTCTCCAGGGCCCTGTTTAGGCTAAGTTTCCTCAGAAGCCAGGAGCCGCCGTTCCGGCACGGAGAGAAGTCATCCTGCGAAATTGGCGAACGAGCTCCTATCCTGTGTGCCCCCAGGAGCGTCGCAGAGTTAAGGCACTCCGTGGTGGAGTATGGCCTCATGGAAACCACTGCACACCCAACTCCCCCGACGTGAAACACTGGAACTTACCTTGAGGCCTGAGGTCACCTTTCGTTCGGCCGGAGCTGACCATGTGGTGCCGTGGGAGGAGTTTCTAGAAAGGGATTGCCAGCACGGTTTTCGCTTTGAGAGAACACGCAGCCTCGGCCCACAACGACAATCCTGCCATGCAGAGACGTCGGGCCGCTAGTGCTGTTCAGGCAGCTTTGAAGCCAAGCGCAAGGCGCCTCCAAACGGGGAGAAAGCGTCCTCTCCCCTCCGCGTCCCACGTTCAAGCTGAATGACGCAGCATGTTTCTCGGAAGGCTCTGCCGAGCTATCTGGTACAAGGGAGAGGGTGCCTGCCTCTGCTGAGAAAGGTTTTGACGTGGGGATTGCTGGACATGAGGAAGAGCGTTCCCCAGGCCGTGCAAAGTTTAGGCTTTGGTGATTCTGGATGGTCCCAAGGGTCCAGAATCGTCCCTGGGGAAGCTGTCCTCGTTTTCTTTCTCCGGCTGGAAGTAAACAGCTGGCAACCGACTGCCGTCCGCAGACGTCCTGGGGGAGCCCCCCGGTTTCATTTGGGACGCACATTGGTGTCTCACAGAAGAGCCCAAATTCCTAATTGGGGGCACACCAGCATGGAATGTAAGGCTGTTTAGAAGTGTGTACCCCGAGGCCGTTGGAAGGCCGTACAAACGAGAGCTTTCCAGCGAACAGGGCAGCGCTTCGCCATCGTCGTTGCACGTTCACGGAGCTTAATCAAACGAATGCATTTACTTCCTGTGGCTCAAACGCAACAGAGGGGTTGGACGGCCTACAGTGCCCTTTGACAGTTCTTACAACGAACGTGAGTGCACAGGGTCTCGTGAAATAAATCCCTAGCACTGTTGAAGCATTGCGTTAACGCATGCTTCTTCGCTCCTATGGCACTCCGAGGTGTTACTGACGGGGGAAATCTGGACTTTTACTTGAGGCCGGGGGGGGGCTCACAATTCTTTTGTCGGCGAGCTCCAGAGTGCTCTTGCTGAAGCTGCCAGCAAGGAAATGAGAGCAGCAGGCCTCACACGAGTACACTCAGACGGCTTCCGTCACGAGTAAACTCAGGCCTCTTATGTGAGGCCTTCCGGCAGCAAACAGAAGGTGGGCGCGAGGAGTGTGCTTCAGGCAGCTTAGGACCCGCAACTGTCTCGTCTACCACGGAGGGGAATAAGGTTTGCCCAGGGTCGCCCAGTTTCAAAGCGGAGCTCACGTAGTTATCCTCAGTGGTTTCTGATTACCTCAAGGAAACACACGGGAGGAACAGGGCCCTTCCGTGGAGGCCCTTTTGGGCACAGGGACCTCTGCGTGGGATCTAGTGGGTAAGTATGGCAGTACCTTAGATAGGCCTCAGTGACCAAGGCTGTCGTCTGGCTCATGCCTTAGCTGTGTTAAGTGTGGAAAACGTGCCGGTCCTCAGGCTGGGCCCACAGCCCAGCTTTCGCTTCTGGGAGAGTGCTGTTCCGAGTCTCCTCCTGGAGCCAGTCGTCAGCACGGTGCCTTCTGGCACTGCCGTTCTCTTTCAGTCAAGGAGGCCGTGCGACTGGCAAAGGGAGTCTGCGCAGCACTGCCTTCGCGAGGCTCTTTGACGACTGGGGCGCTCAACCCAGACAAGCCAGAGAGCAGTACGTTGCCCTTGCTATGAACGTGAAGAGCTTTCTCCAGGGCCCTGTTTAGGCTAAGTTTCCTCAGAAGCCAGGAGCCGCCGTTCCGGCACGGAGAGAAGTCATCCTGCGAAATTGGCGAACGAGCTCCTATCCTGTGTGCCCCCAGGAGCGTCGCAGAGTTAAGGCACTCCGTGGTGGAGTATGGCCTCATGGAAACCACTGCACACCCAACTCCCCCGACGTGAAACACTGGAACTTACCTTGAGGCCTGAGGTCACCTTTCGTTCGGCCGGAGCTGACCATGTGGTGCCGTGGGAGGAGTTTCTAGAAAGGGATTGCCAGCACGGTTTTCGCTTTGAGAGAACACGCAGCCTCGGCCCACAACGACAATCCTGCCATGCAGAGACGTCGGGCCGCTAGTGCTCTTCAGGCAGCTTTGAAGCCAAGCGCAAGGCGCCTCCAAACGGGGAGAAAGCGTCCTCTCCCCTCCGCGTCCCACGTTCAAGCTGAATGACGCAGCATGTTTCTCGGAAGGCTCTGCCGAGCTATCTGGTACAAGGGAGAGGGTGCCTGCCTCTGCTGAGAAAGGTTTTGACGTGGGGATTGCTGGACATGAGGAAGAGCGTTCCCCAGGCCGTGCAAAGTTTAGGCTTTGGTGATTCTGGATGGTCCCAAGGGTCTAGAATCGTCCCTGGGGAAGCTGTCCTCGTTTTCTTTCTCCGGCTGGAAGTAAACAGCTGGCAACCGACTGCCGTCCGCAGACGTCCTGGGGGAGCCCCCCGGTTTCATTTGGGACGCACATTGGTGTCTCACAGAAGAGCCCAAATTCCTAATTGGGGGCACACCAGCATGGAATGTAAGGCTGTTTAGAAGTGCGTACCCCGAGGCCGTTGGAAGGCCGTACAAACGAGAGCTTTCGAGCGAACAGGGCAGCGCTTCGCCATCGTCGTTGCACGTTCACGGAGCTTAATCAAACGAATGCATTTACTTCCTGTGGCTCAAACGCAACAGAGGGGTTGGACGGCCTACAGTGCCCTTTGACAGTTCTTACAACGAACGTGAGTGCACAGGGTCTCGTGAAATAAATCCCTAGCACTGTTGAAGCATTCCGTTAACGCATGCTTCTTCGCTCCTATGGCACTCCGAGGTGTTACTGACGCGGGAAATCTGGACTTTTACTTGAGGCCGCGGGGCCTCACAATTCTTTTGTCGGCGAGCTCCAGAGTGCTCTTGCTGAAGCTCCCAGCAAGGAACTGAGAGCAGCAGGCCTCACACGAGTACACTCAGATGGCTTCCGTCACGAGTAAACTCAGGCCTCTTATGTGAGGCCTCCCGGCAGCAAAGAGAGGTTCGGTGCGAGGAGTGTGCTTCAGGCAGCTTAGGACCCGCAACTGTCTCGTCTACCACGGAGGGGCATAAGGTTTGCCCAGGGTCGCCCAGTTTCAAAGCGGAGCTCACGTAGTTATCCTCAGTGGTTTCTGATTACCTCAAGGAAACACACGGGAGGAACAGGGCCCTTCCGTGGAGGCCCTTTTGGGCACAGGGACCTCTGCGTGGGATCTAGTGGGTAAGTATGGCAGTACCTTAGATAGGCCTCAGTGACCAAGGCTGTCGTCTGGCTCATGCCTTAGCTGTGTTAAGTGTGGAAAACGTGCCGGTCCTCAGGCTGGGCCCACAGCCCAGCTTTCGCTTCTGGGAGAGTGCTGTCCCGAGTCTCCTCCTGGAGCCAGTCGTCAGCACGGTGCCTTCTGGCACTGCCGTTCTCTTTCAGTCAAGGAGGCCGTGCGACTGGCAAAGGGAGTCTGCGCAGCACTGCCTTCGCGAGGCTCTTTGACGACTGGGGCGCTCAACCCAGACAAGCCAGAGAGCAGTACGTTGCCCTTGCTATGAACGTGAAGAGCTTTCTCCAGGGCCCTGTTTAGGCTAAGGTTCCTCAGAAGCCAGGAGCCGCCGTTCCGGCACGGAGAGAAGTCATCCTGCGAAATTGGCGAACGAGCTCCTATCCTGTGTGCCCCCAGGAGCGTCGCAGGGTTAAGGCACTCCGTGGTGGAGTATGGCCTCATGGAAACCACTGCACACCCAACTCCCCCGACGTGAAACACTGGAACTTACCTTGAGGCCTGAGGTCACCTTTCGTTCGGCCGGAGCTGACCATGTGGTGCCGTGGGAGGAGTTTCTAGAAAGGGATTGCCAGCACGGTTTTCGCTTTGAGAGAACACGCAGCCTCGGCCCACAACGACAATCCTGCCATGCAGAGACGTCGGGCCGCTAGTGCTGTTCAGGCAGCTTTGAAGCCAAGCGCAAGGCGCCTCCAAACGGGGAGAAAGCGTCCTCTCCCCTCCGCGTCCCACGTTCAAGCTGAATGACGCAGCATGTTTCTCGGAAGGCTCTGCCGAGCTATCTGGTACAAGGGAGAGGGTGCCTGCCTCTGCTGAGAAAGGTTTTGACGTGGGGATTGCTGGACATGAGGAAGAGCGTTCCCCAGGCCGTGCAAAGTTTAGGCTTTGGTGATTCTGGATGGTCCCAAGGGTCCAGAATCGTCCCTGGGGAAGCTGTCCTCGTTTTCTTTCTCCGGCTGGAAGTAAACAGCTGGCAACCGACTGCCGTCCGCAGACGTCCTGGGGGAGCCCCCCGGTTTCATTTGGGACGCACATTGGTGTCTCACAGAAGAGCCCAAATTCCTAATTGGGGGCACACCAGCGTGGAATGTAAGGCTGTTTAGAAGTGTGTACCCCGAGGCCGTTGGAAGGCCGTACAAACGAGAGCTTTCCAGCGAACAGGGCAGCGCTTCGCCATCGTCGTTGCACGTTCACGGAGCTTAATCAAACGAATGCATTTACTTCCTGTGGCTCAAACGCAACAGAGGGGTTGGACGGCCTACAGTGCCCTTTGACAGTTCTTACAACGAACGTGAGTGCACAGGGTCTCGTGAAATAAATCCCTAGCACTGTTGAAGCATTGCGTTAACGCATGCTTCTTCGCTCCTATGGCACTCCGAGGTGTTACTGACGGGGGAAATCTGGACTTTTACTTGAGGCCGGGGGGGCTCACAATTCTTTTGTCGGCGAGCTCCAGAGTGCTCTTGCTGAAGCTCCCAGCAAGGAACTGAGAGCAGCAGGCCTCACACGAGTACACTCAGACGGCTTCCGTCACGAGTAAACTCAGGCCTCTTATGTGAGGCCTTCCGGCAGCAAACAGAAGGTGGGCGCGAGGAGTGTGCTTCAGGCAGCTTAGGACCCGCAACTGTCTCGTCTACCACGGAGGGGAATAAGGTTTGCCCAGGGTCGCCCAGTTTCAAAGCGGAGCTCACGTAGTTATCCTCAGTGGTTTCTGATTACCTCAAGGAAACACACGGGAGGAACAGGGCCCTTCCGTGGAGGCCCTTTTGGGCACAGGGACCTCTGCGTGGGATCTAGTGGGTAAGTATGGCAGTACCTCAGATAGGCCTCAGTGACCAAGGCTGTCGTCTGGCTCATGCCTTAGCTGTGTTAAGTGTGGAAAACGTGCCGGTCCTCAGGCTGGGCCCACAGCCCAGCTTTCGCTTCTGGGAGAGTGCTGTTCCGAGTCTCCTCCTGGAGCCAGTCGTCAGCACGGTGCCTTCTGGCACTGCCGTTCTCTTTCAGTCAAGGAGGCCGTGCGACTGGCAAAGGGAGTCTGCGCAGCACTGCCTTCGCGAGGCTCTTTGACGACTGGGGCGCTCAACCCAGACAAGCCAGAGAGCAGTACGTTGCCCTTGCTATGAACGTGAAGAGCTTTCTCCAGGGCCCTGTTTAGGCTAAGTTTCCTCAGGAGCCAGGAGCCGCCGTTCGGGCACGGAGAGAAGTCATCCTGCGAAATTGGCGAACGAGCTCCTATCCTGTGTGCCCCCAGGAGCGTCGCAGGGTTAAGGCACTCCGTGGTGGAGTATGGCCTCATGGAAACCACTGCACACCCAACTCCCCCGACGTGAAACACTGGAACTTACCTTGAGGCCTGAGGTCACCTTTCGTTCGGCCGGAGCTGACCATGTGGTGCCGTGGGAGGAGTTTCTAGAAAGGGATTGCCAGCACGGTTTTCGCTTTGAGAGAACACGCAGCCTCGGCCCACAACGACAATCCTGCCATGCAGAGACGTCGGGCCGCTTGTGCTGTTCAGGCAGCTTTGAAGCCAAGCGCAAGGCGCCTCCAAACGGGGAGAAAGCGTCCTCTCCCCTCCGCGTCCCACGTTCAAGCTGAATGACGCAGCATGTTTCTCGGAAGGCTCTGCCGAGCTATCTGGTACAAGGGAGAGGGTGCCTGCCTCTGCTGAGAAAGGTTTTGACGTGGGGATTGCTGGACATGAGGAAGAGCGTTCCCCAGGCCGTGCAAAGTTTAGGCTTTGGTGATTCTGGATGGTCCCAAGGGTCCAGAATCGTCCCTGGGGAAGCTGTCCTCGTTTTCTTTCTCCGGCTGGAAGTAAACAGCTGGCAACCGACTGCCGTCCGCAGACGTCCTGGGGGAGCCCCCCGGTTTCATTTGGGACGCACATTGGTGTCTCACAGAAGAGCCCAAATTCCTAATTGGGGGCACACCAGCATGGAATGTAAGGCTGTTTAGAAGTGTGTACCCCGAGGCCGTTGGAAGGCCGTACAAACGAGAGCTTTCCAGCGAACAGGGCAGCGCTTCGCCATCGTCGTTGCACGTTCACGGAGCTTAATCAAACGAATGCATTTACTTCCTGTGGCTCAAACGCAACAGAGGGGTTGGACGGCCTACAGTGCCCTTTGACAGTTCTTACAACGAACGTGAGTGCACAGGGTCTCGTGAAATAAATCCCTAGCACTGTTGAAGCATTGCGTTAACGCATGCTTCTTCGCTCCTATGGCACTCCGAGGTGTTACTGACGGGGGAAATCTGGACTTTTACTTGAGGCCGGGGGGGCTCACAATTCTTTTGTCGGCGAGCTCCAGAGTGCTCTTGCTGAAGCTCCCAGCAAGGAACTGAGAGCAGCAGGCCTCACACGAGTACACTCAGACGGCTTCCGTCACGAGTAAACTCAGGCCTCTTATGTGAGGCCTTCCGGCAGCAAACAGAAGGTGGGCGCGAGGAGTGTGCTTCAGGCAGCTTAGGACCCGCAACTGTCTCGTCTACCACGGAGGGGAATAAGGTTTGCCCAGGGTCGCCCAGTTTCAAAGCGGAGCTCACGTAGTTATCCTCAGTGGTTTCTGATTACCTCAAGGAAACACACGGGAGGAACAGGGCCCTTCCGTGGAGGCCCTTTTGGGCACAGGGACCTCTGCGTGGGATCTAGTGGGTAAGTATGGCAGTACCTCAGATAGGCCTCAGTGACCAAGGCTGTCGTCTGGCTCATGCCTTAGCTGTGTTAAGTGTGGAAAACGTGCCGGTCCTCAGGCTGGGCCCACAGCCCAGCTTTCGCTTCTGGGAGAGTGCTGTTCCGAGTCTCCTCCTGGAGCCAGTCGTCAGCACGGTGCCTTCTGGCACTGCCGTTCTCTTTCAGTCAAGGAGGCCGTGCGACTGGCAAAGGGAGTCTGCGCAGCACTGCCTTCGCGAGGCTCTTTGACGACTGGGGCGCTCAACCCAGACAAGCCAGAGAGCAGTACGTTGCCCTTGCTATGAACGTGAAGAGCTTTCTCCAGGGCCCTGTTTAGGCTAAGTTTCCTCAGGAGCCAGGAGCCGCCGTTCGGGCACGGAGAGAAGTCATCCTGCGAAATTGGCGAACGAGCTCCTATCCTGTGTGCCCCCAGGAGCGTCGCAGGGTTAAGGCACTCCGTGGTGGAGTATGGCCTCATGGAAACCACTGCACACCCAACTCCCCCGACGTGAAACACTGGAACTTACCTTGAGGCCTGAGGTCACCTTTCGTTCGGCCGGAGCTGACCATGTGGTGCCGTGGGAGGAGTTTCTAGAAAGGGATTGCCAGCACGGTTTTCGCTTTGAGAGAACACGCAGCCTCGGCCCACAACGACAATCCTGCCATGCAGAGACGTCGGGCCGCTAGTGCTGTTCAGGCAGCTTTGAAGCCAAGCGCAAGGCGCCTCCAAACGGGGAGAAAGCGTCCTCTCCCCTCCGCGTCCCACGTTCAAGCTGAATGACGCAGCATGTTTCTCGGAAGGCTCTGCCGAGCTATCTGGTACAAGGGAGAGGGTGCCTGCCTCTGCTGAGAAAGGTTTTGACGTGGGGATTGCTGGACATGAGGAAGAGCGTTCCCCAGGCCGTGCAAAGTTTAGGCTTTGGTGATTCTGGATGGTCCCAAGGGTCCAGAATCGTCCCTGGGGAAGCTGTCCTCGTTTTCTTTCTCCGGCTGGAAGTAAACAGCTGGCAACCGACTGCCGTCCGCAGACGTCCTGGGGGAGCCCCCCGGTTTCATTTGGGACGCACATTGGTGTCTCACAGAAGAGCCCAAATTCCTAATTGGGGGCACACCAGCATGGAATGTAAGGCTGTTTAGAAGTGTGTACCCCGAGGCCGTTGGAAGGCCGTACAAACGAGAGCTTTCCAGCGAACAGGGCAGCGCTTCGCCATCGTCGTTGCACGTTCACGGAGCTTAATCAAACGAATGCATTTACTTCCTGTGGCTCAAACGCAACAGAGGGGTTGGACGGCCTACAGTGCCCTTTGACAGTTCTTACAACGAACGTGAGTGCACAGGGTCTCGTGAAATAAATCCCTAGCACTGTTGAAGCATTGCGTTAACGCATGCTTCTTCGCTCCTATGGCACTCCGAGGTGTTACTGACGGGGGAAATCTGGACTTTTACTTGAGGCCGGGGGGGGCTCACAATTCTTTTGTCGGCGAGCTCCAGAGTGCTCTTGCTGAAGCTCCCAGCAAGGAACTGAGAGCAGCAGGCCTCACACGAGTACACTCAGACGGCTTCCATCACGAGTAAACTCAGTCCTCTTATGTGAGGCCTCCCGGCAGCAAAGAGAGGTTCGGTGCGAGGAGTGTGCTTCAGGCAGCTTAGGACCCGCAACTGTCTCGTCTACCACGGAGGGGCATAAGGTTTGCCCAGGGTCGCCCAGTTTCAAAGCGGAGCTCACGTAGTTATCCTCAGTGGTTTCTGATTACCTCAAGGAAACACACGGGAGGAACAGGGCCCTTCCGTGGAGGCCCTTTTGGGCACAGGGACCTCTGCGTGGGATCTACTGGGTAAGTATGGCAGTACCTTAGATAGGCCTCAGTGACCAAGGCTGTCGTCTGGCTCATGCCTTAGCTGTGTTAAGTGTGGAAAACGTGCCGGTCCTCAGGCTGGGCCCACAGCCCAGCTTTCGCTTCTGGGAGAGTGCTGTTCCGAGTCTCCTCCTGGAGCCAGTCGTCAGCACGGTGCCTTCTGGCACTGCCGTTCTCTTTCAGTCAAGGAGGCCGTGCGACTGGCAAAGGGAGTCTGCGCAGCACTGCCTTCGCGAGGCTCTTTGACGACTGGGGCGCTCAACCCAGACAAGCCAGAGAGCAGTACGTTGCCCTTGCTATGAACGTGAAGAGCTTTCTCCAGGGCCCTGTTTAGGCTAAGGTTCCTCAGAAGCCAGGAGCCGCCGTTCCGGCACGGAGAGAAGTCATCCTGCGAAATTGGCGAACGAGCTCCTATCCTGTGTGCCCCCAGGAGCGTCGCAGAGTTAAGGCACTCCGTGGTGGAGTATGGCCTCATGGAAACCACTGCACACCCAACTCCCCCGACATGAAACACTGGAACTTACCTTGAGGCCTGAGGTCACCTTTCGTTCGGCCGGAGCTGACCATGTGGTGCCGTGGGAGGAGTTTCTAGAAAGGGATTGCCAGCACGGTTTTCGCTTTGAGAGAACACGCAGCCTCGGCCCACAACGACAATCCTGCCATGCAGAGACGTCGGGCCGCTTGTGCTGTTCAGGCAGCTTTGAAGCCAAGCGCAAGGCGCCTCCAAACGGGGAGAAAGCGTCCTCTCCCCTCCGCGTCCCACGTTCAAGCTGAATGACGCAGCATGTTTCTCGGAAGGCTCTGCCCAGCTATCTGGTACAAGGGAGAGGGTGCCTGCCTCTGCTGAGAAAGGTTTTGACGTGGGGATTGCTGGACATGAGGAAGAGCGTTCCCCAGGCCGTGCAAAGTTTAGGCTTTGGTGATTCTGGATGGTCCCAAGGGTCCAGAATCGTCCCTGGGGAAGCTGTCCTCGTTTTCTTTCTCCGGCTGGAAGTAAACAGCTGGCAACCGACTGCCGTCCGCAGACGTCCTGGGGGAGCCCCCCGGTTTCATTTGGGACGCACATTGGTGTCTCACAGAAGAGCCCAAATTCCTAATTGGGGGCACACCAGCATGGAATGTAAGGCTGTTTAGAAGTGTGTACCCCGAGGCCGTTGGAAGGCCGTACAAACGAGAGCTTTCGAGCGAACAGGGCAGCGCTTCGCCATCGTCGTTGCACGTTCACGGAGCTTAATCAAACGAATGCATTTACTTCCTGTGGCTCAAACGCAACAGAGGGGTTGGACGGCCTACAGTGCCCTTTGACAGTTCTTACAACGAACGTGAGTGCACAGGGTCTCGTGAAATAAATCCCTAGCACTGTTGAAGCATTCCGTTAACGCATGCTTCTTCGCTCCTATGGCACTCCGAGGTGTTACTGACGGGGGAAATCTGGACTTTTACTTGAGGCCGGGGGGGGCTCACAATTCTTTTGTCGGCGAGCTCCAGAGTGCTCTTGCTGAAGCTCCCAGCAAGGAACTGAGAGCAGCAGGCCTCACACGAGTACACTCAGACGGCTTCCATCACGAGTAAACTCAGTCCTCTTATGTGAGGCCTTCCGGCAGCAAAGAGAGGTTCGGTGCGAGGAGTGTGCTTCAGGCAGCTTAGGACCCGCAACTGTCTCGTCTACCACGGAGGGGCATAAGGTTTGCCCAGGGTCGCCCAGTTTCAAAGCGGAGCTCACGTAGTTATCCTCAGTGGTTTCTGATTACCTCAAGGAAACACACGGGAGGAACAGGGCCCTTCCGTGGAGGCCCTTTTGGGCACAGGGACCTCTGCGTGGGATCTAGTGGGTAAGTATGGCAGTACCTTAGATAGGCCTCAGTGACCAAGGCTGTCGTCTGGCTCATGCCTTAGCTGTGTTAAGTGTGGAAAACGTGCCGGTCCTCAGGCTGGGCCCACAGCCCAGCTTTCGCTTCTGTGAGAGTGCTGTCCCGAGTCTCCTCCTGGAGCCAGTCGTCAGCACGGTGCCTTCTGGCACTGCCGTTCTCTTTCAGTCAAGGAGGCCGTGCGACTGGCAAAGGGAGTCTGCGCAGCACTGCCTTCGCGAGGCTCTTTGACGACTGGGGCGCTCAACCCAGACAAGCCAGAGAGCAGTACGTTGCCCTTGCTATGAACGTGAAGAGCTTTCTCCAGGGCCCTGTTTAGGCTAAGGTTCCTCAGAAGCCAGGAGCCGCCGTTCCGGCACGGAGAGAAGTCATCCTGCGAAATTGGCGAACGAGCTCCTATCCTGTGTGCCCCCAGGAGCGTCGCAGAGTTAAGGCACTCCGTGGTGGAGTATGGCCTCATGGAAACCACTGCACACCCAACTCCCCCGACGTGAAACACTGGAACTTACCTTGAGGCCTGAGGTCACCTTTCGTTCGGCCGGAGCTGACCATGTGGTGCCGTGGGAGGAGTTTCTAGAAAGGGATTGCCAGCACGGTTTTCGCTTTGAGAGAACACGCAGCCTCGGCCCACAACGACAATCCTGCCATGCAGAGACGTCGGGCCGCTAGTGCTGTTCAGGCAGCTTTGAAGCCAAGCGCAAGGCGCCTCCAAACGGGGAGAAAGCGTCCTCTCCCCTCCGCGTCCCACGTTCAAGCTGAATGACGCAGCATGTTTCTCGGAAGGCTCTGCCGAGCTATCTGGTACAAGGGAGAGGGTGCCTGCCTCTGCTGAGAAAGGTTTTGACGTGGGGATTGCTGGACATGAGGAAGAGCGTTCCCCAGGCCGTGCAAAGTTTAGGCTTTGGTGATTCTGGATGGTCCCAAGGGTCCAGAATCGTCCCTGGGGAAGCTGTCCTCGTTTTCTTTCTCCGGCTGGAAGTAAACAGCTGGCAACCGACTGCCGTCCGCAGACGTCCTGGGGGAGCCCCCCGGTTTCATTTGGGACGCACATTGGTGTCTCACAGAAGAGCCCAAATTCCTAATTGGGGGCACACCAGCATGGAATGTAAGGCTGTTTAGAAGTGTGTACCCCGAGGCCATTGGAAGGCCGTACAAACGAGAGCTTTCCAGCGAACAGGGCAGCGCTTCGCCATCGTCGTTGCACGTTCACGGAGCTTAATCAAACGAATGCATTTACTTCCTGTGGCTCAAACGCAACAGAGGGGTTGGACGGCCTACAGTGCCCTTTGACAGTTCTTACAACGAACGTGAGTGCACAGGGTCTCGTGAAATAAATCCCTAGCACTGTTGAAGCATTGCGTTAACGCATGCTTCTTCGCTCCTATGGCACTCCGAGGTGTTACTGACGGGGGAAATCTGGACTTTTACTTGAGGCCGGGGGGGGGCTCACAATTCTTTTGTCGGCGAGCTCCAGAGTGCTCTTGCTGAAGCTGCCAGCAAGGAAATGAGAGCAGCAGGCCTCACACGAGTACACTCAGACGGCTTCCGTCACGAGTAAACTCAGTCCTCTTATGTGAGGCCTTCCGGCAGCAAACAGAAGGTGGGCGCGAGGAGTGTGCTTCAGGCAGCTTAGGACCCGCAACTGTCTCGTCTACCACGGAGGGGAATAAGGTTTGCCCAGGGTCGCCCAGTTTCAAAGCGGAGCTCACGTAGTTATCCTCAGTGGTTTCTGATTACCTCAAGGAAACACACGGGAGGAACAGGGCCCTTCCGTGGAGGCCCTTTTGGGCACAGGGACCTCTGCGTGGGATCTAGTGGGTAAGTATGGCAGTACCTTAGATAGGCCTCAGTGACCAAGGCTGTCGTCTGGCTCATGCCTTAGCTGTGTTAAGTGTGGAAAACGTGCCGGTCCTCAGGCTGGGCCCACAGCCCAGCTTTCGCTTCTGGGAGAGTGCTGTCCCGAGTCTCCTCCTGGAGCCAGTCGTCAGCACGGTGCCTTCTGGCACTGCCGTTCTCTTTCAGTCAAGGAGGCCGTGCGACTGGCAAAGGGAGTCTGCGCAGCACTGCCTTCGCGAGGCTCTTTGACGACTGGGGCGCTCAACCCAGACAAGCCAGAGAGCAGTACGTTGCCCTTGCTATGAACGTGAAGAGCTTTCTCCAGGGCCCTGTTTAGGCTAAGTTTCCTCAGAAGCCAGGAGCCGCCGTTCCGGCACGGAGAGAAGTCATCCTGCGAAATTGGCGAACGAGCTCCTATCCTGTGTGCCCCCAGGAGCGTCGCAGAGTTAAGGCACTCCGTGGTGGAGTATGGCCTCATGGAAACCACTGCACACCCAACTCCCCCGACGTGAAACACTGGAACTTACCTTGAGGCCTGAGGTCACCTTTCGTTCGGCCGGAGCTGACCATGTGGTGCCGTGGGAGGAGTTTCTAGAAAGGGATTGCCAGCACGGTTTTCGCTTTGAGAGAACACGCAGCCTCGGCCCACAACGACAATCCTGCCATGCAGAGACGTCGGGCCGCTAGTGCTGTTCAGGCAGCTTTGAAGCCAAGCGCAAGGCGCCTCCAAACGGGGAGAAAGCGTCCTCTCCCCTCCGCGTCCCACGTTCAAGCTGAATGACGCAGCATGTTTCTCGGAAGGCTCTGC
This sequence comes from Globicephala melas, assembly GCF_963455315.2. Taxonomy (NCBI): domain Eukaryota; kingdom Metazoa; phylum Chordata; class Mammalia; order Artiodactyla; family Delphinidae; genus Globicephala; species Globicephala melas. The sequence continues at coordinate 1,330,435 of NW_027207235.1, read as the reverse complement.
CGAGCTATCTGGTACAAGGGAGAGGGTGCCTGCCTCTGCTGAGAAAGGTTTTGACGTGGGGATTGCTGGACATGAGGAAGAGCGTTCCCCAGGCCGTGCAAAGTTTAGGCTTTGGTGATTCTGGATGGTCCCAAGGGTCCAGAATCGTCCCTGGGGAAGCTGTCCTCGTTTTCTTTCTCCGGCTGGAAGTAAACAGCTGGCAACCGACTGCCGTCCGCAGACGTCCTGGGGGAGCCCCCCGGTTTCATTTGGGACGCACATTGGTGTCTCACAGAAGAGCCCAAATTCCTAATTGGGGGCACACCAGCATGGAATGTAAGGCTGTTTAGAAGTGTGTACCCCGAGGCCGTTGGAAGGCCGTACAAACGAGAGCTTTCCAGCGAACAGGGCAGCGCTTCGCCATCGTCGTTGCACGTTCACGGAGCTTAATCAAACGAATGCATTTACTTCCTGTGGCTCAAACGCAACAGAGGGGTTGGACGGCCTACAGTGCCCTTTGACAGTTCTTACAACGAACGTGAGTGCACAGGGTCTCGTGAAATAAATCCCTAGCACTGTTGAAGCATTCCGTTAACGCATGCTTCTTCGCTCCTATGGCACTCCGAGGTGTTACTGACGGGGGAAATCTGGACTTTTACTTGAGGCCGGGGGGGGGCTCACAATTCTTTTGTCGGCGAGCTCCAGAGTGCTCTTGCTGAAGCTGCCAGCAAGGAAATGAGAGCAGCAGGCCTCACACGAGTACACTCAGACGGCTTCCGTCACGAGTAAACTCAGTCCTCTTATGTGAGGCCTTCCGGCAGCAAACAGAAGGTGGGCGCGAGGAGTGTGCTTCAGGCAGCTTAGGACCCGCAACTGTCTCGTCTACCACGGAGGGGAATAAGGTTTGCCCAGGGTCGCCCAGTTTCAAAGCGGAGCTCACGTAGTTATCCTCAGTGGTTTCTGATTACCTCAAGGAAACACACGGGAGGAACAGGGCCCTTCCGTGGAGGCCCTTTTGGGCACAGGGACCTCTGCGTGGGATCTAGTGGGTAAGTATGGCAGTACCTTAGATAGGCCTCAGTGACCAAGGCTGTCGTCTGGCTCATGCCTTAGCTGTGTTAAGTGTGGAAAACGTGCCGGTCCTCAGGCTGGGCCCACAGCCCAGCTTTCGCTTCTGGGAGAGTGCTGTCCCGAGTCTCCTCCTGGAGCCAGTCGTCAGCACGGTGCCTTCTGGCACTGCCGTTCTCTTTCAGTCAAGGAGGCCGTGCGACTGTCAAAGGGAGTCTGCGCAGCACTGCCTTCGCGAGGCTCTTTGACGACTGGGGCGCTCAACCCAGACAAGCCAGAGAGCAGTACGTTGCCCTTGCTATGAACGTGAAGAGCTTTCTCCAGGGCGCTGTTTAGGCTAAGGTTCCTCAGAAGCCAGGAGCCGCCGTTCCGGCACGGAGAGAAGTCATCCTGCGAAATTGGCGAACGAGCTCCTATCCTGTGTGCCCCCAGGAGCGTCGCAGAGTTAAGGCACTCCGTGGTGGAGTATGGCCTCATGGAAACCACTGCACACCCAACTCCCCCGACGTGAAACACTGGAACTTACCTTGAGGCCTGAGGTCACCTTTCGTTCGGCCGGAGCTGACCATGTGGTGCCGTGGGAGGAGTTTCTAGAAAGGGATTGCCAGCACGGTTTTCGCTTTGAGAGAACACGCAGCCTCGGCCCACAACGACAATCCTGCCATGCAGAGACGTCGGGCCGCTAGTGCTGTTCAGGCAGCTTTGAAGCCAAGCGCAAGGCGCCTCCAAACGGGGAGAAAGCGTCCTCTCCCCTCCGCGTCCCACGTTCAAGCTGAATGACGCAGCATGTTTCTCGGAAGGCTCTGCCGAGCTATCTGGTACAAGGGAGAGGGTGCCTGCCTCTGCTGAGAAAGGTTTTGACGTGGGGATTGCTGGACATGAGGAAGAGCGTTCCCCAGGCCGTGCAAAGTTTAGGCTTTGGTGATTCTGGATGGTCCCAAGGGTCCAGAATCGTCCCTGGGGAAGCTGTCCTCGTTTTCTTTCTCCGGCTGGAAGTAAACAGCTGGCAACCGACTGCCGTCCGCAGACGTCCTGGGGGAGCCCCCCGGTTTCATTTGGGACGCACATTGGTGTCTCACAGAAGAGCCCAAATTCCTAATTGGGGGCACACCAGCATGGAATGTAAGGCTGTTTAGAAGTGTGTACCCCGAGGCCATTGGAAGGCCGTACAAACGAGAGCTTTCCAGCGAACAGGGCAGCGCTTCGCCATCGTCGTTGCACGTTCACGGAGCTTAATCAAACGAATGCATTTACTTCCTGTGGCTCAAACGCAACAGAGGGGTTGGACGGCCTACAGTGCCCTTTGACAGTTCTTACAACGAACGTGAGTGCACAGGGTCTCGTGAAATAAATCCCTAGCACTGTTGAAGCATTGCGTTAACGCATGCTTCTTCGCTCCTATGGCACTCCGAGGTGTTACTGACGGGGGAAATCTGGACTTTTACTTGAGGCCGGGGGGGGGCTCACAATTCTTTTGTCGGCGAGCTCCAGAGTGCTCTTGCTGAAGCTGCCAGCAAGGAAATGAGAGCAGCAGGCCTCACACGAGTACACTCAGACGGCTTCCGTCACGAGTAAACTCAGTCCTCTTATGTGAGGCCTTCCGGCAGCAAACAGAAGGTGGGCGCGAGGAGTGTGCTTCAGGCAGCTTAGGACCCGCAACTGTCTCGTCTACCACGGAGGGGAATAAGGTTTGCCCAGGGTCGCCCAGTTTCAAAGCGGAGCTCACGTAGTTATCCTCAGTGGTTTCTGATTACCTCAAGGAAACACACGGGAGGAACAGGGCCCTTCCGTGGAGGCCCTTTTGGGCACAGGGACCTCTGCGTGGGATCTAGTGGGTAAGTATGGCAGTACCTTAGATAGGCCTCAGTGACCAAGGCTGTCGTCTGGCTCATGCCTTAGCTGTGTTAAGTGTGGAAAACGTGCCGGTCCTCAGGCTGGGCCCACAGCCCAGCTTTCGCTTCTGGGAGAGTGCTGTCCCGAGTCTCCTCCTGGAGCCAGTCGTCAGCACGGTGCCTTCTGGCACTGCCGTTCTCTTTCAGTCAAGGAGGCCGTGCGACTGTCAAAGGGAGTCTGCGCAGCACTGCCTTCGCGAGGCTCTTTGACGACTGGGGCGCTCAACCCAGACAAGCCAGAGAGCAGTACGTTGCCCTTGCTATGAACGTGAAGAGCTTTCTCCAGGGCCCTGTTTAGGCTAAGGTTCCTCAGAAGCCAGGAGCCGCCGTTCCGGCACGGAGAGAAGTCATCCTGCGAAATTGGCGAACGAGCTCCTATCCTGTGTGCCCCCAGGAGCGTCGCAGAGTTAAGGCACTCCGTGGTGGAGTATGGCCTCATGGAAACCACTGCACACCCAACTCCCCCGACGTGAAACACTGGAACTTACCTTGAGGCCTGAGGTCACCTTTCGTTCGGCCGGAGCTGACCATGTGGTGCCGTGGGAGGAGTTTCTAGAAAGGGATTGCCAGCACGGTTTTCGCTTTGAGAGAACACGCAGCCTCGGCCCACAACGACAATCCTGCCATGCAGAGACGTCGGGCCGCTAGTGCTGTTCAGGCAGCTTTGAAGCCAAGCGCAAGGCGCCTCCAAACGGGGAGAAAGCGTCCTCTCCCCTCCGCGTCCCACGTTCAAGCTGAATGACGCAGCATGTTTCTCGGAAGGCTCTGCCGAGCTATCTGGTACAAGGGAGAGGGTGCCTGCCTCTGCTGAGAAAGGTTTTGACGTGGGGATTGCTGGACATGAGGAAGAGCGTTCCCCAGGCCGTGCAAAGTTTAGGCTTTGGTGATTCTGGATGGTCCCAAGGGTCCAGAATCGTCCCTGGGGAAGCTGTCCTCGTTTTCTTTCTCCGGCTGGAAGTAAACAGCTGGCAACCGACTGCCGTCCGCAGACGTCCTGGGGGAGCCCCCCGGTTTCATTTGGGACGCACATTGGTGTCTCACAGAAGAGCCCAAATTCCTAATTGGGGGCACACCAGCATGGAATGTAAGGCTGTTTAGAAGTGTGTACCCCGAGGCCATTGGAAGGCCGTACAAACGAGAGCTTTCCAGCGAACAGGGCAGCGCTTCGCCATCGTCGTTGCACGTTCACGGAGCTTAATCAAACGAATGCATTTACTTCCTGTGGCTCAAACGCAACAGAGGGGTTGGACGGCCTACAGTGCCCTTTGACAGTTCTTACAACGAACGTGAGTGCACAGGGTCTCGTGAAATAAATCCCTAGCACTGTTGAAGCATTGCGTTAACGCATGCTTCTTCGCTCCTATGGCACTCCGAGGTGTTACTGACGGGGGAAATCTGGACTTTTACTTGAGGCCGGGGGGGGGCTCACAATTCTTTTGTCGGCGAGCTCCAGAGTGCTCTTGCTGAAGCTGCCAGCAAGGAAATGAGAGCAGCAGGCCTCACACGAGTACACTCAGACGGCTTCCGTCACGAGTAAACTCAGTCCTCTTATGTGAGGCCTTCCGGCAGCAAACAGAAGGTGGGCGCGAGGAGTGTGCTTCAGGCAGCTTAGGACCCGCAACTGTCTCGTCTACCACGGAGGGGAATAAGGTTTGCCCAGGGTCGCCCAGTTTCAAAGCGGAGCTCACGTAGTTATCCTCAGTGGTTTCTGATTACCTCAAGGAAACACACGGGAGGAACAGGGCCCTTCCGTGGAGGCCCTTTTGGGCACAGGGACCTCTGCGTGGGATCTAGTGGGTAAGTATGGCAGTACCTTAGATAGGCCTCAGTGACCAAGGCTGTCGTCTGGCTCATGCCTTAGCTGTGTTAAGTGTGGAAAACGTGCCGGTCCTCAGGCTGGGCCCACAGCCCAGCTTTCGCTTCTGGGAGAGTGCTGTCCCGAGTCTCCTCCTGGAGCCAGTCGTCAGCACGGTGCCTTCTGGCACTGCCGTTCTCTTTCAGTCAAGGAGGCCGTGCGACTGGCAAAGGGAGTCTGCGCAGCACTGCCTTCGCGAGGCTCTTTGACGACTGGGGCGCTCAACCCAGACAAGCCAGAGAGCAGTACGTTGCCCTTGCTATGAACGTGAAGAGCTTTCTCCAGGGCCCTGTTTAGGCTAAGTTTCCTCAGAAGCCAGGAGCCGCCGTTCCGGCACGGAGAGAAGTCATCCTGCGAAATTGGCGAACGAGCTCCTATCCTGTGTGCCCCCAGGAGCGTCGCAGAGTTAAGGCACTCCGTGGTGGAGTATGGCCTCATGGAAACCACTGCACACCCAACTCCCCCGACGTGAAACACTGGAACTTACCTTGAGGCCTGAGGTCACCTTTCGTTCGGCCGGAGCTGACCATGTGGTGCCGTGGGAGGAGTTTCTAGAAAGGGATTGCCAGCACGGTTTTCGCTTTGAGAGAACACGCAGCCTCGGCCCACAACGACAATCCTGCCATGCAGAGACGTCGGGCCGCTAGTGCTGTTCAGGCAGCTTTGAAGCCAAGCGCAAGGCGCCTCCAAACGGGGAGAAAGCGTCCTCTCCCCTCCGCGTCCCACGTTCAAGCTGAATGACGCAGCATGTTTCTCGGAAGGCTCTGCCGAGCTATCTGGTACAAGGGAGAGGGTGCCTGCCTCTGCTGAGAAAGGTTTTGACGTGGGGATTGCTGGACATGAGGAAGAGCGTTCCCCAGGCCGTGCAAAGTTTAGGCTTTGGTGATTCTGGATGGTCCCAAGGGTCCAGAATCGTCCCTGGGGAAGCTGTCCTCGTTTTCTTTCTCCGGCTGGAAGTAAACAGCTGGCAACCGACTGCCGTCCGCAGACGTCCTGGGGGAGCCCCCCGGTTTCATTTGGGACGCACATTGGTGTCTCACAGAAGAGCCCAAATTCCTAATTGGGGGCACACCAGCATGGAATGTAAGGCTGTTTAGAAGTGTGTACCCCGAGGCCGTTGGAAGGCCGTACAAACGAGAGCTTTCCAGCGAACAGGGCAGCGCTTCGCCATCGTCGTTGCACGTTCACGGAGCTTAATCAAACGAATGCATTTACTTCCTGTGGCTCAAACGCAACAGAGGGGTTGGACGGCCTACAGTGCCCTTTGACAGTTCTTACAACGAACGTGAGTGCACAGGGTCTCGTGAAATAAATCCCTAGCACTGTTGAAGCATTCCGTTAACGCATGCTTCTTCGCTCCTATGGCACTCCGAGGTGTTACTGACGGGGGAAATCTGGACTTTTACTTGAGGCCGGGGGGGGGCTCACAATTCTTTTGTCGGCGAGCTCCAGAGTGCTCTTGCTGAAGCTGCCAGCAAGGAAATGAGAGCAGCAGGCCTCACACGAGTACACTCAGACGGCTTCCGTCACGAGTAAACTCAGTCCTCTTATGTGAGGCCTTCCGGCAGCAAACAGAAGGTGGGCGCGAGGAGTGTGCTTCAGGCAGCTTAGGACCCGCAACTGTCTCGTCTACCACGGAGGGGAATAAGGTTTGCCCAGGGTCGCCCAGTTTCAAAGCGGAGCTCACGTAGTTATCCTCAGTGGTTTCTGATTACCTCAAGGAAACACACGGGAGGAACAGGGCCCTTCCGTGGAGGCCCTTTTGGGCACAGGGACCTCTGCGTGGGATCTAGTGGGTAAGTATGGCAGTACCTTAGATAGGCCTCAGTGACCAAGGCTGTCGTCTGGCTCATGCCTTAGCTGTGTTAAGTGTGGAAAACGTGCCGGTCCTCAGGCTGGGCCCACAGCCCAGCTTTCGCTTCTGGGAGAGTGCTGTCCCGAGTCTCCTCCTGGAGCCAGTCGTCAGCACGGTGCCTTCTGGCACTGCCGTTCTCTTTCAGTCAAGGAGGCCGTGCGACTGTCAAAGGGAGTCTGCGCAGCACTGCCTTCGCGAGGCTCTTTGACGACTGGGGCGCTCAACCCAGACAAGCCAGAGAGCAGTACGTTGCCCTTGCTATGAACGTGAAGAGCTTTCTCCAGGGCGCTGTTTAGGCTAAGGTTCCTCAGAAGCCAGGAGCCGCCGTTCCGGCACGGAGAGAAGTCATCCTGCGAAATTGGCGAACGAGCTCCTATCCTGTGTGCCCCCAGGAGCGTCGCAGAGTTAAGGCACTCCGTGGTGGAGTATGGCCTCATGGAAACCACTGCACACCCAACTCCCCCGACGTGAAACACTGGAACTTACCTTGAGGCCTGAGGTCACCTTTCGTTCGGCCGGAGCTGACCATGTGGTGCCGTGGGAGGAGTTTCTAGAAAGGGATTGCCAGCACGGTTTTCGCTTTGAGAGAACACGCAGCCTCGGCCCACAACGACAATCCTGCCATGCAGAGACGTCGGGCCGCTAGTGCTGTTCAGGCAGCTTTGAAGCCAAGCGCAAGGCGCCTCCAAACGGGGAGAAAGCGTCCTCTCCCCTCCGCGTCCCACGTTCAAGCTGAATGACGCAGCATGTTTCTCGGAAGGCTCTGCCGAGCTATCTGGTACAAGGGAGAGGGTGCCTGCCTCTGCTGAGAAAGGTTTTGACGTGGGGATTGCTGGACATGAGGAAGAGCGTTCCCCAGGCCGTGCAAAGTTTAGGCTTTGGTGATTCTGGATGGTCCCAAGGGTCCAGAATCGTCCCTGGGGAAGCTGTCCTCGTTTTCTTTCTCCGGCTGGAAGTAAACAGCTGGCAACCGACTGCCGTCCGCAGACGTCCTGGGGGAGCCCCCCGGTTTCATTTGGGACGCACATTGGTGTCTCACAGAAGAGCCCAAATTCCTAATTGGGGGCACACCAGCATGGAATGTAAGGCTGTTTAGAAGTGTGTACCCCGAGGCCATTGGAAGGCCGTACAAACGAGAGCTTTCCAGCGAACAGGGCAGCGCTTCGCCATCGTCGTTGCACGTTCACGGAGCTTAATCAAACGAATGCATTTACTTCCTGTGGCTCAAACGCAACAGAGGGGTTGGACGGCCTACAGTGCCCTTTGACAGTTCTTACAACGAACGTGAGTGCACAGGGTCTCGTGAAATAAATCCCTAGCACTGTTGAAGCATTGCGTTAACGCATGCTTCTTCGCTCCTATGGCACTCCGAGGTGTTACTGACGGGGGAAATCTGGACTTTTACTTGAGGCCGGGGGGGGGCTCACAATTCTTTTGTCGGCGAGCTCCAGAGTGCTCTTGCTGAAGCTGCCAGCAAGGAAATGAGAGCAGCAGGCCTCACACGAGTACACTCAGACGGCTTCCGTCACGAGTAAACTCAGTCCTCTTATGTGAGGCCTTCCGGCAGCAAACAGAAGGTGGGCGCGAGGAGTGTGCTTCAGGCAGCTTAGGACCCGCAACTGTCTCGTCTACCACGGAGGGGAATAAGGTTTGCCCAGGGTCGCCCAGTTTCAAAGCGGAGCTCACGTAGTTATCCTCAGTGGTTTCTGATTACCTCAAGGAAACACACGGGAGGAACAGGGCCCTTCCGTGGAGGCCCTTTTGGGCACAGGGACCTCTGCGTGGGATCTAGTGGGTAAGTATGGCAGTACCTTAGATAGGCCTCAGTGACCAAGGCTGTCGTCTGGCTCATGCCTTAGCTGTGTTAAGTGTGGAAAACGTGCCGGTCCTCAGGCTGGGCCCACAGCCCAGCTTTCGCTTCTGGGAGAGTGCTGTCCCGAGTCTCCTCCTGGAGCCAGTCGTCAGCACGGTGCCTTCTGGCACTGCCGTTCTCTTTCAGTCAAGGAGGCCGTGCGACTGTCAAAGGGAGTCTGCGCAGCACTGCCTTCGCGAGGCTCTTTGACGACTGGGGCGCTCAACCCAGACAAGCCAGAGAGCAGTACGTTGCCCTTGCTATGAACGTGAAGAGCTTTCTCCAGGGCCCTGTTTAGGCTAAGTTTCCTCAGAAGCCAGGAGCCGCCGTTCCGGCACGGAGAGAAGTCATCCTGCGAAATTGGCGAACGAGCTCCTATCCTGTGTGCCCCCAGGAGCGTCGCAGAGTTAAGGCACTCCGTGGTGGAGTATGGCCTCATGGAAACCACTGCACACCCAACTCCCCCGACGTGAAACACTGGAACTTACCTTGAGGCCTGAGGTCACCTTTCGTTCGGCCGGAGCTGACCATGTGGTGCCGTGGGAGGAGTTTCTAGAAAGGGATTGCCAGCACGGTTTTCGCTTTGAGAGAACACGCAGCCTCGGCCCACAACGACAATCCTGCCATGCAGAGACGTCGGGCCGCTAGTGCTGTTCAGGCAGCTTTGAAGCCAAGCGCAAGGCGCCTCCAAACGGGGAGAAAGCGTCCTCTCCCCTCCGCGTCCCACGTTCAAGCTGAATGACGCAGCATGTTTCTCGGAAGGCTCTGCCGAGCTATCTGGTACAAGGGAGAGGGTGCCTGCCTCTGCTGAGAAAGGTTTTGACGTGGGGATTGCTGGACATGAGGAAGAGCGTTCCCCAGGCCGTGCAAAGTTTAGGCTTTGGTGATTCTGGATGGTCCCAAGGGTCCAGAATCGTCCCTGGGGAAGCTGTCCTCGTTTTCTTTCTCCGGCTGGAAGTAAACAGCTGGCAACCGACTGCCGTCCGCAGACGTCCTGGGGGAGCCCCCCGGTTTCATTTGGGACGCACATTGGTGTCTCACAGAAGAGCCCAAATTCCTAATTGGGGGCACACCAGCATGGAATGTAAGGCTGTTTAGAAGTGTGTACCCCGAGGCCGTTGGAAGGCCGTACAAACGAGAGCTTTCCAGCGAACAGGGCAGCGCTTCGCCATCGTCGTTGCACGTTCACGGAGCTTAATCAAACGAATGCATTTACTTCCTGTGGCTCAAACGCAACAGAGGGGTTGGACGGCCTACAGTGCCCTTTGACAGTTCTTACAACGAACGTGAGTGCACAGGGTCTCGTGAAATAAATCCCTAGCACTGTTGAAGCATTCCGTTAACGCATGCTTCTTCGCTCCTATGGCACTCCGAGGTGTTACTGACGGGGGAAATCTGGACTTTTACTTGAGGCCGGGGGGGGGCTCACAATTCTTTTGTCGGCGAGCTCCAGAGTGCTCTTGCTGAAGCTGCCAGCAAGGAAATGAGAGCAGCAGGCCTCACACGAGTACACTCAGACGGCTTCCGTCACGAGTAAACTCAGTCCTCTTATGTGAGGCCTTCCGGCAGCAAACAGAAGGTGGGCGCGAGGAGTGTGCTTCAGGCAGCTTAGGACCCGCAACTGTCTCGTCTACCACGGAGGGGAATAAGGTTTGCCCAGGGTCGCCCAGTTTCAAAGCGGAGCTCACGTAGTTATCCTCAGTGGTTTCTGATTACCTCAAGGAAACACACGGGAGGAACAGGGCCCTTCCGTGGAGGCCCTTTTGTGCACAGGGACCTCTGCGTGGGATCTAGTGGGTAAGTATGGCAGTACCTTAGATAGGCCTCAGTGACCAAGGCTGTCGTCTGGCTCATGCCTTAGCTGTGTTAAGTGTGGAAAACGTGCCGGTCCTCAGGCTGGGCCCACAGCCCAGCTTTCGCTTCTGTAAGAGTGCTGTCCCGAGTCTCCTCCTGGAGCCAGTCGTCAGCACGGTGCCTTCTGGCACTGCCGTTCTTTTTCAGTCAAAGAGACCGTGCGACTGGCAAAGGGAGTCTGCGCAGCACTGCCTTCGCGAGGTTGTTTGACGACAGGGGCGCTCATCCCAGACAAGCCAGAGAGCAGTACGTTGCCCTTGCTATGAACGTGAAGAGCTTTCTCCAGGGCCCTGTTTAGGCTAAGGTTCCTCAGAAGCCAGGAGCCGCCGTTCCGGCACGGAGAGAAGTCATCCTGCGAAATTGGCGAACGAGCTCCTATCCTGTGTGCCCCCAGGAGCGTCGCAGAGTTAAGGCACTCCGTGGTGGAGTATGGCCTCATGGAAACCACTGCACACCCAACTCCCCCGACGTGAAACACTGGAACTTACCTTGAGGCCTGAGGTCACCTTTCGTTCGGCCGGAGCTGACCATGTGGTGCCGTGGGAGGAGTTTCTAGAAAGGGATTGCCAACACGGTTTTCGCTTTGAGAGAACACGCAGCCTCGGCCCACAACGACAATCCTGCCGTGCAGAGACGTCGGGCCGCTAGTGCTGTTCAGGCAGCTTTGAAGCCAAGCGCAAGGCGCCTCCAAACGGGGAGAGAGCGTCCTCTCCCCTCCGCGTCCCACGTTCAAGCTGAATGACGCAGCATGTTTCTCGGAAGGCTCTGCCGAGCTATCTGGTACAAGGGAGAGGGTGCCTGCCTCTGCTGAGAAAGGTTTTGACGTGGGGATTGCTGGACATGAGGAAGAGCGTTCCCCAGGCCGTGCAAAGTTTAGGCTTTGGTGATTCTGGATGGTCCCAAGGGTCCAGAATCGTCCCTGGGGAAGCTGTCCTCGTTTTCTTTCTCCGGCTGGAAGTAAACAGCTGGCAACCGACTGCCGTCCGCAGACGTCCTGGGGGAGCCCCCCGGTTTCATTTGGGACGCACATTGGTGTCTCACAGAAGAGCCCAAATTCCTAATTGGGGGCACACCAGCATGGAATGTAAGGCTGTTTAGAAGTGTGTACCCCGAGGCCGTTGGAAGGCCGTACAAACGAGAGCTTTCGAGCGAACAGGGCAGCGCTTCGCCATCGTCGTTGCACGTTCACGGAGCTTAATCAAACGAATGCATTTACTTCCTGTGGCTCAAACGCAACAGAGGGGTTGGACGGCCTACAGTGCCCTTTGACAGTTCTTACAACGAACGTGAGTGCACAGGGTCTCGTGAAATAAATCCCTAGCACTGTTGAAGCATTCCGTTAACGCATGCTTCTTCGCTCCTATGGCACTCCGAGGTGTTACTGACGGGGGAAATCTGGACTTTTACTTGAGGCCGGGGGGGCTCACAATTCTTTTGTCGGCGAGCTCCAGAGTGCTCTTGCTGAAGCTCCCAGCAAGGAACTGAGAGCAGCAGGCCTCACACGAGTACACTCAGACGGCTTCCGTCACGAGTAAACTCAGGCCTCTTATGTGAGGCCTTCCGGCAGCAAACAGAAGGTGGGCGCGAGGAGTGTGCTTCAGGCAGCTTAGGACCCGCAACTGTCTCGTCTACCACGGAGGGGAATAAGGTTTGCCCAGGGTCGCCCAGTTTCAAAGCGGAGCTCACGTAGTTATCCTCAGTGGTTTCTGATTACCTCAAGGAAACACACGGGAGGAACAGGGCCCTTCCGTGGAGGCCCTTTTGGGCACAGGGACCTCTGCGTGGGATCTACTGGGTAAGTATGGCAGTACCTTAGATAGGCCTCAGTGACCAAGGCTGTCGTCTGGCTCATGCCTTAGCTGTGTTAAGTGTGGAAAACGTGCCGGTCCTCAGGCTGGGCCCACAGCCCAGCTTTCGCTTCTGTGAGAGTGCTGTCCCGAGTCTCCTCCTGGAGCCAGTCGTCAGCACGGTGCCTTCTGGCACTGCAGTTCTCTTTCAGTCAAGGAGGCCGTGCGACTGGCAAAGGGAGTCTGCGCAGCACTGCCTTCGCGAGGCTCTTTGACGACTGGGGCGCTCAACCCAGACAAGCCAGAGAGCAGTACGTTGCCCTTGCTATGAACGTGAAGAGCTTTCTCCAGGGCCCTGTTTAGGCTAAGGTTCCTCAGAAGCCAGGAGCCGCCGTTCCGGCACGGAGAGAAGTCATCCTGCGAAATTGGCGAACGAGCTCCTATCCTGTGTGCCCCCAGGAGCGTCGCAGAGTTAAGGCACTCCGTGGTGGAGTATGGCCTCATGGAAACCACTGCACACCCAACTCCCCCGACATGAAACACTGGAACTTACCTTGAGGCCTGAGGTCACCTTTCGTTCGGCCGGAGCTGACCATGTGGTGCCGTGGGAGGAGTTTCTAGAAAGGGATTGCCAGCACGGTTTTCGCTTTGAGAGAACACGCAGCCTCGGCCCACAACGACAATCCTGCCATGCAGAGACGTCGGGCCGCTAGTGCTGTTCAGGCAGCTTTGAAGCCAAGCGCAAGGCGCCTCCAAACGGGGAGACAGCGTCCTCTCCCCTCCGCGTCCCACGTTCAAGCTGAATGACGCAGCATGTTTCTCGGAAGGCTCTGCCGAGCTATCTGGTACAAGGGAGAGGGTGCCTGCCTCTGCTGAGAAAGGTTTTGACGTGGGGATTGCTGGACATGAGGAAGAGCGTTCCCCAGGCCGTGCAAAGTTTAGGCTTTGGTGATTCTGGATGGTCCCAAGGGTCCAGAATCGTCCCTGGGGAAGCTGTCCTCGTTTTCTTTCTCCGGCTGGAAGTAAACAGCTGGCAACCGACTGCCGTCCGCAGACGTCCTGGGGGAGCCCCCCGGTTTCATTTGGGACGCACATTGGTGTCTCACAGAAGAGCCCAAATTCCTAATTGGGGGCACACCAGCATGGAATGTAAGGCTGTTTAGAAGTGTGTACCCCGAGGCCGTTGGAAGGCCGTACAAACGAGAGCTTTCCAGCGAACAGGGCAGCGCTTCGCCATCGTCGTTGCACGTTCACGGAGCTTAATCAAACGAATGCATTTACTTCCTGTGGCTCAAACGCAACAGAGGGGTTGGACGGCCTACAGTGCCCTTTGACAGTTCTTACAACGAACGTGAGTGCACAGGGTCTCGTGAAATAAATCCCTAGCACTGTTGAAGCATTGCGTTAACGCATGCTTCTTCGCTCCTATGGCACTCCGAGGTGTTACTGACGGGGGAAATCTGGACTTTTACTTGAGGCCGGGGGGGGCTCACAATTCTTTTGTCGGCGAGCTCCAGAGTGCTCTTGCTGAAGCTCCCAGCAAGGAACTGAGAGCAGCAGGCCTCACACGAGTACACTCAGACGGCTTCCGTCACGAGTAAACTCAGGCCTCTTATGTGAGGCCTTCCGGCAGCAAACAGAAGGTGGGCGCGAGGAGTGTGCTTCAGGCAGCTTAGGACCCGCAACTGTCTCGTCTACCACGGAGGGGAATAAGGTTTGCCCGGGGTCGCCCAGTTTCAAAGCGGAGCTCACGTAGTTATCCTCAGTGGTTTCTGATTACCTCAAGGAAACACACGGGAGGAACAGGGCCCTTCCGTGGAGGCCCTTTTGGGCACAGGGACCTCTGCGTGGGATCTAGTGGGTAAGTATGGCAGTACCTTAGATAGGCCTCAGTGACCAAGGCTGTCGTCTGGCTCATGCCTTAGCTGTGTTAAGTGTGGAAAACGTGCCGGTCCTCAGGCTGGGCCCACAGCCCAGCTTTCGCTTCTGGGAGAGTGCTGTTCCGAGTCTCCTCCTGGAGCCAGTCGTCAGCACGGTGCCTTCTGGCACTGCCGTTCTCTTTCAGTCAAGGAGGCCGTGCGACTGGCAAAGGGAGTCTGCGCAGCACTGCCTTCGCGAGGCTCTTTGACGACTGGGGCGCTCAACCCAGACAAGCCAGAGAGCAGTACGTTGCCCTTGCTATGAACGTGAAGAGCTTTCTCCAGGGCCCTGTTTAGGCTAAGTTTCCTCAGGAGCCAGGAGCCGCCGTTCGGGCACGGAGAGAAGTCATCCTGCGAAATTGGCGAACGAGCTCCTATCCTGTGTGCCCCCAGGAGCGTCGCAGGGTTAAGGCACTCCGTGGTGGAGTATGGCCTCATGGAAACCACTGCACACCCAACTCCCCCGACGTGAAACACTGGAACTTACCTTGAGGCCTGAGGTCACCTTTCGTTCGGCCGGAGCTGACCATGTGGTGCCGTGGGAGGAGTTTCTAGAAAGGGATTGCCAGCACGGTTTTCGCTTTGAGAGAACACGCAGCCTCGGCCCACAACGACTATCCTGCCATGCAGAGACGTCGGGCCGCTAGTGCTGTTCAGGCAGCTTTGAAGCCAAGCGCAAGGCGCCTCCAAACGGGGAGAAAGCGTCCTCTCCCCTCCGCGTCCCACGTTCAAGCTGAATGACGCAGCATGTTTCTCGGAAGGCTCTGCCGAGCTATCTGGTACAAGGGAGAGGGTGCCTGCCTCTGCTGAGAAAGGTTTTGACGTGGGGATTGCTGGACATGAGGAAGAGCGTTCCCCAGGCCGTGCAAAGTTTAGGCTTTGGTGATTCTGGATGGTCCCAAGGGTCCAGAATCGTCCCTGGGGAAGCTGTCCTCGTTTTCTTTCTCCGGCTGGAAGTAAACAGCTGGCAACCGACTGCCGTCCGCAGACGTCCTGGGGGAGCCCCCCGGTTTCATTTGGGACGCACATTGGTGTCTCACAGAAGAGCCCAAATTCCTAATTGGGGGCACACCAGCATGGAATGTAAGGCTGTTTAGAAGTGTGTACCCCGAGGCCGTTGGAAGGCCGTACAAACGAGAGCTTTCCAGCGAACAGGGCAGCGCTTCGCCATCGTCGTTGCACGTTCACGGAGCTTAATCAAACGAATGCATTTACTTCCTGTGGCTCAAACGCAACAGAGGGGTTGGACGGCCTACAGTGCCCTTTGACAGTTCTTACAACGAACGTGAGTGCACAGGGTCTCGTGAAATAAATCCCTAACACTGTTGAAGCATTGCGTTAACGCATGCTTCTTCGCTCCTATGGCACTCCGAGGTGTTACTGACGGGGGAAATCTGGACTTTTACTTGAGGCCGGGGGGGGCTCACAATTCTTTTGTCGGCGAGCTCCAGAGTGCTCTTGCTGAAGCTCCCAGCAAGGAACTGAGAGCAGCAGGCCTCACACGAGTACACTCAGACGGCTTCCGTCACGAGTAAACTCAGGCCTCTTATGTGAGGCCTTCCGGCAGCAAACAGAAGGTGGGCGCGAGGAGTGTGCTTCAGGCAGCTTAGGACCCGCAACTGTCTCGTCTACCACGGAGGGGAATAAGGTTTGCCCAGGGTCGCCCAGTTTCAAAGCGGAGCTCACGTAGTTATCCTCAGTGGTTTCTGATTACCTCAAGGAAACACACGGGAGGAACAGGGCCCTTCCGTGGAGGCCCTTTTGGGCACAGGGACCTCTGCGTGGGATCTAGTGGGTAAGTATGGCAGTACCTTAGATAGGCCTCAGTGACCAAGGCTGTCGTCTGGCTCATGCCTTAGCTGTGTTAAGTGTGGAAAACGTGCCGGTCCTCAGGCTGGGCCCACAGCCCAGCTTTCGCTTCTGGGAGAGTGCTGTTCCGAGTCTCCTCCTGGAGCCAGTCGTCAGCACGGTGCCTTCTGGCACTGCCGTTCTCTTTCAGTCAAGGAGGCCGTGCGACTGGCAAAGGGAGTCTGCGCAGCACTGCCTTCGCGAGGCTCTTTGACGACTGGGGCGCTCAACCCAGACAAGCCAGAGAGCAGTACGTTGCCCTTGCTATGAACGTGAAGAGCTTTCTCCAGGGCCCTGTTTAGGCTAAGTTTCCTCAGGAGCCAGGAGCCGCCGTTCGGGCACGGAGAGAAGTCATCCTGCGAAATTGGCGAACGAGCTCCTATCCTGTGTGCCCCCAGGAGCGTCGCAGGGTTAAGGCACTCCGTGGTGGAGTATGGCCTCATGGAAACCACTGCACACCCAACTCCCCCGACATGAAACACTGGAACTTACCTTGAGGCCTGAGGTCACCTTTCGTTCGGCCGGAGCTGACCATGTGGTGCCGTGGGAGGAGTTTCTAGAAAGGGATTGCCAGCACGGTTTTCGCTTTGAGAGAACACGCAGCCTCGGCCCACAACGACAATCCTGCCATGCAGAGACGTCGGGCCGCTAGTGCTGTTCAGGCAGCTTTGAAGCCAAGCGCAAGGCGCCTCCAAACGGGGAGAAAGCGTCCTCTCCCCTCCGCGTCCCACGTTCAAGCTGAATGACGCAGCATGTTTCTCGGAAGGCTCTGCCGAGCTATCTGGTACAAGGGAGAGGGTGCCTGCCTCTGCTGAGAAAGGTTTTGACGTGGGGATTGCTGGACATGAGGAAGAGCGTTCCCCAGGCCGTGCAAAGTTTAGGCTTTGGTGATTCTGGATGGTCCCAAGGGTCCAGAATCGTCCCTGGGGAAGCTGTCCTCGTTTTCTTTCTCCGGCTGGAAGTAAACAGCTGGCAACCGACTGCCGTCCGCAGACGTCCTGGGGGAGCCCCCCGGTTTCATTTGGGACGCACATTGGTGTCTCACAGAAGAGCCCAAATTCCTAATTGGGGGCACACCAGCATGGAATGTAAGGCTGTTTAGAAGTGTGTACCCCGAGGCCGTTGGAAGGCCGTTCAAACGAGAGCTTTCCAGCGAACAGGGCAGCGCTTCGCCATCGTCGTTGCACGTTCACGGAGCTTAATCAAACGAATGCATTTACTTCCTGTGGCTCAAACGCAACAGAGGGGTTGGACGGCCTACAGTGCCCTTTGACAGTTCTTACAACGAACGTGAGTGCACAGGGTCTCGTGAAATAAATCCCTAGCACTGTTGAAGCATTCCGTTAACGCATGCTTCTTCGCTCCTATGGCACTCCGAGGTGTTACTGACGGGGGAAATCTGGACTTTTACTTGAGGCCGGGGGGGGGCTCACAATTCTTTTGTCGGCGAGCTCCAGAGTGCTCTTGCTGAAGCTGCCAGCAAGGAAATGAGAGCAGCAGGCCTCACACGAGTACACTCAGACGGCTTCCGTCACGAGTAAACTCAGTCCTCTTATGTGAGGCCTTCCGGCAGCAAACAGAAGGTGGGCGCGAGGAGTGTGCTTCAGGCAGCTTAGGACCCGCAACTGTCTCGTCTACCACGGAGGGGAATAAGGTTTGCCCAGGGTCGCCCAGTTTCAAAGCGGAGCTCACGTAGTTATCCTCAGTGGTTTCTGATTACCTCAAGGAAACACACGGGAGGAACAGGACCCTTCCGTGGAGGCCCTTTTGGGCACAGGGACCTCTGCGTGGGATCTAGTGGGTAAGTATGGCAGTACCTTAGATAGGCCTCAGTGACCAAGGCTGTCGTCTGGCTCATGCCTTAGCTGTGTTAAGTGTGGAAAACGTGCCGGTCCTCAGGCTGGGCCCACAGCCCAGCTTTCGCTTCTGTGAGAGTGCTGTCCCGAGTCTCCTCCTGGAGCCAGTCGTCAGCACGGTGCCTTCTGGCACTGCAGTTCTCTTTCAGTCAAGGAGGCCGTGCGACTGGCAAAGGGAGTCTGCGCAGCACTGCCTTCGCGAGGCTCTTTGACGACTGGGGCGCTCAACCCAGACAAGCCAGAGAGCAGTACGTTGCCCTTGCTATGAACGTGAAGAGCTTTCTCCAGGGCCCTGTTTAGGCTAAGGTTCCTCAGAAGCCAGGAGCCGCCGTTCCGGCACGGAGAGAAGTCATCCTGCGAAATTGGCGAACGAGCTCCTATCCTGTGTGCCCCCAGGAGCGTCGCAGAGTTAAGGCACTCCGTGGTGGAGTATGGCCTCATGGAAACCACTGCACACCCAACTCCCCCGACATGAAACACTGGAACTTACCTTGAGGCCTGAGGTCACCTTTCGTTCGGCCGGAGCTGACCATGTGGTGCCGTGGGAGGAGTTTCTAGAAAGGGATTGCCAGCACGGTTTTCGCTTTGAGAGAACACGCAGCCTCGGCCCACAACGACAATCCTGCCATGCAGAGACGTCGGGCCGCTAGTGCTGTTCAGGCAGCTTTGAAGCCAAGCGCAAGGCGCCTCCAAACGGGGAGAAAGCGTCCTCTCCCCTCCGCGTCCCACGTTCAAGCTGAATGACGCAGCATGTTTCTCGGAAGGCTCTGCCGAGCTATCTGGTACAAGGGAGAGGGTGCCTGCCTCTGCTGAGAAAGGTTTTGACGTGGGGATTGCTGGACATGAGGAAGAGCGTTCCCCAGGCCGTGCAAAGTTTAGGCTTTGGTGATTCTGGATGGTCCCAAGGGTCCAGAATCGTCCCTGGGGAAGCTGTCCTCGTTTTCTTTCTCCGGCTGGAAGTAAACAGCTGGCAACCGACTGCCGTCCGCAGACGTCCTGGGGGAGCCCCCCGGTTTCATTTGGGACGCACATTGGTGTCTCACAGAAGAGCCCAAATTCCTAATTGGGGGCACACCAGCATGGAATGTAAGGCTGTTTAGAAGTGTGTACCCCGAGGCCGTTGGAAGGCCGTACAAACGAGAGCTTTCCAGCGAACAGGGCAGCGCTTCGCCATCGTCGTTGCACGTTCACGGAGCTTAATCAAACGAATGCATTTACTTCCTGTGGCTCAAACGCAACAGAGGGGTTGGACGGCCTACAGTGCCCTTTGACAGTTCTTACAACGAACGTGAGTGCACAGGGTCTCGTGAAATAAATCCCTAGCACTGTTGAAGCATTGCGTTAACGCATGCTTCTTCGCTCCTATGGCACTCCGAGGTGTTACTGACGGGGGAAATCTGGACTTTTACTTGAGGCCGGGGGGGGCTCACAATTCTTTTGTCGGCGAGCTCCAGAGTGCTCTTGCTGAAGCTGCCAGCAAGGAAATGAGAGCAGCAGGCCTCACACGAGTACACTCAGACGGCTTCCGTCACGAGTAAACTCAGTCCTCTTATGTGAGGCCTTCCGGCAGCAAACAGAAGGTGGGCGCGAGGAGTGTGCTTCAGGCAGCTTAGGACCCGCAACTGTCTCGTCTACCACGGAGGGGAATAAGGTTTGCCCAGGGTCGCCCAGTTTCAAAGCGGAGCTCACGTAGTTATCCTCAGTGGTTTCTGATTACCTCAAGGAAACACACGGGAGGAACAGGGCCCTTCCGTGGAGGCCCTTTTGGGCACAGGGACCTCTGCGTGGGATCTACTGGGTAAGTATGGCAGTACCTTAGATAGGCCTCAGTGACCAAGGCTGTCGTCTGGCTCATGCCTTAGCTGTGTTAAGTGTGGAAAACGTGCCGGTCCTCAGGCTGGGCCCACAGCCCAGCTTTCGCTTCTGGGAGAGTGCTGTCCCGAGTCTCCTCCTGGAGCCAGTCGTCAGCACGGTGCCTTCTGGCACTGCAGTTCTCTTTCAGTCAAGGAGGCCGTGCGACTGGCAAAGGGAGTCTGCGCAGCACTGCCTTCGCGAGGCTCTTTGACGACTGGGGCGCTCAACCCAGACAAGCCAGAGAGCAGTACGTTGCCCTTGCTATGAACGTGAAGAGCTTTCTCCAGGGCCCTGTTTAGGCTAAGGTTCCTCAGAAGCCAGGAGCCGCCGTTCCGGCACGGAGAGAAGTCATCCTGCGAAATTGGCGAACGAGCTCCTATCCTGTGTGCCCCCAGGAGCGTCGCAGAGTTAAGGCACTCCGTGGTGGAGTATGGCCTCATGGAAACCACTGCACACCCAACTCCCCCGACATGAAACACTGGAACTTACCTTGAGGCCTGAGGTCACCTTTCGTTCGGCCGGAGCTGACCATGTGGTGCCGTGGGAGGAGTTTCTAGAAAGGGATTGCCAGCACGGTTTTCGCTTTGAGAGAACACGCAGCCTCGGCCCACAACGACAATCCTGCCATGCAGAGACGTCGGGCCGCTAGTGCTGTTCAGGCAGCTTTGAAGCCAAGCGCAAGGCGCCTCCAAACGGGGAGAAAGCGTCCTCTCCCCTCCGCGTCCCACGTTCAAGCTGAATGACGCAGCATGTTTCTCGGAAGGCTCTGCCGAGCTATCTGGTACAAGGGAGAGGGTGCCTGCCTCTGCTGAGAAAGGTTTTGACGTGGGGATTGCTGGACATGAGGAAGAGCGTTCCCCAGGCCGTGCAAAGTTTAGGCTTTGGTGATTCTGGATGGTCCCAAGGGTCCAGAATCGTCCCTGGGGAAGCTGTCCTCGTTTTCTTTCTCCGGCTGGAAGTAAACAGCTGGCAACCGACTGCCGTCCGCAGACGTCCTGGGGGAGCCCCCCGGTTTCATTTGGGACGCACATTGGTGTCTCACAGAAGAGCCCAAATTCCTAATTGGGGGCACACCAGCATGGAATGTAAGGCTGTTTAGAAGTGTGTACCCCGAGGCCGTTGGAAGGCCGTTCAAACGAGAGCTTTCCAGCGAACAGGGCAGCGCTTCGCCATCGTCGTTGCACGTTCACGGAGCTTAATCAAACGAATGCATTTACTTCCTGTGGCTCAAACGCAACAGAGGGGTTGGACGGCCTACGGTGCCCTTTGACAGTTCTTACAACGAACGTGAGTGCACAGGGTCTCGTGAAATAAATCCCTAGCACTGTTGAAGCATTGCGTTAACGCATGCTTCTTCGCTCCTATGGCACTCCGAGGTGTTACTGACGGGGGAAATCTGGACTTTTACTTGAGGCCGGGGGGGGCTCACAATTCTTTTGTCGGCGAGCTCCAGAGTGCTCTTGCTGAAGCTCCCAGCAAGGAACTGAGAGCAGCAGGCCTCACACGAGTACACTCAGACGGCTTCCGTCACGAGTAAACTCAGGCCTCTTATGTGAGGCCTTCCGGCAGCAAACAGAAGGTGGGCGCGAGGAGTGTGCTTCAGGCAGCTTAGGACCCGCAACTGTCTCGTCTACCACGGAGGGGAATAAGGTTTGCCCAGGGTCGCCCAGTTTCAAAGCGGAGCTCACGTAGTTATCCTCAGTGGTTTCTGATTACCTCAAGGAAACACACGGGAGGAACAGGGCCCTTCCGTGGAGGCCCTTTTGGGCACAGGGACCTCTGCGTGGGATCTAGTGGGTAAGTATGGCAGTACCTTAGATAGGCCTCAGTGACCAAGGCTGTCGTCTGGCTCATGCCTTAGCTGTGTTAAGTGTGGAAAACGTGCCGGTCCTCAGGCTGGGCCCACAGCCCAGCTTTCGCTTCTGGGAGAGTGCTGTTCCGAGTCTCCTCCTGGAGCCAGTCGTCAGCACGGTGCCTTCTGGCACTGCCGTTCTCTTTCAGTCAAGGAGGCCGTGCGACTGGCAAAGGGAGTCTGCGCAGCACTGCCTTCGCGAGGCTCTTTGACGACTGGGGCGCTCAACCCAGACAAGCCAGAGAGCAGTACGTTGCCCTTGCTATGAACGTGAAGAGCTTTCTCCAGGGCCCTGTTTAGGCTAAGTTTCCTCAGGAGCCAGGAGCCGCCGTTCGGGCACGGAGAGAAGTCATCCTGCGAAATTGGCGAACGAGCTCCTATCCTGTGTGCCCCCAGGAGCGTCGCAGGGTTAAGGCACTCCGTGGTGGAGTATGGCCTCATGGAAACCACTGCACACCCAACTCCCCCGACATGAAACACTGGAACTTACCTTGAGGCCTGAGGTCACCTTTCGTTCGGCCGGAGCTGACCATGTGGTGCCGTGGGAGGAGTTTCTAGAAAGGGATTGCCAGCACGGTTTTCGCTTTGAGAGAACACGCAGCCTCGGCCCACAACGACAATCCTGCCATGCAGAGACGTCGGGCCGCTAGTGCTCTTCAGGCAGCTTTGAAGCCAAGCGCAAGGCGCCTCCAAACGGGGAGAAAGCGTCCTCTCCCCTCCGCGTCCCACGTTCAAGCTGAATGACGCAACATGTTTCTCGGAAGGCTCTGCCGAGCTATCTGGTACAAGCGAGAGGGTGCCTGCCTCTGCTGAGAAAGGTTTTGACGTGGGGATTGCTGGACATGAGGAAGAGCGTTCCCCAGGCCGTGCAAAGTTTAGGCTTTGGTGATTCTGGATGGTCCCAAGGGTCCAGAATCGTCCCTGGGGAAGCTGTCCTCGTTTTCTTTCTCCGGCTGGAAGTAAACAGCTGGCAACCGACTGCCGTCCGCAGACGTCCTGGGGGAGCCCCCCGGTTTCATTTGGGACGCACATTGGTGTCTCACAGAAGAGCCCAAATTCCTAATTGGGGGCACACCAGCATGGAATGTAAGGCTGTTTAGAAGTGTGTACCCCGAGGCCATTGGAAGGCCGTACAAACGAGAGCTTTCCAGCGAACAGGGCAGCGCTTCGCCATCGTCGTTGCACGTTCACGGAGCTTAATCAAACGAATGCATTTACTTCCTGTGGCTCAAACGCAACAGAGGGGTTGGACGGCCTACAGTGCCCTTTGACAGTTCTTACAACGAACGTGAGTGCACAGGGTCTCGTGAAATAAATCCCTAGCACTGTTGAAGCATTGCGTTAACGCATGCTTCTTCGCTCCTATGGCACTCCGAGGTGTTACTGACGGGGGAAATCTGGACTTTTACTTGAGGCCGGGGGGGGGCTCACAATTCTTTTGTCGGCGAGCTCCAGAGTGCTCTTGCTGAAGCTGCCAGCAAGGAAATGAGAGCAGCAGGCCTCACACGAGTACACTCAGACGGCTTCCGTCACGAGTAAACTCAGTCCTCTTATGTGAGGCCTTCCGGCAGCAAACAGAAGGTGGGCGCGAGGAGTGTGCTTCAGGCAGCTTAGGACCCGCAACTGTCTCGTCTACCACGGAGGGGAATAAGGTTTGCCCAGGGTCGCCCAGTTTCAAAGCGGAGCTCACGTAGTTATCCTCAGTGGTTTCTGATTACCTCAAGGAAACACACGGGAGGAACAGGGCCCTTCCGTGGAGGCCCTTTTGGGCACAGGGACCTCTGCGTGGGATCTAGTGGGTAAGTATGGCAGTACCTTAGATAGGCCTCAGTGACCAAGGCTGTCGTCTGGCTCATGCCTTAGCTGTGTTAAGTGTGGAAAACGTGCCGGTCCTCAGGCTGGGCCCACAGCCCAGCTTTCGCTTCTGGGAGAGTGCTGTCCCGAGTCTCCTCCTGGAGCCAGTCGTCAGCACGGTGCCTTCTGGCACTGCCGTTCTCTTTCAGTCAAGGAGGCCGTGCGACTGGCAAAGGGAGTCTGCGCAGCACTGCCTTCGCGAGGCTCTTTGACGACTGGGGCGCTCAACCCAGACAAGCCAGAGAGCAGTACGTTGCCCTTGCTATGAACGTGAAGAGCTTTCTCCAGGGCCCTGTTTAGGCTAAGGTTCCTCAGAAGCCAGGAGCCGCCGTTCCGGCACGGAGAGAAGTCATCCTGCGAAATTGGCGAACGAGCTCCTATCCTGTGTGCCCCCAGGAGCGTCGCAGAGTTAAGGCACTCCGTGGTGGAGTATGGCCTCATGGAAACCACTGCACACCCAACTCCCCCGACGTGAAACACTGGAACTTACCTTGAGGCCTGAGGTCACCTTTCGTTCGGCCGGAGCTGACCATGTGGTGCCGTGGGAGGAGTTTCTAGAAAGGGATTGCCAGCACGGTTTTCGCTTTGAGAGAACACGCAGCCTCGGCCCACAACGACAATCCTGCCATGCAGAGACGTCGGGCCGCTAGTGCTGTTCAGGCAGCTTTGAAGCCAAGCGCAAGGCGCCTCCAAACGGGGAGAAAGCGTCCTCTCCCCTCCGCGTCCCACGTTCAAGCTGAATGACGCAGCATGTTTCTCGGAAGGCTCTGCCGAGCTATCTGGTACAAGGGAGAGGGTGCCTGCCTCTGCTGAGAAAGGTTTTGACGTGGGGATTGCTGGACATGAGGAAGAGCGTTCCCCAGGCCGTGCAAAGTTTAGGCTTTGGTGATTCTGGATGGTCCCAAGGGTCCAGAATCGTCCCTGGGGAAGCTGTCCTCGTTTTCTTTCTCCGGCTGGAAGTAAACAGCTGGCAACCGACTGCCGTCCGCAGACGTCCTGGGGGAGCCCCCCGGTTTCATTTGGGACGCACATTGGTGTCTCACAGAAGAGCCCAAATTCCTAATTGGGGGCACACCAGCATGGAATGTAAGGCTGTTTAGAAGTGTGTACCCCGAGGCCATTGGAAGGCCGTACAAACGAGAGCTTTCCAGCGAACAGGGCAGCGCTTCGCCATCGTCGTTGCACGTTCACGGAGCTTAATCAAACGAATGCATTTACTTCCTGTGGCTCAAACGCAACAGAGGGGTTGGACGGCCTACAGTGCCCTTTGACAGTTCTTACAACGAACGTGAGTGCACAGGGTCTCGTGAAATAAATCCCTAGCACTGTTGAAGCATTGCGTTAACGCATGCTTCTTCGCTCCTATGGCACTCCGAGGTGTTACTGACGGGGGAAATCTGGACTTTTACTTGAGGCCGGGGGGGGGCTCACAATTCTTTTGTCGGCGAGCTCCAGAGTGCTCTTGCTGAAGCTGCCAGCAAGAAAAGGAGAGCAGCAGGCCTCACACGAGTACACTCAGACGGCTTCCGTCACGAGTAAACTCAGTCCTCTTATGTGAGGCCTTCCGGCAGCAAACAGAAGGTGGGCGCGAGGAGTGTGCTTCAGGCAGCTTAGGACCCGCAACTGTCTCGTCTACCACGGAGGGGAATAAGGTTTGCCCAGGGTCGCCCAGTTTCAAAGCGGAGCTCACGTAGTTATCCTCAGTGGTTTCTGATTACCTCAAGGAAACACACGGGAGGAACAGGGCCCTTCCGTGGAGGCCCTTTTGGGCACAGGGACCTCTGCGTGGGATCTAGTGGGTAAGTATGGCAGTACCTTAGATAGGCCTCAGTGACCAAGGCTGTCGTCTGGCTCATGCCTTAGCTGTGTTAAGTGTGGAAAACGTGCCGGTCCTCAGGCTGGGCCCACAGCCCAGCTTTCGCTTCTGTGAGAGTGCTGTCCCGAGTCTCCTCCTGGAGCCAGTCGTCAGCACGGTGCCTTCTGGCACTGCCGTTCTCTTTCAGTCAAGGAGGCCGTGCGACTGGCAAAGGGAGTCTGCGCAGCACTGCCTTCGCGAGGCTCTTTGACGACTGGGGCGCTCAACCCAGACAAGCCAGAGAGCAGTACGTTGCCCTTGCTATGAACGTGAAGAGCTTTCTCCAGGGCCCTGTTTAGGCTAAGTTTCCTCAGAAGCCAGGAGCCGCCGTTCCGGCACGGAGAGAAGTCATCCTGCGAAATTGGCGAACGAGCTCCTATCCTGTGTGCCCCCAGGAGCGTCGCAGGGTTAAGGCACTCCGTGGTGGAGTATGGCCTCATGGAAACCACTGCACACCCAACTCCCCCGACGTGAAACACTGGAACTTACCTTGAGGCCTGAGGTCACCTTTCGTTCGGCCGGAGCTGACCATGTGGTGCCGTGGGAGGAGTTTCTAGAAAGGGATTGCCAGCACGGTTTTCGCTTTGAGAGAACACGCAGCCTCGGCCCACAACGACAATCCTGCCATGCAGAGACGTCGGGCCGCTAGTGCTGTTCAGGCAGCTTTGAAGCCAAGCGCAAGGCGCCTCCAAACGGGGAGAAAGCGTCCTCTCCCCTCCGCGTCCCACGTTCAAGCTGAATGACGCAGCATGTTTCTCGGAAGGCTCTGCCGAGCTATCTGGTACAAGGGAGAGGGTGCCTGCCTCTGCTGAGAAAGGTTTTGACGTGGGGATTGCTGGACATGAGGAAGAGCGTTCCCCAGGCCGTGCAAAGTTTAGGCTTTGGTGATTCTGGATGGTCCCAAGGGTCCAGAATCGTCCCTGGGGAAGCTGTCCTCGTTTTCTTTCTCCGGCTGGAAGTAAACAGCTGGCAACCGACTGCCGTCCGCAGACGTCCTGGGGGAGCCCCCCGGTTTCATTTGGGACGCACATTGGTGTCTCACAGAAGAGCCCAAATTCCTAATTGGGGGCACACCAGCATGGAATGTAAGGCTGTTTAGAAGTGTGTACCCCGAGGCCGTTGGAAGGCCGTACAAACGAGAGCTTTCGAGCGAACAGGGCAGCGCTTCGCCATCGTCGTTGCACGTTCACGGAGCTTAATCAAACGAATGCATTTACTTCCTGTGGCTCAAACGCAACAGAGGGGTTGGACGGCCTACAGTGCCCTTTGACAGTTCTTACAACGAACGTGAGTGCACAGGGTCTCGTGAAATAAATCCCTAGCACTGTTGAAGCATTCCGTTAACGCATGCTTCTTCGCTCCTATGGCACTCCGAGGTGTTACTGACGGGGGAAATCTGGACTTTTACTTGAGGCCGGGGGGGGGCTCACAATTCTTTTGTCGGCGAGCTCCAGAGTGCTCTTGCTGAAGCTGCCAGCAAGGAAATGAGAGCAGCAGGCCTCACACGAGTACACTCAGACGGCTTCCGTCACGAGTAAACTCAGTCCTCTTATGTGAGGCCTTCCGGCAGCAAACAGAAGGTGGGCGCGAGGAGTGTGCTTCAGGCAGCTTAGGACCCGCAACTGTCTCGTCTACCACGGAGGGGAATAAGGTTTGCCCAGGGTCGCCCAGTTTCAAAGCGGAGCTCACGTAGTTATCCTCAGTGGTTTCTGATTACCTCAAGGAAACACACGGGAGGAACAGGGCCCTTCCGTGGAGGCCCTTTTGGGCACAGGGACCTCTGCGTGGGATCTAGTGGGTAAGTATGGCAGTACCTTAGATAGGCCTCAGTGACCAAGGCTGTCGTCTGGCTCATGCCTTAGCTGTGTTAAGTGTGGAAAACGTGCCGGTCCTCAGGCTGGGCCCACAGCCCAGCTTTCGCTTCTGGGAGAGTGCTGTCCCGAGTCTCCTCCTGGAGCCAGTCGTCAGCACGGTGCCTTCTGGCACTGCCGTTCTCTTTCAGTCAAGGAGGCCGTGCGACTGTCAAAGGGAGTCTGCGCAGCACTGCCTTCGCGAGGCTCTTTGACGACTGGGGCGCTCAACCCAGACAAGCCAGAGAGCAGTACGTTGCCCTTGCTATGAACGTGAAGAGCTTTCTCCAGGGCCCTGTTTAGGCTAAGGTTCCTCAGAAGCCAGGAGCCGCCGTTCCGGCACGGAGAGAAGTCATCCTGCGAAATTGGCGAACGAGCTCCTATCCTGTGTGCCCCCAGGAGCGTCGCAGAGTTAAGGCACTCCGTGGTGGAGTATGGCCTCATGGAAACCACTGCACACCCAACTCCCCCGACGTGAAACACTGGAACTTACCTTGAGGCCTGAGGTCACCTTTCGTTCGGCCGGAGCTGACAATGTGGTGCCGTGGGAGGAGTTTCTAGAAAGGGATTGCCAGCACGGTTTTCGCTTTGAGAGAACACGCAGCCTCGGCCCACAACGACAATCCTGCCATGCAGAGACGTCGGGCCGCTAGTGCTGTTCAGGCAGCTTTGAAGCCAAGCGCAAGGCGCCTCCAAACGGGGAGAAAGCGTCCTCTCCCCTCCGCGTCCCACGTTCAAGCTGAATGACGCAGCATGTTTCTCGGAAGGCTCTGCCGAGCTATCTGGTACAAGGGAGAGGGTGCCTGCCTCTGCTGAGAAAGGTTTTGACGTGGGGATTGCTGGACATGAGGAAGAGCGTTCCCCAGGCCGTGCAAAGTTTAGGCTTTGGTGATTCTGGATGGTCCCAAGGGTCCAGAATCGTCCCTGGGGAAGCTGTCCTCGTTTTCTTTCTCCGGCTGGAAGTAAACAGCTGGCAACCGACTGCCGTCCGCAGACGTCCTGGGGGAGCCCCCCGGTTTCATTTGGGACGCACATTGGTGTCTCACAGAAGAGCCCAAATTCCTAATTGGGGGCACACCAGCATGGAATGTAAGGCTGTTTAGAAGTGTGTACCCCGAGGCCATTGGAAGGCCGTACAAACGAGAGCTTTCCAGCGAACAGGGCAGCGCTTCGCCATCGTCGTTGCACGTTCACGGAGCTTAATCAAACGAATGCATTTACTTCCTGTGGCTCAAACGCAACAGAGGGGTTGGACGGCCTACAGTGCCCTTTGACAGTTCTTACAACGAACGTGAGTGCACAGGGTCTCGTGAAATAAATCCCTAGCACTGTTGAAGCATTGCGTTAACGCATGCTTCTTCGCTCCTATGGCACTCCGAGGTGTTACTGACGGGGGAAATCTGGACTTTTACTTGAGGCCGGGGGGGGCTCACAATTCTTTTGTCGGCGAGCTCCAGAGTGCTCTTGCTGAAGCTGCCAGCAAGGAAATGAGAGCAGCAGGCCTCACACGAGTACACTCAGACGGCTTCCGTCACGAGTAAACTCAGTCCTCTTATGTGAGGCCTTCCGGCAGCAAACAGAAGGTGGGCGCGAGGAGTGTGCTTCAGGCAGCTTAGGACCCGCAACTGTCTCGTCTACCACGGAGGGGAATAAGGTTTGCCCAGGGTCGCCCAGTTTCAAAGCGGAGCTCACGTAGTTATCCTCAGTGGTTTCTGATTACCTCAAGGAAACACACGGGAGGAACAGGGCCCTTCCGTGGAGGCCCTTTTGGGCACAGGGACCTCTGCGTGGGATCTAGTGGGTAAGTATGGCAGTACCTTAGATAGGCCTCAGTGACCAAGGCTGTCGTCTGGCTCATGCCTTAGCTGTGTTAAGTGTGGAAAACGTGCCGGTCCTCAGGCTGGGCCCACAGCCCAGCTTTCGCTTCTGGGAGAGTGCTGTCCCGAGTCTCCTCCTGGAGCCAGTCGTCAGCACGGTGCCTTCTGGCACTGCCGTTCTCTTTCAGTCAAGGAGGCCGTGCGACTGGCAAAGGGAGTCTGCGCAGCACTGCCTTCGCGAGGCTCTTTGACGACTGGGGCGCTCAACCCAGACAAGCCAGAGAGCAGTACGTTGCCCTTGCTATGAACGTGAAGAGCTTTCTCCAGGGCCCTGTTTAGGCTAAGTTTCCTCAGAAGCCAGGAGCCGCCGTTCCGGCACGGAGAGAAGTCATCCTGCGAAATTGGCGAACGAGCTCCTATCCTGTGTGCCCCCAGGAGCGTCGCAGAGTTAAGGCACTCCGTGGTGGAGTATGGCCTCATGGAAACCACTGCACACCCAACTCCCCCGACGTGAAACACTGGAACTTACCTTGAGGCCTGAGGTCACCTTTCGTTCGGCCGGAGCTGACCATGTGGTGCCGTGGGAGGAGTTTCTAGAAAGGGATTGCCAGCACGGTTTTCGCTTTGAGAGAACACGCAGCCTCGGCCCACAACGACAATCCTGCCATGCAGAGACGTCGGGCCGCTAGTGCTGTTCAGGCAGCTTTGAAGCCAAGCGCAAGGCGCCTCCAAACGGGGAGAAAGCGTCCTCTCCCCTCCGCGTCCCACGTTCAAGCTGAATGACGCAGCATGTTTCTCGGAAGGCTCTGCCGAGCTATCTGGTACAAGGGAGAGGGTGCCTGCCTCTGCTGAGAAAGGTTTTGACGTGGGGATTGCTGGACATGAGGAAGAGCGTTCCCCAGGCCGTGCAAAGTTTAGGCTTTGGTGATTCTGGATGGTCCCAAGGGTCCAGAATCGTCCCTGGGGAAGCTGTCCTCGTTTTCTTTCTCCGGCTGGAAGTAAACAGCTGGCAACCGACTGCCGTCCGCAGACGTCCTGGGGGAGCCCCCCGGTTTCATTTGGGACGCACATTGGTGTCTCACAGAAGAGCCCAAATTCCTAATTGGGGGCACACCAGCATGGAATGTAAGGCTGTTTAGAAGTGCGTACCCCGAGACCGTTGGAGGACCGTACAAACGAGAGCTTTCCAGCGAACAGGGCAGCGCTTCGCCATCGTCGTTGCACGTTCAGGGAGCTTAATCAAACGAATGCATTTACTTCCTGTGGCTCAAACGCAACAGAGGGGTTGGACGGCCTACAGTGCCCTTTGACAGTTCTTACAACGAACGTGAGTGCACAGGGTCTCGTGAAATAAATCCCTAGCACTGTTGAAGCATTCCGTTAACGCATGCTTCTTCGCTCCTATGGCACTCCGAGGTGTTACTGACGGGGGAAATCTGGACTTTTACTTGAGGCCGGGGGGGGGCTCACAATTCTTTTGTCGGCGAGCTCCAGAGTGCTCTTGCTGAAGCTGCCAGCAAGGAAATGAGAGCAGCAGGCCTCACACGAGTACACTCAGACGGCTTCCGTCACGAGTAAACTCAGTCCTCTTATGTGAGGCCTTCCGGCAGCAAACAGAAGGTGGGCGCGAGGAGTGTGCTTCAGGCAGCTTAGGACCCGCAACTGTCTCGTCTACCACGGAGGGGAATAAGGTTTGCCCAGGGTCGCCCAGTTTCAAAGCGGAGCTCACGTAGTTATCCTCAGTGGTTTCTGATTACCTCAAGGAAACACACGGGAGGAACAGGGCCCTTCCGTGGAGGCCCTTTTGGGCACAGGGACCTCTGCGTGGGATCTAGTGGGTAAGTATGGCAGTACCTTAGATAGGCCTCAGTGACCAAGGCTGTCGTCTGGCTCATGCCTTAGCTGTGTTAAGTGTGGAAAACGTGCCGGTCCTCAGGCTGGGCCCACAGCCCAGCTTTCGCTTCTGGGAGAGTGCTGTCCCGAGTCTCCTCCTGGAGCCAGTCGTCAGCACGGTGCCTTCTGGCACTGCCGTTCTCTTTCAGTCAAGGAGGCCGTGCGACTGGCAAAGGGAGTCTGCGCAGCACTGACTTCGCGAGGCTCTTTGACGACTGGGGCGCTCAACCCAGACAAGCCAGAGAGCAGTACGTTGCCCTTGCTATGAACGTGAAGAGCTTTCTCCAGGGCCCTGTTTAGGCTAAGGTTCCTCAGAAGCCAGGAGCCGCCGTTCCGGCACGGAGAGAAGTCATCCTGCGAAATTGGCGAACGAGCTCCTATCCTGTGTGCCCCCAGGAGCGTCGCAGAGTTAAGGCACTCCGTGGTGGAGTATGGCCTCATGGAAACCACTGCACACCCAACTCCCCCGACGTGAAACACTGGAACTTACCTTGAGGCCTGAGGTCACCTTTCGTTCGGCCGGAGCTGACCATGTGGTGCCGTGGGAGGAGTTTCTAGAAAGGGATTGCCAGCACGGTTTTCGCTTTGAGAGAACACGCAGCCTCGGCCCACAACGACAATCCTGCCATGCAGAGACGTCGGGCCGCTAGTGCTGTTCAGGCAGCTTTGAAGCCAAGCGCAAGGCGCCTCCAAACGGGGAGAAAGCGTCCTCTCCCCTCCGCGTCCCACGTTCAAGCTGAATGACGCAGCATGTTTCTCGGAAGGCTCTGCCGAGCTATCTGGTACAAGGGAGAGGGTGCCTGCCTCTGCTGAGAAAGGTTTTGACGTGGGGATTGCTGGACATGAGGAAGAGCGTTCCCCAGGCCGTGCAAAGTTTAGGCTTTGGTGATTCTGGATGGTCCCAAGGGTCCAGAATCGTCCCTGGGGAAGCTGTCCTCGTTTTCTTTCTCCGGCTGGAAGTAAACAGCTGGCAACCGACTGCCGTCCGCAGACGTCCTGGGGGAGCCCCCCGGTTTCATTTGGGACGCACATTGGTGTCTCACAGAAGAGCCCAAATTCCTAATTGGGGGCACACCAGCATGGAATGTCAGGCTGTTTAGAAGTGCGTACCCTGAGGCAGTTGGAAGGCCGTACAAACAAAAGCTTTCGAGCGAAAAGGGCAGCGCTTCGCCAACGTCGTTGCACGTTCAAGGAGCTTAATCATACGAATGCATTTACTTCCTGTGGCTCAAATGCAACAGAGGGGTTGGACGGCATACAGTGCCCTATGACATTTCTTACAACAAACGTGAGTGCACAGGGTCTCGTGAAATAAATCCCTAGCACTGTTGAAGCATTGCGTTAACGCATGCTTCTTCGCTCCTATGGCACTCCGAGGTGTTACTGACGGGGGAAATCTGGACTTTTACTTGAGGCCGGGGGGGGCTCACAATTCTTTTGTCGGCGAGCTCCAGAGTGCTCTTGCTGAAGCTCCCAGCAAGGAACTGAGAGCAGCAGGCCTCACACGAGTACACTCAGACGGCTTCCGTCACGAGTAAACTCAGGCCTCTTATGTGAGGCCTTCCGGCAGCAAAGAGAAGGTGGGCGCGAGGAGTCTGCTTCAGGCAGCTTAGGACCC
The DNA here is from genome assembly GCF_963455315.2 of Globicephala melas. Classification (NCBI taxonomy): domain Eukaryota; kingdom Metazoa; phylum Chordata; class Mammalia; order Artiodactyla; family Delphinidae; genus Globicephala; species Globicephala melas. The sequence goes on along the minus strand of NW_027207235.1, from coordinate 1,298,077 downwards.
GCAACTGTGTCGTCTACCACGGAGGGGAATAAGGTTTGCCCAGGGTCGCCCAGTTTCAAAGCGGAGCTCACGTAGTTATCCTCAGTGGTTTCTGATTACCTCAAGGAAACACACGGGAGGAACAGGGCCCTTCCGTGGAGGCCCTTTTGTGCACAGGGACCTCTACGTGGGATCTAGTGGGTAAGTATGGCAGTACCTTAGATAGGCCTCAGTGACCAAGGTTGTCGTCTGGCTCATGCCTTAGCTGTGTTAAGTGTGGAAAACGTGCCGGTCCTCAGGCTGGGCCCACAGCCCAGCTTTCGCTTCTGTAAGAGTGCTGTCCCGAGTCTCCTCCTGGAGCCAGTCGTCAGCACGGTGCCTTCTGGCACTGCCGTTCTTTTTCAGTCAAAGAGACCGTGCGACTGGCAAAGGGAGTCTGCGCAGCACTGCCTTCGCGAGGTTGTTTGACGACAGGGGCGCTCATCCCAGACAAGCCAGAGAGCAGTACGTTGCCCTTGCTATGAACGTGAAGAGCTTTCTCCAGGGCCCTGTTTAGGCTAAGGTTCCTCAGAAGCCAGGAGCCGCCGTTCCGGCACGGAGAGAAGTCATCCTGCGAAATTGGCGAACGAGCTCCTATCCTGTGTGCCCCCAGGAGCGTCGCAGAGTTAAGGCACTCCGTGGTGGAGTATGGCCTCATGGAAACCACTGCACACCCAACTCCCCCGACGTGAAACACTGGAACTTACCTTGAGGCCTGAGGTCACCTTTCGTTCGGCCGGAGCTGACCATGTGGTGACGTGGGAGGAGTTTCTAGAAAGGGATTGCCAACACGGTTTTCGCTTTGAGAGAACACGCAGCCTCGGCCCACAACGACAATCCTGCCGTGCAGAGACGTCGGGCCGCTAGTGCTGTTCAGGCAGCTTTGAAGCCAAGCGCAAGGCGCCTCCAAACGGGGAGAGAGCGTCCTCTCCCCTCCGCGTCCCACGTTCAAGCTGAATGACGCAGCATGTTTCTCGGAAGGCTCTGCCGAGCTATCTGGTACAAGGGAGAGGGTGCCTGCCTCTGCTGAGAAAGGTTTTGACGTGGGGATTGCTGGACATGAGGAAGAGCGTTCCCCAGGCCGTGCAAAGTTTAGGCTTTGGTGATTCTGGATGGTCCCAAGGGTCCAGAATCGTCCCTGGGGAAGCTGTCCTCGTTTTCTTTCTCCGGCTGGAAGTAAACAGCTGGCAACCGACTGCCGTCCGCAGACGTCCTGGGGGAGCCCCCCGGTTTCATTTGGGACGCACATTGGTGTCTCACAGAAGAGCCCAAATTCCTAATTGGGGGCACACCAGCATGGAATGTAAGGCTGTTTAGAAGTGCGTACCCCGAGACCGTTGGAGGACCGTACAAACGAGAGCTTTCCAGCGAACAGGGCAGCGCTTCGCCATCGTCGTTGCACGTTCAGGGAGCTTAATCAAACGAATGCATTTACTTCCTGTGGCTCAAACGCAACAGAGGGGTTGGACGGCCTACAGTGCCCTTTGACAGTTCTTACAACGAACGTGAGTGCACAGGGTCTCGTGAAATAAATCCCTAGCACTGTTGAAGCATTCCGTTAACGCATGCTTCTTCGCTCCTATGGCACTCCGAGGTGTTACTGACGGGGGAAATCTGGACTTTTACTTGAGGCCGGGGGGGGGCTCACAATTCTTTTGTCGGCGAGCTCCAGAGTGCTCTTGCTGAAGCTGCCAGCAAGGAAATGAGAGCAGCAGGCCTCACACGAGTACACTCAGACGGCTTCCGTCACGAGTAAACTCAGTCCTCTTATGTGAGGCCTTCCGGCAGCAAACAGAAGGTGGGCGCGAGGAGTGTGCTTCAGGCAGCTTAGGACCCGCAACTGTCTCGTCTACCACGGAGGGGAATAAGGTTTGCCCAGGGTCGCCCAGTTTCAAAGCGGAGCTCACGTAGTTATCCTCAGTGGTTTCTGATTACCTCAAGGAAACACACGGGAGGAACAGGGCCCTTCCGTGGAGGCCCTTTTGGGCACAGGGACCTCTGCGTGGGATCTAGTGGGTAAGTATGGCAGTACCTTAGATAGGCCTCAGTGACCAAGGCTGTCGTCTGGCTCATGCCTTAGCTGTGTTAAGTGTGGAAAACGTGCCGGTCCTCAGGCTGGGCCCACAGCCCAGCTTTCGCTTCTGGGAGAGTGCTGTCCCGAGTCTCCTCCTGGAGCCAGTCGTCAGCACGGTGCCTTCTGGCACTGCCGTTCTCTTTCAGTCAAGGAGGCCGTGCGACTGGCAAAGGGAGTCTGCGCAGCACTGCCTTCGCGAGGCTCTTTGACGACTGGGGCGCTCAACCCAGACAAGCCAGAGAGCAGTACGTTGCCCTTGCTATGAACGTGAAGAGCTTTCTCCAGGGCCCTGTTTAGGCTAAGGTTCCTCAGAAGCCAGGAGCCGCCGTTCCGGCACGGAGAGAAGTCATCCTGCGAAATTGGCGAACGAGCTCCTATCCTGTGTGCCCCCAGGAGCGTCGCAGGGTTAAGGCACTCCGTGGTGGAGTATGGCCTCATGGAAACCACTGCACACCCAACTCCCCCGACATGAAACACTGGAACTTACCTTGAGGCCTGAGGTCACCTTTCGTTCGGCCGGAGCTGACCATGTGGTGCCGTGGGAGGAGTTTCTAGAAAGGGATTGCCAGCACGGTTTTCGCTTTGAGAGAACACGCAGCCTCGGCCCACAACGACAATCCTGCCATGCAGAGACGTCGGGCCGCTAGTGCTGTTCAGGCAGCTTTGAAGCCAAGCGCAAGGCGCCTCCAAACGGGGAGAAAGCGTCCTCTCCCCTCCGCGTCCCACGTTCAAGCTGAATGACGCAGCATGTTTCTCGGAAGGCTCTGCCGAGCTATCTGGTACAAGGGAGAGGGTGCCTGCCTCTGCTGAGAAAGGTTTTGACGTGGGGATTGCTGGACATGAGGAAGAGCGTTCCCCAGGCCGTGCAAAGTTTAGGCTTTGGTGATTCTGGATGGTCCCAAGGGTCCAGAATCGTCCCTGGGGAAGCTGTCCTCGTTTTCTTTCTCCGGCTGGAAGTAAACAGCTGGCAACCGACTGCCGTCCGCAGACGTCCTGGGGGAGCCCCCCGGTTTCATTTGGGACGCACATTGGTGTCTCACAGAAGAGCCCAAATTCCTAATTGGGGGCACACCAGCATGGAATGTAAGGCTGTTTAGAAGTGTGTACCCCGAGGCCGTTGGAAGGCCGTACAAACGAGAGCTTTCGAGCGAACAGGGCAGCGCTTCGCCATCGTCGTTGCACGTTCACGGAGCTTAATCAAACGAATGCATTTACTTCCTGTGGCTCAAACGCAACAGAGGGGTTGGACGGCCTACAGTGCCCTTTGACAGTTCTTACAACGAACGTGAGTGCACAGGGTCTCGTGAAATAAATCCCTAGCACTGTTGAAGCATTCCGTTAACGCATGCTTCTTCGCTCCTATGGCACTCCGAGGTGTTACTGACGGGGGAAATCTGGACTTTTACTTGAGGCCGGGGGGGCTCACAATTCTTTTGTCGGCGAGCTCCAGAGTGCTCTTGCTGAAGCTCCCAGCAAGGAACTGAGAGCAGCAGGCCTCACACGAGTACACTCAGACGGCTTCCGTCACGAGTAAACTCAGGCCTCTTATGTGAGGCCTTCCGGCAGCAAACAGAAGGTGGGCGCGAGGAGTGTGCTTCAGGCAGCTTAGGACCCGCAACTGTCTCGTCTACCACGGAGGGGAATAAGGTTTGCCCAGGGTCGCCCAGTTTCAAAGCGGAGCTCACGTAGTTATCCTCAGTGGTTTCTGATTACCTCAAGGAAACACACGGGAGGAACAGGGCCCTTCCGTGGAGGCCCTTTTGGGCACAGGGACCTCTGCGTGGGATCTACTGGGTAAGTATGGCAGTACCTTAGATAGGCCTCAGTGACCAAGGCTGTCGTCTGGCTCATGCCTTAGCTGTGTTAAGTGTGGAAAACGTGCCGGTCCTCAGGCTGGGCCCACAGCCCAGCTTTCGCTTCTGTGAGAGTGCTGTCCCGAGTCTCCTCCTGGAGCCAGTCGTCAGCACGGTGCCTTCTGGCACTGCAGTTCTCTTTCAGTCAAGGAGGCCGTGCGACTGGCAAAGGGAGTCTGCGCAGCACTGCCTTCGCGAGGCTCTTTGAGGACTGGGGCGCTCAACCCAGACAAGCCAGAGAGCAGTACGTTGCACTTGCTATGAACGTGAAGAGCTTTCTCCAGGGCCCTGTTTAGGCTAAGGTTCCTCAGAAGCCAGGAGCCGCCGTTCCGGCACGGAGAGAAGTCATCCTGCGAAATTGGCGAACGAGCTCCTATCCTGTGTGCCCCCAGGAGCGTCGCAGGGTTAAGGCACTCCGTGGTGGAGTATGGCCTCATGGAAACCACTGCACACCCAACTCCCCCGACATGAAACACTGGAACTTACCTTGAGGCCTGAGGTCACCTTTCGTTCGGCCGGAGCTGACCATGTGGTGCCGTGGGAGGAGTTTCTAGAAAGGGATTGCCAGCACGGTTTTCGCTTTGAGAGAACACGCAGCCTCGGCCCACAACGACAATCCTGCCATGCAGAGACGTCGGGCCGCTAGTGCTGTTCAGGCAGCTTTGAAGCCAAGCGCAAGGCGCCTCCAAACGGGGAGAAAGCGTCCTCTCCCCTCCGCGTCCCACGTTCAAGCTGAATGACGCAGCATGTTTCTCGGAAGGCTCTGCCGAGCTATCTGGTACAAGGGAGAGGGTGCCTGCCTCTGCTGAGAAAGGTTTTGACGTGGGGATTGCTGGACATGAGGAAGAGCGTTCCCCAGGCCGTGCAAAGTTTAGGCTTTGGTGATTCTGGATGGTCCCAAGGGTCCAGAATCGTCCCTGGGGAAGCTGTCCTCGTTTTCTTTCTCCGGCTGGAAGTAAACAGCTGGCAACCGACTGCCGTCCGCAGACGTCCTGGGGGAGCCCCCCGGTTTCATTTGGGACGCACATTGGTGTCTCACAGAAGAGCCCAAATTCCTAATTGGGGGCACACCAGCATGGAATGTAAGGCTGTTTAGAAGTGTGTACCCCGAGGCCGTTGGAAGGCCGTACAAACGAGAGCTTTCCAGCGAACAGGGCAGCGCTTCGCCATCGTCGTTGCACGTTCACGGAGCTTAATCAAACGAATGCATTTACTTCCTGTGGCTCAAACGCAACAGAGGGGTTGGACGGCCTACAGTGCCCTTTGACAGTTCTTACAACGAACGTGAGTGCACAGGGTCTCGTGAAATAAATCCCTAGCACTGTTGAAGCATTGCGTGAACGCATGCTTCTTCGCTCCTATGGCACTCCGAGGTGTTACTGACGGGGGAAATCTGGACTTTTACTTGAGGCCGGGGGGGGCTCACAATTCTTTTGTCGGCGAGCTCCAGAGTGCTCTTGCTGAAGCTCCCAGCAAGGAACTGAGAGCAGCAGGCCTCACACGAGTACACTCAGACGGCTTCCGTCACGAGTAAACTCAGGCCTCTTATGTGAGGCCTTCCGGCAGCAAACAGAAGGTGGGCGCGAGGAGTGTGCTTCAGGCAGCTTAGGACCCGCAACTGTCTCGTCTACCACGGAGGGGAATAAGGTTTGCCCGGGGTCGCCCAGTTTCAAAGCGGAGCTCACGTAGTTATCCTCAGTGGTTTCTGATTACCTCAAGGAAACACACGGGAGGAACAGGGCCCTTCCGTGGAGGCCCTTTTGGGCACAGGGACCTCTGCGTGGGATCTAGTGGGTAAGTATGGCAGTACCTTAGATAGGCCTCAGTGACCAAGGCTGTCGTCTGGCTCATGCCTTAGCTGTGTTAAGTGTGGAAAACGTGCCGGTCCTCAGGCTGGGCCCACAGCCCAGCTTTCGCTTCTGGGAGAGTGCTGTTCCGAGTCTCCTCCTGGAGCCAGTCGTCAGCACGGTGCCTTCTGGCACTGCCGTTCTCTTTCAGTCAAGGAGGCCGTGCGACTGGCAAAGGGAGTCTGCGCAGCACTGCCTTCGCGAGGCTCTTTGACGACTGGGGCGCTCAACCCAGACAAGCCAGAGAGCAGTACGTTGCCCTTGCTATGAACGTGAAGAGCTTTCTCCAGGGCCCTGTTTAGGCTAAGTTTCCTCAGGAGCCAGGAGCCGCCGTTCGGGCACGGAGAGAAGTCATCCTGCGAAATTGGCGAACGAGCTCCTATCCTGTGTGCCCCCAGGAGCGTCGCAGGGTTAAGGCACTCCGTGGTGGAGTATGGCCTCATGGAAACCACTGCACACCCAACTCCCCCGACGTGAAACACTGGAACTTACCTTGAGGCCTGAGGTCACCTTTCGTTCGGCCGGAGCTGACCATGTGGTGCCGTGGGAGGAGTTTCTAGAAAGGGATTGCCAGCACGGTTTTCGCTTTGAGAGAACACGCAGCCTCGGCCCACAACGACTATCCTGCCATGCAGAGACGTCGGGCCGCTAGTGCTGTTCAGGCAGCTTTGAAGCCAAGCGCAAGGCGCCTCCAAACGGGGAGAAAGCGTCCTCTCCCCTCCGCGTCCCACGTTCAAGCTGAATGACGCAGCATGTTTCTCGGAAGGCTCTGCCGAGCTATCTGGTACAAGGGAGAGGGTGCCTGCCTCTGCTGAGAAAGGTTTTGACGTGGGGATTGCTGGACATGAGGAAGAGCGTTCCCCAGGCCGTGCAAAGTTTAGGCTTTGGTGATTCTGGATGGTCCCAAGGGTCCAGAATCGTCCCTGGGGAAGCTGTCCTCGTTTTCTTTCTCCGGCTGGAAGTAAACAGCTGGCAACCGACTGCCGTCCGCAGACGTCCTGGGGGAGCCCCCCGGTTTCATTTGGGACGCACATTGGTGTCTCACAGAAGAGCCCAAATTCCTAATTGGGGGCACACCAGCATGGAATGTAAGGCTGTTTAGAAGTGTGTACCCCGAGGCCGTTGGAAGGCCGTACAAACGAGAGCTTTCGAGCGAACAGGGCAGCGCTTCGCCATCGTCGTTGCACGTTCACGGAGCTTAATCAAACGAATGCATTTACTTCCTGTGGCTCAAACGCAACAGAGGGGTTGGACGGCCTACAGTGCCCTTTGACAGTTCTTACAACGAACGTGAGTGCACAGGGTCTCGTGAAATAAATCCCTAACACTGTTGAAGCATTGCGTTAACGCATGCTTCTTCGCTCCTATGGCACTCCGAGGTGTTACTGACGGGGGAAATCTGGACTTTTACTTGAGGCCGGGGGGGGCTCACAATTCTTTTGTCGGCGAGCTCCAGAGTGCTCTTGCTGAAGCTCCCAGCAAGGAACTGAGAGCAGCAGGCCTCACACGAGTACACTCAGACGGCTTCCGTCACGAGTAAACTCAGGCCTCTTATGTGAGGCCTTCCGGCAGCAAACAGAAGGTGGGCGCGAGGAGTGTGCTTCAGGCAGCTTAGGACCCGCAACTGTCTCGTCTACCACGGAGGGGAATAAGGTTTGCCCAGGGTCGCCCAGTTTCAAAGCGGAGCTCACGTAGTTATCCTCAGTGGTTTCTGATTACCTCAAGGAAACACACGGGAGGAACAGGGCCCTTCCGTGGAGGCCCTTTTGGGCACAGGGACCTCTGCGTGGGATCTAGTGGGTAAGTATGGCAGTACCTTAGATAGGCCTCAGTGACCAAGGCTGTCGTCTGGCTCATGCCTTAGCTGTGTTAAGTGTGGAAAACGTGCCGGTCCTCAGGCTGGGCCCACAGCCCAGCTTTCGCTTCTGGGAGAGTGCTGTTCCGAGTCTCCTCCTGGAGCCAGTCGTCAGCACGGTGCCTTCTGGCACTGCCGTTCTCTTTCAGTCAAGGAGGCCGTGCGACTGGCAAAGGGAGTCTGCGCAGCACTGCCTTCGCGAGGCTCTTTGACGACTGGGGCGCTCAACCCAGACAAGCCAGAGAGCAGTACGTTGCCCTTGCTATGAACGTGAAGAGCTTTCTCCAGGGCCCTGTTTAGGCTAAGTTTCCTCAGGAGCCAGGAGCCGCCGTTCGGGCACGGAGAGAAGTCATCCTGCGAAATTGGCGAACGAGCTCCTATCCTGTGTGCCCCCAGGAGCGTCGCAGGGTTAAGGCACTCCGTGGTGGAGTATGGCCTCATGGAAACCACTGCACACCCAACTCCCCCGACATGAAACACTGGAACTTACCTTGAGGCCTGAGGTCACCTTTCGTTCGGCCGGAGCTGACCATGTGGTGCCGTGGGAGGAGTTTCTAGAAAGGGATTGCCAGCACGGTTTTCGCTTTGAGAGAACACGCAGCCTCGGCCCACAACGACAATCCTGCCATGCAGAGACGTCGGGCCGCTAGTGCTGTTCAGGCAGCTTTGAAGCCAAGCGCAAGGCGCCTCCAAACGGGGAGAAAGCGTCCTCTCCCCTCCGCGTCCCACGTTCAAGCTGAATGACGCAGCATGTTTCTCGGAAGGCTCTGCCGAGCTATCTGGTACAAGGGAGAGGGTGCCTGCCTCTGCTGAGAAAGGTTTTGACGTGGGGATTGCTGGACATGAGGAAGAGCGTTCCCCAGGCCGTGCAAAGTTTAGGCTTTGGTGATTCTGGATGGTCCCAAGGGTCCAGAATCGTCCCTGGGGAAGCTGTCCTCGTTTTCTTTCTCCGGCTGGAAGTAAACAGCTGGCAACCGACTGCCGTCCGCAGACGTCCTGGGGGAGCCCCCCGGTTTCATTTGGGACGCACATTGGTGTCTCACAGAAGAGCCCAAATTCCTAATTGGGGGCACACCAGCATGGAATGTAAGGCTGTTTAGAAGTGTGTACCCCGAGGCCGTTGGAAGGCCGTTCAAACGAGAGCTTTCCAGCGAACAGGGCAGCGCTTCGCCATCGTCGTTGCACGTTCACGGAGCTTAATCAAACGAATGCATTTACTTCCTGTGGCTCAAACGCAACAGAGGGGTTGGACGGCCTACAGTGCCCTTTGACAGTTCTTACAACGAACGTGAGTGCACAGGGTCTCGTGAAATAAATCCCTAGCACTGTTGAAGCATTCCGTTAACGCATGCTTCTTCGCTCCTATGGCACTCCGAGGTGTTACTGACGGGGGAAATCTGGACTTTTACTTGAGGCCGGGGGGGGGCTCACAATTCTTTTGTCGGCGAGCTCCAGAGTGCTCTTGCTGAAGCTGCCAGCAAGGAAATGAGAGCAGCAGGCCTCACACGAGTACACTCAGACGGCTTCCGTCACGAGTAAACTCAGTCCTCTTATGTGAGGCCTTCCGGCAGCAAACAGAAGGTGGGCGCGAGGAGTGTGCTTCAGGCAGCTTAGGACCCGCAACTGTCTCGTCTACCACGGAGGGGAATAAGGTTTGCCCAGGGTCGCCCAGTTTCAAAGCGGAGCTCACGTAGTTATCCTCAGTGGTTTCTGATTACCTCAAGGAAACACACGGGAGGAACAGGACCCTTCCGTGGAGGCCCTTTTGGGCACAGGGACCTCTGCGTGGGATCTAGTGGGTAAGTATGGCAGTACCTTAGATAGGCCTCAGTGACCAAGGCTGTCGTCTGGCTCATGCCTTAGCTGTGTTAAGTGTGGAAAACGTGCCGGTCCTCAGGCTGGGCCCACAGCCCAGCTTTCGCTTCTGTGAGAGTGCTGTCCCGAGTCTCCTCCTGGAGCCAGTCGTCAGCACGGTGCCTTCTGGCACTGCAGTTCTCTTTCAGTCAAGGAGGCCGTGCGACTGGCAAAGGGAGTCTGCGCAGCACTGCCTTCGCGAGGCTCTTTGACGACTGGGGCGCTCAACCCAGACAAGCCAGAGAGCAGTACGTTGCCCTTGCTATGAACGTGAAGAGCTTTCTCCAGGGCCCTGTTTAGGCTAAGGTTCCTCAGAAGCCAGGAGCCGCCGTTCCGGCACGGAGAGAAGTCATCCTGCGAAATTGGCGAACGAGCTCCTATCCTGTGTGCCCCCAGGAGCGTCGCAGAGTTAAGGCACTCCGTGGTGGAGTATGGCCTCATGGAAACCACTGCACACCCAACTCCCCCGACATGAAACACTGGAACTTACCTTGAGGCCTGAGGTCACCTTTCGTTCGGCCGGAGCTGACCATGTGGTGCCGTGGGAGGAGTTTCTAGAAAGGGATTGCCAGCACGGTTTTCGCTTTGAGAGAACACGCAGCCTCGGCCCACAACGACAATCCTGCCATGCAGAGACGTCGGGCCGCTAGTGCTGTTCAGGCAGCTTTGAAGCCAAGCGCAAGGCGCCTCCAAACGGGGAGAAAGCGTCCTCTCCCCTCCGCGTCCCACGTTCAAGCTGAATGACGCAGCATGTTTCTCGGAAGGCTCTGCCGAGCTATCTGGTACAAGGGAGAGGGTGCCTGCCTCTGCTGAGAAAGGTTTTGACGTGCGGATTGCTGGACATGAGGAAGAGCGTTCCCCAGGCCGTGCAAAGTTTAGGCTTTGGTGATTCTGGATGGTCCCAAGGGTCCAGAATCGTCCCTGGGGAAGCTGTCCTCGTTTTCTTTCTCCGGCTGGAAGTAAACAGCTGGCAACCGACTGCCGTCCGCAGACGTCCTGGGGGAGCCCCCCGGTTTCATTTGGGACGCACATTGGTGTCTCACAGAAGAGCCCAAATTCCTAATTGGGGGCACACCAGCATGGAATGTAAGGCTGTTTAGAAGTGTGTACCCCGAGGCCGTTGGAAGGCCGTACAAACGAGAGCTTTCCAGCGAACAGGGCAGCGCTTCGCCATCGTCGTTGCACGTTCACGGAGCTTAATCAAACGAATGCATTTACTTCCTGTGGCTCAAACGCAACAGAGGGGTTGGACGGCCTACAGTGCCCTTTGACAGTTCTTACAACGAACGTGAGTGCACAGGGTCTCGTGAAATAAATCCCTAGCACTGTTGAAGCATTGCGTTAACGCATGCTTCTTCGCTCCTATGGCACTCCGAGGTGTTACTGACGGGGGAAATCTGGACTTTTACTTGAGGCCGGGGGGGGCTCACAATTCTTTTGTCGGCGAGCTCCAGAGTGCTCTTGCTGAAGCTCCCAGCAAGGAACTGAGAGCAGCAGGCCTCACACGAGTACACTCAGACGGCTTCCGTCACGAGTAAACTCAGGCCTCTTATGTGAGGCCTTCCGGCAGCAAACAGAAGGTGGGCGCGAGGAGTGTGCTTCAGGCAGCTTAGGACCCGCAACTGTCTCGTCTACCACGGAGGGGAATAAGGTTTGCCCAGGGTCGCCCAGTTTCAAAGCGGAGCTCACGTAGTTATCCTCAGTGGTTTCTGATTACCTCAAGGAAACACACGGGAGGAACAGGGCCCTTCCGTGGAGGCCCTTTTGGGCACAGGGACCTCTGCGTGGGATCCAGTGGGTAAGTATGGCAGTACCTTAGATAGGCCTCAGTGACCAAGGCTGTCGTCTGGCTCATGCCTTAGCTGTGTTAAGTGTGGAAAACGTGCCGGTCCTCAGGCTGGGCCCACAGCCCAGCTTTCGCTTCTGGGAGAGTGCTGTTCCGAGTCTCCTCCTGGAGCCAGTCGTCAGCACGGTGCCTTCTGGCACTGCCGTTCTCTTTCAGTCAAGGAGGCCGTGCGACTGGCAAAGGGAGTCTGCGCAGCACTGCCTTCGCGAGGCTCTTTGACGACTGGGGCGCTCAACCCAGACAAGCCAGAGAGCAGTACGTTGCCCTTGCTATGAACGTGAAGAGCTTTCTCCAGGGCCCTGTTTAGGCTAAGGTTCCTCAGGAGCCAGGAGCCGCCGTTCGGGCACGGAGAGAAGTCATCCTGCGAAATTGGCGAACGAGCTCCTATCCTGTGTGCCCCCAGGAGCGTCGCAGGGTTAAGGCACTCCGTGGTGGAGTATGGCCTCATGGAAACCACTGCACACCCAACTCCCCCGACATGAAACACTGGAACTTACCTTGAAGCCTGAGGTCACCTTTCGTTCGGCCGGAGCTGACCATGTGGTGCCGTGGGAGGAGTTTCTAGAAAGGGATTGCCAGCACGGTTTTCGCTTTGAGAGAACACGCAGCCTCGGCCCACAACGACAATCCTGCCATGCAGAGACGTCGGGCCGCTAGTGCTCTTCAGGCAGCTTTGAAGCCAAGCGCAAGGCGCCTCCAAACGGGGAGAAAGCGTCCTCTCCCCTCCGCGTCCCACGTTCAAGCTGAATGACGCAACATGTTTCTCGGAAGGCTCTGCCGAGCTATCTGGTACAAGCGAGAGGGTGCCTGCCTCTGCTGAGAAAGGTTTTGACGTGGGGATTGCTGGACATGAGGAAGAGCGTTCCCCAGGCCGTGCAAAGTTTAGGCTTTGGTGATTCTGGATGGTCCCAAGGGTCCAGAATCGTCCCTGGGGAAGCTGTCCTCGTTTTCTTTCTCCGGCTGGAAGTAAACAGCTGGCAACCGACTGCCGTCCGCAGACGTCCTGGGGGAGCCCCCCGGTTTCATTTGGGACGCACATTGGTGTCTCACAGAAGAGCCCAAATTCCTAATTGGGGGCACACCAGCATGGAATGTAAGGCTGTTTAGAAGTGTGTACCCCGAGGCCGTTGGAAGGCCGTACAAACGAGAGCTTTCCAGTGAACAGGGCAGCGCTTCGCCATCGTCGTTGCACGTTCACGGAGCTTAATCAAACGAATGCATTTACTTCCTGTGGCTCAAACGCAACAGAGGGGTTGGACGGCCTACAGTGCCCTTTGACAGTTCTTACAACGAACGTGAGTGCACAGGGTCTCGTGAAATAAATCCCTAGCACTGTTGAAGCATTGCGTTAACGCATGCTTCTTCGCTCCTATGGCACTCCGAGGTGTTACTGACGGGGGAAATCTGGACTTTTACTTGAGGCCGGGGGGGGCTCACAATTCTTTTGTCGGCGAGCTCCAGAGTGCTCTTGCTGAAGCTGCCAGCAAGGAAATGAGAGCAGCAGGCCTCACACGAGTATACTCAATCGGCTTCCGTCACGAGTAAACTCAGGCCTCTTATGTGAGGCCTTCCGGCAGCAAACAGAAGGTGGGCGCGAGGAGTGTGCTTCAGGCAGCTTAGGACCCGCAACTGTCTCGTCTACCACGGAGGGGAATAAGGTTTGCCCAGGGTCGCCCAGTTTCAAAGCGGAGCTCACGTAGTTATCCTCAGTGGTTTCTGATTACCTCAAGGAAACACACGGGAGGAACAGGGCCCTTCCGTGGAGGCCCTTTTGGGCACAGGGACCTCTGCGTGGGATCTAGTGGGTAAGTATGGCAGTACCTTAGATAGGCCTCAGTGACCAAGGCTGTCGTCTGGCTCATGCCTTAGCTGTGTTAAGTGTGGAAAACGTGCCGGTCCTCAGGCTGGGCCCACAGCCCAGCTTTCGCTTCTGGGAGAGTGCTGTTCCGAGTCTCCTCCTGGAGCCAGTCGTCAGCACGGTGCCTTCTGGCACTGCCGTTCTCTTTCAGTCAAGGAGGCCGTGCGACTGGCAAAGGGAGTCTGCGCAGCACTGCCTTCGCGAGGCTCTTTGACGACTGGGGCGCTCAACCCAGACAAGCCAGAGAGCAGTACGTTGCCCTTGCTATGAACGTGAAGAGCTTTCTCCAGGGCCCTGTTTAGGCTAAGTTTCCTCAGGAGCCAGGAGCCGCCGTTCGGGCACGGAGAGAAGTCATCCTGCGAAATTGGCGAACGAGCTCCTATCCTGTGTGCCCCCAGGAGCGTCGCAGGGTTAAGGCACTCCGTGGTGGAGTATGGCCTCATGGAAACCACTGCACACCCAACTCCCCCGACGTGAAACACTGGAACTTACCTTGAGGCCTGAGGTCACCTTTCGTTCGGCCGGAGCTGACCATGTGGTGCCGTGGGAGGAGTTTCTAGAAAGGGATTGCCAGCACGGTTTTCGCTTTGAGAGAACACGCAGCCTCGGCCCACAACGACTATCCTGCCATGCAGAGACGTCGGGCCGCTAGTGCTGTTCAGGCAGCTTTGAAGCCAAGCGCAAGGCGCCTCCAAACGGGGAGAAAGCGTCCTCTCCCCTCCGCGTCCCACGTTCAAGCTGAATGACGCAGCATGTTTCTCGGAAGGCTCTGCCGAGCTATCTGGTACAAGGGAGAGGGTGCCTGCCTCTGCTGAGAAAGGTTTTGACGTGGGGATTGCTGGACATGAGGAAGAGCGTTCCCCAGGCCGTGCAAAGTTTAGGCTTTGGTGATTCTGGATGGTCCCAAGGGTCCAGAATCGTCCCTGGGGAAGCTGTCCTCGTTTTCTTTCTCCGGCTGGAAGTAAACAGCTGGCAACCGACTGCCGTCCGCAGACGTCCTGGGGGAGCCCCCCGGTTTCATTTGGGACGCACATTGGTGTCTCACAGAAGAGCCCAAATTCCTAATTGGGGGCACACCAGCATGGAATGTAAGGCTGTTTAGAAGTGTGTACCCCGAGGCCGTTGGAAGGCCGTACAAACGAGAGCTTTCGAGCGAACAGGGCAGCGCTTCGCCATCGTCGTTGCACGTTCACGGAGCTTAATCAAACGAATGCATTTACTTCCTGTGGCTCAAACGCAACAGAGGGGTTGGACGGCCTACAGTGCCCTTTGACAGTTCTTACAACGAACGTGAGTGCACAGGGTCTCGTGAAATAAATCCCTAACACTGTTGAAGCATTGCGTTAACGCATGCTTCTTCGCTCCTATGGCACTCCGAGGTGTTACTGACGGGGGAAATCTGGACTTTTACTTGAGGCCGGGGGGGGCTCACAATTCTTTTGTCGGCGAGCTCCAGAGTGCTCTTGCTGAAGCTCCCAGCAAGGAACTGAGAGCAGCAGGCCTCACACGAGTACACTCAGACGGCTTCCGTCACGAGTAAACTCAGGCCTCTTATGTGAGGCCTTCCGGCAGCAAACAGAAGGTGGGCGCGAGGAGTGTGCTTCAGGCAGCTTAGGACCCGCAACTGTCTCGTCTACCACGGAGGGGAATAAGGTTTGCCCAGGGTCGCCCAGTTTCAAAGCGGAGCTCACGTAGTTATCCTCAGTGGTTTCTGATTACCTCAAGGAAACACACGGGAGGAACAGGGCCCTTCCGTGGAGGCCCTTTTGGGCACAGGGACCTCTGCGTGGGATCTAGTGGGTAAGTATGGCAGTACCTTAGATAGGCCTCAGTGACCAAGGCTGTCGTCTGGCTCATGCCTTAGCTGTGTTAAGTGTGGAAAACGTGCCGGTCCTCAGGCTGGGCCCACAGCCCAGCTTTCGCTTCTGGGAGAGTGCTGTTCCGAGTCTCCTCCTGGAGCCAGTCGTCAGCACGGTGCCTTCTGGCACTGCCGTTCTCTTTCAGTCAAGGAGGCCGTGCGACTGGCAAAGGGAGTCTGCGCAGCACTGCCTTCGCGAGGCTCTTTGACGACTGGGGCGCTCAACCCAGACAAGCCAGAGAGCAGTACGTTGCCCTTGCTATGAACGTGAAGAGCTTTCTCCAGGGCCCTGTTTAGGCTAAGTTTCCTCAGGAGCCAGGAGCCGCCGTTCGGGCACGGAGAGAAGTCATCCTGCGAAATTGGCGAACGAGCTCCTATCCTGTGTGCCCCCAGGAGCGTCGCAGGGTTAAGGCACTCCGTGGTGGAGTATGGCCTCATGGAAACCACTGCACACCCAACTCCCCCGACATGAAACACTGGAACTTACCTTGAGGCCTGAGGTCACCTTTCGTTCGGCCGGAGCTGACCATGTGGTGCCGTGGGAGGAGTTTCTAGAAAGGGATTGCCAGCACGGTTTTCGCTTTGAGAGAACACGCAGCCTCGGCCCACAACGACAATCCTGCCATGCAGAGACGTCGGGCCGCTAGTGCTGTTCAGGCAGCTTTGAAGCCAAGCGCAAGGCGCCTCCAAACGGGGAGAAAGCGTCCTCTCCCCTCCGCGTCCCACGTTCAAGCTGAATGACGCAGCATGTTTCTCGGAAGGCTCTGCCGAGCTATCTGGTACAAGGGAGAGGGTGCCTGCCTCTGCTGAGAAAGGTTTTGACGTGGGGATTGCTGGACATGAGGAAGAGCGTTCCCCAGGCCGTGCAAAGTTTAGGCTTTGGTGATTCTGGATGGTCCCAAGGGTCCAGAATCGTCCCTGGGGAAGCTGTCCTCGTTTTCTTTCTCCGGCTGGAAGTAAACAGCTGGCAACCGACTGCCGTCCGCAGACGTCCTGGGGGAGCCCCCCGGTTTCATTTGGGACGCACATTGGTGTCTCACAGAAGAGCCCAAATTCCTAATTGGGGGCACACCAGCATGGAATGTAAGGCTGTTTAGAAGTGTGTACCCCGAGGCCGTTGGAAGGCCGTTCAAACGAGAGCTTTCCAGCGAACAGGGCAGCGCTTCGCCATCGTCGTTGCACGTTCACGGAGCTTAATCAAACGAATGCATTTACTTCCTGTGGCTCAAACGCAACAGAGGGGTTGGACGGCCTACAGTGCCCTTTGACAGTTCTTACAACGAACGTGAGTGCACAGGGTCTCGTGAAATAAATCCCTAGCACTGTTGAAGCATTCCGTTAACGCATGCTTCTTCGCTCCTATGGCACTCCGAGGTGTTACTGACGGGGGAAATCTGGACTTTTACTTGAGGCCGGGGGGGGGCTCACAATTCTTTTGTCGGCGAGCTCCAGAGTGCTCTTGCTGAAGCTGCCAGCAAGGAAATGAGAGCAGCAGGCCTCACACGAGTACACTCAGACGGCTTCCGTCACGAGTAAACTCAGTCCTCTTATGTGAGGCCTTCCGGCAGCAAACAGAAGGTGGGCGCGAGGAGTGTGCTTCAGGCAGCTTAGGACCCGCAACTGTCTCGTCTACCACGGAGGGGAATAAGGTTTGCCCAGGGTCGCCCAGTTTCAAAGCGGAGCTCACGTAGTTATCCTCAGTGGTTTCTGATTACCTCAAGGAAACACACGGGAGGAACAGGACCCTTCCGTGGAGGCCCTTTTGGGCACAGGGACCTCTGCGTGGGATCTAGTGGGTAAGTATGGCAGTACCTTAGATAGGCCTCAGTGACCAAGGCTGTCGTCTGGCTCATGCCTTAGCTGTGTTAAGTGTGGAAAACGTGCCGGTCCTCAGGCTGGGCCCACAGCCCAGCTTTCGCTTCTGTGAGAGTGCTGTCCCGAGTCTCCTCCTGGAGCCAGTCGTCAGCACGGTGCCTTCTGGCACTGCAGTTCTCTTTCAGTCAAGGAGGCCGTGCGACTGGCAAAGGGAGTCTGCGCAGCACTGCCTTCGCGAGGCTCTTTGACGACTGGGGCGCTCAACCCAGACAAGCCAGAGAGCAGTACGTTGCCCTTGCTATGAACGTGAAGAGCTTTCTCCAGGGCCCTGTTTAGGCTAAGGTTCCTCAGAAGCCAGGAGCCGCCGTTCCGGCACGGAGAGAAGTCATCCTGCGAAATTGGCGAACGAGCTCCTATCCTGTGTGCCCCCAGGAGCGTCGCAGAGTTAAGGCACTCCGTGGTGGAGTATGGCCTCATGGAAACCACTGCACACCCAACTCCCCCGACATGAAACACTGGAACTTACCTTGAGGCCTGAGGTCACCTTTCGTTCGGCCGGAGCTGACCATGTGGTGCCGTGGGAGGAGTTTCTAGAAAGGGATTGCCAGCACGGTTTTCGCTTTGAGAGAACACGCAGCCTCGGCCCACAACGACAATCCTGCCATGCAGAGACGTCGGGCCGCTAGTGCTGTTCAGGCAGCTTTGAAGCCAAGCGCAAGGCGCCTCCAAACGGGGAGAAAGCGTCCTCTCCCCTCCGCGTCCCACGTTCAAGCTGAATGACGCAGCATGTTTCTCGGAAGGCTCTGCCGAGCTATCTGGTACAAGGGAGAGGGTGCCTGCCTCTGCTGAGAAAGGTTTTGACGTGCGGATTGCTGGACATGAGGAAGAGCGTTCCCCAGGCCGTGCAAAGTTTAGGCTTTGGTGATTCTGGATGGTCCCAAGGGTCCAGAATCGTCCCTGGGGAAGCTGTCCTCGTTTTCTTTCTCCGGCTGGAAGTAAACAGCTGGCAACCGACTGCCGTCCGCAGACGTCCTGGGGGAGCCCCCCGGTTTCATTTGGGACGCACATTGGTGTCTCACAGAAGAGCCCAAATTCCTAATTGGGGGCACACCAGCATGGAATGTAAGGCTGTTTAGAAGTGTGTACCCCGAGGCCGTTGGAAGGCCGTACAAACGAGAGCTTTCGAGCGAACAGGGCAGCGCTTCGCCATCGTCGTTGCACGTTCACGGAGCTTAATCAAACGAATGCATTTACTTCCTGTGGCTCAAACGCAACAGAGGGGTTGGACGGCCTACAGTGCCCTTTGACAGTTCTTACAACGAACGTGAGTGCACAGGGTCTCGTGAAATAAATCCCTAGCACTGTTGAAGCATTGCGTTAACGCATGCTTCTTCGCTCCTATGGCACTCCGAGGTGTTACTGACGGGGGAAATCTGGACTTTTACTTGAGGCCGGGGGGGGCTCACAATTCTTTTGTCGGCGAGCTCCAGAGTGCTCTTGCTGAAGCTCCCAGCAAGGAACTGAGAGCAGCAGGCCTCACACGAGTACACTCAGACGGCTTCCGTCACGAGTAAACTCAGGCCTCTTATGTGAGGCCTTCCGGCAGCAAACAGAAGGTGGGCGCGAGGAGTGTGCTTCAGGCAGCTTAGGACCCGCAACTGTCTCGTCTACCACGGAGGGGAATAAGGTTTGCCCAGGGTCGCCCAGTTTCAAAGCGGAGCTCACGTAGTTATCCTCAGTGGTTTCTGATTACCTCAAGGAAACACACGGGAGGAACAGGGCCCTTCCGTGGAGGCCCTTTTGGGCACAGGGACCTCTGCGTGGGATCCAGTGGGTAAGTATGGCAGTACCTTAGATAGGCCTCAGTGACCAAGGCTGTCGTCTGGCTCATGCCTTAGCTGTGTTAAGTGTGGAAAACGTGCCGGTCCTCAGGCTGGGCCCACAGCCCAGCTTTCGCTTCTGGGAGAGTGCTGTTCCGAGTCTCCTCCTGGAGCCAGTCGTCAGCACGGTGCCTTCTGGCACTGCCGTTCTCTTTCAGTCAAGGAGGCCGTGCGACTGGCAAAGGGAGTCTGCGCAGCACTGCCTTCGCGAGGCTCTTTGACGACTGGGGCGCTCAACCCAGACAAGCCAGAGAGCAGTACGTTGCCCTTGCTATGAACGTGAAGAGCTTTCTCCAGGGCCCTGTTTAGGCTAAGGTTCCTCAGGAGCCAGGAGCCGCCGTTCGGGCACGGAGAGAAGTCATCCTGCGAAATTGGCGAACGAGCTCCTATCCTGTGTGCCCCCAGGAGCGTCGCAGGGTTAAGGCACTCCGTGGTGGAGTATGGCCTCATGGAAACCACTGCACACCCAACTCCCCCGACATGAAACACTGGAACTTACCTTGAAGCCTGAGGTCACCTTTCGTTCGGCCGGAGCTGACCATGTGGTGCCGTGGGAGGAGTTTCTAGAAAGGGATTGCCAGCACGGTTTTCGCTTTGAGAGAACACGCAGCCTCGGCCCACAACGACAATCCTGCCATGCAGAGACGTCGGGCCGCTAGTGCTCTTCAGGCAGCTTTGAAGCCAAGCGCAAGGCGCCTCCAAACGGGGAGAAAGCGTCCTCTCCCCTCCGCGTCCCACGTTCAAGCTGAATGACGCAACATGTTTCTCGGAAGGCTCTGCCGAGCTATCTGGTACAAGCGAGAGGGTGCCTGCCTCTGCTGAGAAAGGTTTTGACGTGGGGATTGCTGGACATGAGGAAGAGCGTTCCCCAGGCCGTGCAAAGTTTAGGCTTTGGTGATTCTGGATGGTCCCAAGGGTCCAGAATCGTCCCTGGGGAAGCTGTCCTCGTTTTCTTTCTCCGGCTGGAAGTAAACAGCTGGCAACCGACTGCCGTCCGCAGACGTCCTGGGGGAGCCCCCCGGTTTCATTTGGGACGCACATTGGTGTCTCACAGAAGAGCCCAAATTCCTAATTGGGGGCACACCAGCATGGAATGTAAGGCTGTTTAGAAGTGTGTACCCCGAGGCCGTTGGAAGGCCGTACAAACGAGAGCTTTCCAGTGAACAGGGCAGCGCTTCGCCATCGTCGTTGCACGTTCACGGAGCTTAATCAAACGAATGCATTTACTTCCTGTGGCTCAAACGCAACAGAGGGGTTGGACGGCCTACAGTGCCCTTTGACAGTTCTTACAACGAACGTGAGTGCACAGGGTCTCGTGAAATAAATCCCTAGCACTGTTGAAGCATTGCGTTAACGCATGCTTCTTCGCTCCTATGGCACTCCGAGGTGTTACTGACGGGGGAAATCTGGACTTTTACTTGAGGCCGGGGGGGGCTCACAATTCTTTTGTCGGCGAGCTCCAGAGTGCTCTTGCTGAAGCTGCCAGCAAGGAAATGAGAGCAGCAGGCCTCACACGAGTATACTCAATCGGCTTCCGTCACGAGTAAACTCAGGCCTCTTATGTGAGGCCTTCCGGCAGCAAACAGAAGGTGGGCGCGAGGAGTGTGCTTCAGGCAGCTTAGGACCCGCAACTGTCTCGTCTACCACGGAGGGGAATAAGGTTTGCCCAGGGTCGCCCAGTTTCAAAGCGGAGCTCACGTAGTTATCCTCAGTGGTTTCTGATTACCTCAAGGAAACACACGGGAGGAACAGGGCCCTTCCGTGGAGGCCCTTTTGGGCACAGGGACCTCTGCGTGGGATCTAGTGGGTAAGTATGGCAGTACCTTAGATAGGCCTCAGTGACCAAGGCTGTCGTCTGGCTCATGCCTTAGCTGTGTTAAGTGTGGAAAACGTGCCGGTCCTCAGGCTGGGCCCACAGCCCAGCTTTCGCTTCTGTGAGAGTGCTGTCCCGAGTCTCCTCCTGGAGCCAGTCGTCAGCACGGTGCCTTCTGGCACTGCCGTTCTCTTTCAGTCAAGGAGGCCGTGCGACTGGCAAAGGGAGTCTGCGCAGCACTGCCTTCGCGAGGCTCTTTGACGACTGGGGCGCTCAACCCAGACAAGCCAGAGAGCAGTACGTTGCCCTTGCTATGAACGTGAAGAGCTTTCTCCAGGGCCCTGTTTAGGCTAAGTTTCCTCAGGAGCCAGGAGCCGCCGTTCCGGCACGGAGAGAAGTCATCCTGCGAAATTGGCGAACGAGCTCCTATCCTGTGTGCCCCCAGGAGCGTCGCAGGGTTAAGGCACTCCGTGGTGGAGTATGGCCTCATGGAAACCACTGCACACCCAACTCCCCCGACGTGAAACACTGGAACTTACCTTGAGGCCTGAGGTCACCTTTCGTTCGGCCGGAGCTGACCATGTGGTGCCGTGGGAGGAGTTTCTAGAAAGGGATTGCCAGCACGGTTTTCGCTTTGAGAGAACACGCAGCCTCGGCCCACAACGACAATCCTGCCATGCAGAGACGTCGGGCCGCTAGTGCTGTTCAGGCAGCTTTGAAGCCAAGCGCAAGGCGCCTCCAAACGGGGAGAAAGCGTCCTCTCCCCTCCGCGTCCCACGTTCAAGCTGAATGACGCAGCATGTTTCTCGGAAGGCTCTGCCGAGCTATCTGGTACAAGGGAGAGGGTGCCTGCCTCTGCTGAGAAAGGTTTTGACGTGGGGATTGCTGGACATGAGGAAGAGCGTTCCCCAGGCCGTGCAAAGTTTAGGCTTTGGTGATTCTGGATGGTCCCAAGGGTCCAGAATCGTCCCTGGGGAAGCTGTCCTCGTTTTCTTTCTCCGGCTGGAAGTAAACAGCTGGCAACCGACTGCCGTCCGCAGACGTCCTGGGGGAGCCCCCCGGTTTCATTTGGGACGCACATTGGTGTCTCACAGAAGAGCCCAAATTCCTAATTGGGGGCACACCAGCATGGAATGTAAGGCTGTTTAGAAGTGTGTACCCCGAGGCCGTTGGAAGGCCGTACAAACGAGAGCTTTCCAGCGAACAGGGCAGCGCTTCGCCATCGTCGTTGCACGTTCACGGAGCTTAATCAAACGAATGCATTTACTTCCTGTGGCTCAAACGCAACAGAGGGGTTGGACGGCCTACAGTGCCCTTTGACAGTTCTTACAACGAACGTGAGTGCACAGGGTCTCGTGAAATAAATCCCTAGCACTGTTGAAGCATTGCGTTAACGCATGCTTCTTCGCTCCTATGGCACTCCGAGGTGTTACTGACGGGGGAAATCTGGACTTTTACTTGAGGCCGGGGGGGGGCTCACAATTCTTTTGTCGGCGAGCTCCAGAGTGCTCTTGCTGAAGCTGCCAGCAAGGAAATGAGAGCAGCAGGCCTCACACGAGTACACTCAGACGGCTTCCGTCACGAGTAAACTCAGGCCTCTTATGTGAGGCCTTCCGGCAGCAAACAGAAGGTGGGCGCGAGGAGTGTGCTTCAGGCAGCTTAGGACCCGCAACTGTCTCGTCTACCACGGAGGGGAATAAGGTTTGCCCAGGGTCGCCCAGTTTCAAAGCGGAGCTCACGTAGTTATCCTCAGTGGTTTCTGATTACCTCAAGGAAACACACGGGAGGAACAGGGCCCTTCCGTGGAGGCCCTTTTGGGCACAGGGACCTCTGCGTGGGATCTAGTGGGTAAGTATGGCAGTACCTTAGATAGGCCTCAGTGACCAAGGTTGTCGTCTGGCTCATGCCTTAGCTGTGTTAAGTGTGGAAAACGTGCCGGTCCTCAGGCTGGGCCCACAGCCCAGCTTTCGCTTCTGTGAGAGTGCTGTCCCGAGTCTCCTCCTGGAGCCAGTCGTCAGCACGGTGCCTTCTGGCACTGCCGTTCTCTTTCAGTCAAGGAGGCCGTGCGACTGGCAAAGGGAGTCTGCGCAGCACTGCCTTCGCGAGGCTCTTTGACGACTGGGGCGCTCAACCCAGACAAGCCAGAGAGCAGTACGTTGCCCTTGCTATGAACGTGAAGAGCTTTCTCCAGGGCCCTGTTTAGGCTAAGTTTCCTCAGAAGCCAGGAGCCGCCGTTCCGGCACGGAGAGAAGTCATCCTGCGAAATTGGCGAACGAGCTCCTATCCTGTGTGCCCCCAGGAGCGTCGCAGAGTTAAGGCACTCCGTGGTGGAGTATGGCCTCATGGAAACCACTGCACACCCAACTCCCCCGACGTGAAACACTGGAACTTACCTTGAGGCCTGAGGTCACCTTTCGTTCGGCCGGAGCTGACCATGTGGTGCCGTGGGAGGAGTTTCTAGAAAGGGATTGCCAGCACGGTTTTCGCTTTGAGAGAACACGCAGCCTCGGCCCACAACGACAATCCTGCCATGCAGAGACGTCGGGCCGCTAGTGCTCTTCAGGCAGCTTTGAAGCCAAGCGCAAGGCGCCTCCAAACGGGGAGAAAGCGTCCTCTCCCCTCCGCGTCCCACGTTCAAGCTGAATGACGCAGCATGTTTCTCGGAAGGCTCTGCCGAGCTATCTGGTACAAGGGAGAGGGTGCCTGCCTCTGCTGAGAAAGGTTTTGACGTGGGGATTGCTGGACATGAGGAAGAGCGTTCCCCAGGCCGTGCAAAGTTTAGGCTTTGGTGATTCTGGATGGTCCCAAGGGTCCAGAATCGTCCCTGGGGAAGCTGTCCTCGTTTTCTTTCTCCGGCTGGAAGTAAACAGCTGGCAACCGACTGCCGTCCGCAGACGTCCTGGGGGAGCCCCCCGGTTTCATTTGGGACGCACATTGGTGTCTCACAGAAGAGCCCAAATTCCTAATTGGGGGCACACCAGCATGGAATGTAAGGCTGTTTAGAAGTGTGTACCCCGAGGCCGTTGGAAGGCCGTACAAACGAGAGCTTTCCAGCGAACAGGGCAGCGCTTCGCCATCGTCGTTGCACGTTCACGGAGCTTAATCAAACGAATGCATTTACTTCCTGTGGCTCAAACGCAACAGAGGGGTTGGACGGCCTACGGTGCCCTTTGACAGTTCTTACAACGAACGTGAGTGCACAGGGTCTCGTGAAATAAATCCCTAGCACTGTTGAAGCATTCCGTTAACGCATGCTTCTTCGCTCCTATGGCACTCCGAGGTGTTACTGACGGGGGAAATCTGGACTTTTACTTGAGGCCGGGGGGGGGCTCACAATTCTTTTGTCGGCGAGCTCCAGAGTGCTCTTGCTGAAGCTGCCAGCAAGGAAATGAGAGCAGCAGGCCTCACACGAGTACACTCAGACGGCTTCCGTCACGAGTAAACTCAGGCCTCTTATGTGAGGCCTTCCGGCAGCAAACAGAAGGTGGGCGCGAGGAGTGTGCTTCAGGCAGCTTAGGACCCGCAACTGTCTCGTCTACCACGGAGGGGAATAAGGTTTGCCCAGGGTCGCCCAGTTTCAAAGCGGAGCTCACGTAGTTATCCTCAGTGGTTTCTGATTACCTCAAGGAAACACACGGGAGGAACAGGGCCCTTCCGTGGAGGCCCTTTTGGGCACAGGGACCTCTGCGTGGGATCTAGTGGGTAAGTATGGCAGTACCTTAGATAGGCCTCAGTGACCAAGGCTGTCGTCTGGCTCATGCCTTAGCTGTGTTAAGTGTGGAAAACGTGCCGGTCCTCAGGCTGGGCCCACAGCCCAGCTTTCGCTTCTGTGAGAGTGCTGTCCCGAGTCTCCTCCTGGAGCCAGTCGTCAGCACGGTGCCTTCTGGCACTGCCGTTCTCTTTCAGTCAAGGAGGCCGTGCGACTGGCAAAGGGAGTCTGCGCAGCACTGCCTTCGCGAGGCTCTTTGACGACTGGGGCGCTCAACCCAGACAAGCCAGAGAGCAGTACGTTGCCCTTGCTATGAACGTGAAGAGCTTTCTCCAGGGCCCTGTTTAGGCTAAGTTTCCTCAGAAGCCAGGAGCCGCCGTTCCGGCACGGAGAGAAGTCATCCTGCGAAATTGGCGAACGAGCTCCTATCCTGTGTGCCCCCAGGAGCGTCGCAGAGTTAAGGCACTCCGTGGTGGAGTATGGCCTCATGGAAACCACTGCACACCCAACTCCCCCGACGTGAAACACTGGAACTTACCTTGAGGCCTGAGGTCACCTTTCGTTCGGCCGGAGCTGACCATGTGGTGCCGTGGGAGGAGTTTCTAGAAAGGGATTGCCAGCACGGTTTTCGCTTTGAGAGAACACGCAGCCTCGGCCCACAACGACAATCCTGCCATGCAGAGACGTCGGGCCGCTAGTGCTGTTCAGGCAGCTTTGAAGCCAAGCGCAAGGCGCCTCCAAACGGGGAGAAAGCGTCCTCTCCCCTCCGCGTCCCACGTTCAAGCTGAATGACGCAGCATGTTTCTCGGAAGGCTCTGCCGAGCTATCTGGTACAAGGGAGAGGGTGCCTGCCTCTGCTGAGAAAGGTTTTGACGTGGGGATTGCTGGACATGAGGAAGAGCGTTCCCCAGGCCGTGCAAAGTTTAGGCTTTGGTGATTCTGGATGGTCCCAAGGGTCCAGAATCGTCCCTGGGGAAGCTGTCCTCGTTTTCTTTCTCCGGCTGGAAGTAAACAGCTGGCAACCGACTGCCGTCCGCAGACGTCCTGGGGGAGCCCCCCGGTTTCATTTGGGACGCACATTGGTGTCTCACAGAAGAGCCCAAATTCCTAATTGGGGGCACACCAGCATGGAATGTAAGGCTGTTTAGAAGTGTGTACCCCGAGGCCGTTGGAAGGCCGTACAAACGAGAGCTTTGCAGCGAACAGGGCAGCGCTTCGCCATCGTCGTTGCACGTTCACGGAGCTTAATCAAACGAATGCATTTACTTCCTGTGGCTCAAACGCAACAGAGGGGTTGGACGGCCTACAGTGCCCTTTGACAGTTCTTACAACGAACGTGAGTGCACAGGGTCTCGTGAAATAAATCCCTAGCACTGTTGAAGCATTCCGTTAACGCATGCTTCTTCGCTCCTATGGCACTCCGAGGTGTTACTGACGGGGGAAATCTGGACTTTTACTTGAGGCCGGGTGGGGCTCACAATTCTTTTGTCGGCGAGCTCCAGAGTGCTCTTGCTGAAGCTCCCAGCAAGGAACTGAGAGCAGCAGGCCTCACACGAGTACACTCAGACGGCTTCCGTCACGAGTAAACTCAGTCCTCTTATGTGAGGCCTTCCGGCAGCAAAGAGAAGGTGGGCGCGAGGAGTCTGCTTCAGGCAGCTTAGGACCCGCAACTGTGTCGTCTACCACGGAGGGGAATAAGGTTTGCCCAGGGTCGCCCAGTTTCAAAGCGGAGCTCACGTAGTTATCCTCAGTGGTTTCTGATTACCTCAAGGAAACACACGGGAGGAACAGGGCCCTTCCGTGGAGGCCCTTTTGTGCACAGGGACCTCTACGTGGGATCTAGTGGGTAAGTATGGCAGTACCTTAGATAGGCCTCAGTTACCAAGGCTGTCGTCTGGCTCATGCCTTAGCTGTGTTAAGTGTGGAAAACGTGCCGGTCCTCAGGCTGGGCACACAGCCCAGCTTTCGCTTCTGTAAGAGTGCTGTCCCGAGTCTCCTCCTGGAGCCAGTCGTCAGCACGGTGCCTTCTGGCACTGCCGTTCTTTTTCAGTCAAAGAGACCGTGCGACTGGCAAAGGGAGTCTGCGCAGCACTGCCTTCGCGAGGTTGTTTGACGACAGGGGCGCTCAACCCAGACAAGCCAGAGAGCAGTACGTTGCCCTTGCTATGAACGTGAAGAGCTTTCTCCAGGGCCCTGTTTAGGCTAAGGTTCCTCAGAAGCCAGGAGCCGCCGTTCCGGCACGGAGAGAAGTCATCCTGCGAAATTGGCGAATGAGCTCCTATCCTGTGTGCCCCCAGGAGCGTCGCAGAGTTAAGGCACTCCGTGGTGGAGTATGGCCTCATGGAAACCACTGCACACCCAACTCCCCCGACGTGAAACACTGGAACTTACCTTGAGGCCTGAGGTCACCTTTCGTTCGGCCGGAGCTGACCATGTGGTGCCGTGGGAGGAGTTTCTAGAAAGGGATTGCCAGCACGGTTTTCGCTTTGAGAGAACACGCAGCCTCGGCCCACAACGACAATCCTGCCGTGCAGAGACGTCGGGCCGCTAGTGCTGTTCAGGCAGCTTTGAAGCCAAGCGCAAGGCGCCTCCAAACGGGGAGAGAGCGTCCTCTCCCCTCCGCGTCCCACGTTCAAGCTGAATGATGCAGCATGTTTCTCGGAAGGCTCTGCCGAGCTATCTGGTACAAGGGAGAGGGTGCCTGCCTCTGCTGAGAAAGGTTTTGACGTGGGGATTGCTGGACATGAGGAAGAGCGTTCCCCAGGCCGTGCAAAGTTTAGGCTTTGGTGATTCTGGATGGTCCCAAGGGTCCAGAATCGTCCCTGGGGAAGCTGTCCTCGTTTTCTTTCTCCGGCTGGAAATAAACAGCTGGCAACCGACTGCCGTCTGCAGACGTCCTGGGGGAGCCCCCCGGTTTCATTTGGGACGCACATTGGTGTCTCACAGAAGAGCCCAAATTCCTAATTGGGGGCACACCAGCATGGAATGTAAGGCTGTTTAGAAGTGCGTACCCCGAGGCCGTTGGAAGGCCGTACAAACGAGAGCTTTCGAGCGAACAGGGCAGCGCTTCGCCATCGTCGTTGCACGTTCACGGAGCTTAATCAAACGAATGCATTTACTTCCTGTGGCTCAAACGCAACAGAGGGGTTGGACGGCCTACAGTGCCCTTTGACAGTTCTTACAACGAACGTGAGTGCACAGGGTCTCGTGAAATAAATCCCTAGCACTGTTGAAGCATTCCGTTAACGCATGCTTCTTCGCTCCTATGGCACTCCGAGGTGTTACTGACGGGGGAAATCTGGACTTTTACTTGAGGCCGGGGGGGGCTCACAATTCTTTTGTCGGCGAGCTCCAGAGTGCTCTTGCTGAAGCTCCCAGCAAGGAACTGAGAGCAGCAGGCCTCACACGAGTACACTCAGACGGCTTCCATCACGAGTAAACTCAGTCCTCTTATGTGAGGCCTCCCGGCAGCAAACAGAGGTTCGGTGCGAGGAGTGTGCTTCAGGCAGCTTAGGACCCGCAACTGTCTCGTCTACCACGGAGGGGCATAAGGTTTGCCCAGGGTCGCCCAGTTTCAAAGCGGAGCTCACGTAGTTATCCTCAGTGGTTTCTGATTACCTCAAGGAAACACACGGGAGGAACAGGGCCCTTCCGTGGAGGCCCTTTTGGGCACAGGGACCTCTGCGTGGGATCTAGTGGGTAAGTATGGCAGTACCTTAGATAGGCCTCAGTGACCAAGGCTGTCGTCTGGCTCATGCCTTAGCTGTGTTAAGTGTGGAAAACGTGCCGGTCCTCAGGCTGGGCCCACAGCCCAGCTTTCGCTTCTGTGAGAGTGCTGTCCCGAGTCTCCTCCTGGAGCCAGTCGTCAGCACGGTGCCTTCTGGCACTGCCGTTCTCTTTCAGTCAAGGAGGCCGTGCGACTGGCAAAGGGAGTCTGCGCAGCACTGCCTTCGCGAGGCTCTTTGACGACTGGGGCGCTCAACCCAGACAAGCCAGAGAGCAGTACGTTCCCCTTGCTATGAACGTGAAGAGCTTTCTCCAGGGCCCTGTTTAGGCTAAGGTTCCTCAGAAGCCAGGAGCCGCCGTTCCGGCACGGAGAGAAGTCATCCTGCGAAATTGGCGAACGAGCTCCTATCCTGTGTGCCCCCAGGAGCGTCGCAGAGTTAAGGCACTCCGTGGTGGAGTATGGCCTCATGGAAACCACTGCACACCCAACTCCCCCGACATGAAACACTGGAACTTACCTTGAGGCCTGAGGTCACCTTTCGTTCGGCCGGAGCTGACCATGTGGTGCCGTGGGAGGAGTTTCTAGAAAGGGATTGCCAGCACGGTTTTCGCTTTGAGAGAACACGCAGCCTCGGTCCACAACGACAATCCTGCCGTGCAGAGACGTCGGGCCGCTAGTGCTGTTCAGGCAGCTTTGAAGCCAAGCGCAAGGCGCCTCCAAACGGGGAGAGAGCGTCCTCTCCCCTCCGCGTCCCACGTTCAAGCTGAATGACGCAGCATGTTTCTCGGAAGGCTCTGCCGAGCTATCTGGTACAAGGGAGAGGGTGCCTGCCTCTGCTGAGAAAGGTTTTGACGTGCGGATTGCTGGACATGAGGAAGAGCGTTCCCCAGGCCGTGCAAAGTTTAGGCTTTGGTGATTCTGGATGGTCCCAAGGGTCCAGAATCGTCCCTGGGGAAGCTGTCCTCGTTTTCTTTCTCCGGCTGGAAGTAAACAGCTGGCAACCGACTGCCGTCCGCAGACGTCCTGGGGGAGCCCCCCGGTTTCATTTGGGACGCACATTGGTGTCTCACAGAAGAGCCCAAATTCCTAATTGGGGGCACACCAGCATGGAATGTAAGGCTGTTTAGAAGTGTGTACCCCGAGGCCGTTGGAAGGCCGTACAAACGAGAGCTTTCCAGCGAACAGGGCAGCGCTTCGCCATCGTCGTTGCACGTTCACGGAGCTTAATCAAACGAATGCATTTACTTCCTGTGGCTCAAACGCAACAGAGGGGTTGGACGGCCTACAGTGCCCTTTGACAGTTCTTACAACGAACGTGAGTGCACAGGGTCTCGTGAAATAAATCCCTAGCACTGTTGAAGCATTCCGTTAACGCATGCTTCTTCGCTCCTATGGCACTCCGAGGTGTTACTGACGGGGGAAATCTGGACTTTTACTTGAGGCCGGGGGGGGCTCACAATTCTTTTGTCGGCGAGCTCCAGAGTGCTCTTGCTGAAGCTCCCAGCAAGGAACTGAGAGCAGCAGGCCTCACACGAGTACACTCAGACGGCTTCCGTCACGAGTAAACTCAGTCCCCTTATGTGAGGCCTCCCGGCAGCAAAGAGAGGTTCGGTGCGAGGAGTGTGCTTCAGGCAGCTTAGGACCCGCAACTGTCTCGTCTACCACGGAGGGGCATAAGGTTTGCCCAGGGTCGCCCAGTTTCAAAGCGGAGCTCACGTAGTTATCCTCAGTGGTTTCTGATTACCTCAAGGAAACACACGGGAGGAACAGGGCCCTTCCGTGGAGGCCCTTTTGGGCACAGGGACCTCTGCGTGGGATCTAGTGGGTAAGTATGGCAGTACCTTAGATAGGCCTCAGTGACCAAGGCTGTCGTCTGGCTCATGCCTTAGCTGTGTTAAGTGTGGAAAACGTGCCGGTCCTCAGGCTGGGCCCACAGCCCAGCTTTCGCTTCTGTGAGAGTGCTGTCCCGAGTCTCCTCCTGGAGCCAGTCGTCAGCACGGTGCCTTCTGGCACTGCCGTTCTCTTTCAGTCAAGGAGGCCGTGCGACTGGCAAAGGGAGTCTGCGCAGCACTGCCTTCGCGAGGCTCTTTGACGACTGGGGCGCTCAACCCAGACAAGCCAGAGAGCAGTACGTTGCCCTTGCTATGAACGTGAAGAGCTTTCTCCAGGGCCCTGTTTAGGCTAAGGTTCCTCAGGAGCCAGGAGCCGCCGTTCCGGCACGGAGAGAAGTCATCCTGCGAAATTGGCGAACGAGCTCCTATCCTGTGTGCCCCCAGGAGCGTCGCAGAGTTAAGGCACTCCGTGGTGGAGTATGGCCTCATGGAAACCACTGCACACCCAACTCCCCCGACGTGAAACACTGGAACTTACCTTGAGGCCTGAGGTCACCTTTCGTTCGGCCGGAGCTGACCATGTGGTGCCGTGGGAGGAGTTTCTAGAAAGGGATTGCCAGCACGGTTTTCGCTTTGAGAGAACACGCAGCCTCGGCCCACAACGACAATCCTGCCATGCAGAGACGTCGGGCCGCTAGTGCTGTTCAGGCAGCTTTGAAGCCAAGCGCAAGGCGCCTCCAAACGGGGAGAGAGCGTCCTCTCCCCTCCGCGTCCCACGTTCAAGCTGAATGATGCAGCATGTTTCTCGGAAGGCTCTGCCGAGCTATCTGGTACAAGGGAGAGGGTGCCTGCCTCTGCTGAGAAAGGTTTTGACGTGGGGATTGCTGGACATGAGGAAGAGCGTTCCCCAGGCCGTGCAAAGTTTAGGCTTTGGTGATTCTGGATGGTCCCAAGGGTCCAGAATCGTCCCTGGGGAAGCTGTCCTCGTTTTCTTTCTCCGGCTGGAAGTAAACAGCTGGCAACCGACTGCCGTCCGCAGACGTCCTGGGGGAGCCCCCCGGTTTCATTTGGGACGCACATTGGTGTCTCACAGAAGAGCCCAAATTCCTAATTGGGGGCACACCAGCATGGAATGTAAGGCTGTTTAGAAGTGTGTACCCCGAGGCCGTTGGAAGGCCGTACAAACGAGAGCTTTCCAGCGAACAGGGCAGCGCTTCGCCATCGTCGTTGCACGTTCACGGAGCTTAATCAAACGAATGCATTTACTTCCTGTGGCTCAAACGCAACAGAGGGGTTGGACGGCCTACAGTGCCCTTTGACAGTTCTTACAACGAACGTGAGTGCACAGGGTCTCGTGAAATAAATCCCTAGCACTGTTGAAGCATTGCGTTAACGCATGCTTCTTCGCTCCTATGGCACTCCGAGGTGTTACTGACGGGGGAAATCTGGACTTTTACTTGAGGCCGGGGGGGCTCACAATTCTTTTGTCGGCGAGCTCCAGAGTGCTCTTGCTGAAGCTCCCAGCAAGGAACTGAGAGCAGCAGGCCTCACACGAGTACACTCAGACGGCTTCCGTCACGAGTAAACTCAGGCCTCTTATGTGAGGCCTTCCGGCAGCAAACAGAAGGTGGGCGCGAGGAGTGTGCTTCAGGCAGCTTAGGACCCGCAACTGTCTCGTCTACCACGGAGGGGAATAAGGTTTGCCCAGGGTCGCCCAGTTTCAAAGCGGAGCTCACGTAGTTATCCTCAGTGGTTTCTGATTACCTCAAGGAAACACACGGGAGGAACAGGGCCCTTCCGTGGAGGCCCTTTTGGGCACAGGGACCTCTGCGTGGGATCTAGTGGGTAAGTATGGCAGTACCTCAGATAGGCCTCAGTGACCAAGGCTGTCGTCTGGCTCATGCCTTAGCTGTGTTAAGTGTGGAAAACGTGCCGGTCCTCAGGCTGGGCCCACAGCCCAGCTTTCGCTTCTGGGAGAGTGCTGTTCCGAGTCTCCTCCTGGAGCCAGTCGTCAGCACGGTGCCTTCTGGCACTGCCGTTCTCTTTCAGTCAAGGAGGCCGTGCGACTGGCAAAGGGAGTCTGCGCAGCACTGCCTTCGCGAGGCTCTTTGACGACTGGGGCGCTCAACCCAGACAAGCCAGAGAGCAGTACGTTCCCCTTGCTATGAACGTGAAGAGCTTTCTCCAGGGCCCTGTTTAGGCTAAGTTTCCTCAGGAGCCAGGAGCCGCCGTTCGGGCACGGAGAGAAGTCATCCTGCGAAATTGGCGAACGAGCTCCTATCCTGTGTGCCCCCAGGAGCGTCGCAGGGTTAAGGCACTCCGTGGTGGAGTATGGCCTCATGGAAACCACTGCACACCCAACTCCCCCGACGTGAAACCCTGGAACTTACCTTGAGGCCTGAGGTCACCTTTCGTTCGGCCGGAGCTGACCATGTGGTGCCGTGGGAGGAGTTTCTAGAAAGGGATTGCCAGCACGGTTTTCGCTTTGAGAGAACACGCAGCCTCGGCCCACAACGACAATCCTGCCATGCAGAGACGTCGGGCCGCTAGTGCTGTTCAGGCAGCTTTGAAGCCAAGCGCAAGGCGCCTCCAAACGGGGAGAAAGCGTCCTCTCCCCTCCGCGTCCCACGTTCAAGCTGAATGACGCAGCATGTTTCTCGGAAGGCTCTGCCGAGCTATCTGGTACAAGGGAGAGGGTGCCTGCCTCTGCTGAGAAAGGTTTTGACGTGGGGATTGCTGGACATGAGGAAGAGCGTTCCCCAGGCCGTGCAAAGTTTAGGCTTTGGTGATTCTGGATGGTCCCAAGGGTCCAGAATCGTCCCTGGGGAAGCTGTCCTCGTTTTCTTTCTCCGGCTGGAAGTAAACAGCTGGCAACCGACTGCCGTCCGCAGACGTCCTGGGGGAGCCCCCCGGTTTCATTTGGGACGCACATTGGTGTCTCACAGAAGAGCCCAAATTCCTAATTGGGGGCACACCAGCATGGAATGTAAGGCTGTTTAGAAGTGTGTACCCCGAGGCCGTTGGAAGGCCGTACAAACGAGAGCTTTCCAGCGAACAGGGCAGCGCTTCGCCATCGTCGTTGCACGTTCACGGAGCTTAATCAAACGAATGCATTTACTTCCTGTGGCTCAAACGCAACAGAGGGGTTGGACGGCCTACAGTGCCCTTTGACAGTTCTTACAACGAACGTGAGTGCACAGGGTCTCGTGAAATAAATCCCTAGCACTGTTGAAGCATTGCGTTAACGCATGCTTCTTCGCTCCTATGGCACTCCGAGGTGTTACTGACGGGGGAAATCTGGACTTTTACTTGAGGCCGGGGGGGGCTCACAATTCTTTTGTCGGCGAGCTCCAGAGTGCTCTTGCTGAAGCTCCCAGCAAGGAACTGAGAGCAGCAGGCCTCACACGAGTACACTCAGACGGCTTCCGTCACGAGTAAACTCAGTCCTCTTATGTGAGGCCTTCCGGCAGCAAAGAGAAGGTGGGCGCGAGGAGTCTGCTTCAGGCAGCTTAGGACCCGCAACTGTGTCGTCTACCACGGAGGGGAATAAGGTTTGCCCAGGGTCGCCCAGTTTCAAAGCGGAGCTCACGTAGTTATCCTCAGTGGTTTCTGATTACCTCAAGGAAACACACGGGAGGAACAGGGCCCTTCCGTGGAGGCCCTTTTGTGCACAGGGACCTCTACGTGGGATCTAGTGGGTAAGTATGGCAGTACCTTAGATAGGCCTCAGTGACCAAGGCTGTCGTCTGGCTCATGCCTTAGCTGTGTTAAGTGTGGAAAACGTGCCGGTCCTCAGGCTGGGCCCACAGCCCAGCTTTCGCTTCTGTAAGAGTGCTGTCCCGAGTCTCCTCCTGGAGCCAGTCGTCAGCACGGTGCCTTCTGGCACTGCCGTTCTTTTTCAGTCAAAGAGACCGTGCGACT
Source organism: Globicephala melas (assembly GCF_963455315.2). NCBI lineage: Eukaryota > Metazoa > Chordata > Mammalia > Artiodactyla > Delphinidae > Globicephala > Globicephala melas. The sequence continues at coordinate 1,264,317 of NW_027207235.1, read as the reverse complement.
GGCAAAGGGAGTCTGCGCAGCACTGCCTTCGCGAGGTTGTTTGACGACAGGGGCGCTCAACCCAGACAAGCCAGAGAGCAGTACGTTGCCCTTGCTATGAACGTGAAGAGCTTTCTCCAGGGCCCTGTTTAGGCTAAGGTTCCTCAGAAGCCAGGAGCCGCCGTTCCGGCACGGAGAGAAGTCATCCTGCGAAATTGGCGAATGAGCTCCTATCCTGTGTGCCCCCAGGAGCGTCGCAGAGTTAAGGCACTCCGTGGTGGAGTATGGCCTCATGGAAACCACTGCACACCCAACTCCCCCGACGTGAAACACTGGAACTTACCTTGAGGCCTGAGGTCACCTTTCGTTCGGCCGGAGCTGACCATGTGGTGCCGTGGGAGGAGTTTCTAGAAAGGGATTGCCAGCACGGTTTTCGCTTTGAGAGAACACGCAGCCTCGGCCCACAACGACAATCCTGCCGTGCAGAGACGTCGGGCCGCTAGTGCTGTTCAGGCAGCTTTGAAGCCAAGCGCAAGGCGCCTCCAAACGGGGAGAGAGCGTCCTCTCCCCTCCGCGTCCCACGTTCAAGCTGAATGACGCAGCATGTTTCTCGGAAGGCTCTGCCGAGCTATCTGGTACAAGGGAGAGGGTGCCTGCCTCTGCTGAGAAAGGTTTTGACGTGGGGATTGCTGGACATGAGGAAGAGCGTTCCCCAGGCCGTGCAAAGTTTAGGCTTTGGTGATTCTGGATGGTCCCAAGGGTCCAGAATCGTCCCTGGGGAAGCTGTCCTCGTTTTCTTTCTCCGGCTGGAAATAAACAGCTGGCAACCGACTGCCGTCTGCAGACGTCCTGGGGGAGCCCCCCGGTTTCATTTGGGACGCACATTGGTGTCTCACAGAAGAGCCCAAATTCCTAATTGGGGGCACACCAGCATGGAATGTAAGGCTGTTTAGAAGTGCGTACCCCGAGGCCGTTGGAAGGCCGTACAAACGAGAGCTTTCCAGTGAACAGGGCAGCGCTTCGCCATCGTCGTTGCACGTTCACGGAGCTTAATCAAACGAATGCATTTACTTCCTGTGGCTCAAACGCAACAGAGGGGTTGGACGGCCTACAGTGCCCTTTGACAGTTCTTACAACGAACGTGAGTGCACAGGGTCTCGTGAAATAAATCCCTAGCACTGTTGAAGCATTCCGTTAACGCATGCTTCTTCGCTCCTATGGCACTCCGAGGTGTTACTGACGGGGGAAATCTGGACTTTTACTTGAGGCCGGGGGGGGCTCACAATTCTTTTGTCGGCGAGCTCCAGAGTGCTCTTGCTGAAGCTCCCAGCAAGGAACTGAGAGCAGCAGGCCTCACACGAGTACACTCAGACGGCTTCCATCACGAGTAAACTCAGTCCTCTTATGTGAGGCCTCCCGGCAGCAAAGAGAGGTTCGGTGCGAGGAGTGTGCTTCAGGCAGCTTAGGACCCGCAACTGTCTCGTCTACCACGGAGGGGCATAAGGTTTGCCCAGGGTCGCCCAGTTTCAAAGCGGAGCTCACGTAGTTATCCTCAGTGGTTTCTGATTACCTCAAGGAAACACACGGGAGGAACAGGGCCCTTCCGTGGAGGCCCTTTTGGGCACAGGGACCTCTGCGTGGGATCTAGTGGGTAAGTATGGCAGTACCTTAGATAGGCCTCAGTGACCAAGGCTGTCGTCTGGCTCATGCCTTAGCTGTGTTAAGTGTGGAAAACGTGCCGGTCCTCAGGCTGGGCCCACAGCCCAGCTTTCGCTTCTGTGAGAGTGCTGTCCCGAGTCTCCTCCTGGAGCCAGTCGTCAGCACGGTGCCTTCTGGCACTGCCGTTCTCTTTCAGTCAAGGAGGCCGTGCGACTGGCAAAGGGAGTCTGCGCAGCACTGCCTTCGCGAGGCTCTTTGACGACTGGGGCGCTCAACCCAGACAAGCCAGAGAGCAGTACGTTCCCCTTGCTATGAACGTGAAGAGCTTTCTCCAGGGCCCTGTTTAGGCTAAGGTTCCTCAGAAGCCAGGAGCCGCCGTTCCGGCACGGAGAGAAGTCATCCTGCGAAATTGGCGAACGAGCTCCTATCCTGTGTGCCCCCAGGAGCGTCGCAGAGTTAAGGCACTCCGTGGTGGAGTATGGCCTCATGGAAACCACTGCACACCCAACTCCCCCGACATGAAACACTGGAACTTACCTTGAGGCCTGAGGTCACCTTTCGTTCGGCCGGAGCTGACCATGTGGTGCCGTGGGAGGAGTTTCTAGAAAGGGATTGCCAGCACGGTTTTCGCTTTGAGAGAACACGCAGCCTCGGTCCACAACGACAATCCTGCCGTGCAGAGACGTCGGGCCGCTAGTGCTGTTCAGGCAGCTTTGAAGCCAAGCGCAAGGCGCCTCCAAACGGGGAGAAAGCGTCCTCTCCCCTCCGCGTCCCACGTTCAAGCTGAATGACGCAGCATGTTTCTCGGAAGGCTCTGCCGAGCTATCTGGTACAAGGGAGAGGGTGCCTGCCTCTGCTGAGAAAGGTTTTGACGTGGGGATTGCTGGACATGAGGAAGAGCGTTCCCCAGGCCGTGCAAAGTTTAGGCTTTGGTGATTCTGGATGGTCCCAAGGGTCCAGAATCGTCCCTGGGGAAGCTGTCCTCGTTTTCTTTCTCCGGCTGGAAGTAAACAGCTGGCAACCGACTGCCGTCCGCAGACGTCCTGGGGGAGCCCCCCGGTTTCATTTGGGACGCACATTGGTGTCTCACAGAAGAGCCCAAATTCCTAATTGGGGGCACACCAGCATGGAATGTAAGGCTGTTTAGAAGTGTGTACCCCGAGGCCGTTGGAAGGCCGTACAAACGAGAGCTTTGCAGCGAACAGGGCAGTGCTTCGCCATCGTCGTTGCACGTTCACGGAACTTAATCAAACGAATGCATTTACTTCCTGTGGCTCAAACGCAACAGAGGGGTTGGACGGCCTACAGTGCCCTTTGACAGTTCTTACAACGAACGTGAGTGCACAGGGTCTCGTGAAATAAATCCCTAGCACTGTTGAAGCATTCCGTTAACGCATGCTTCTTCGCTCCTATGGCACTCCGAGGTGTTACTGACGGGGGAAATCTGGACTTTTACTTGAGGCCGGGGGGGGCTCACAATTCTTTTGTCGGCGAGCTCCAGAGTGCTCTTGCTGAAGCTCCCAGCAAGGAACTGAGAGCAGCAGGCCTCACACGAGTACACTCAGACGGCTTCCGTCACGAGTAAACTCAGTCCCCTTATGTGAGGCCTCCCGGCAGCAAAGAGAGGTTCGGTGCGAGGAGTGTGCTTCAGGCAGCTTAGGACCCGCAACTGTCTCGTCTACCACGGAGGGGCATAAGGTTTGCCCAGGGTCGCCCAGTTTCAAAGCGGAGCTCACGTAGTTATCCTCAGTGGTTTCTGATTACCTCAAGGAAACACACGGGAGGAACAGGGCCCTTCCGTGGAGGCCCTTTTGGGCACAGGGACCTCTGCGTGGGATCTAGTGGGTAAGTATGGCAGTACCTTAGATAGGCCTCAGTGACCAAGGCTGTCGTCTGGCTCATGCCTTAGCTGTGTTAAGTGTGGAAAACGTGCCGGTCCTCAGGCTGGGCCCACAGCCCAGCTTTCGCTTCTGTGAGAGTGCTGTCCCGAGTCTCCTCCTGGAGCCAGTCGTCAGCACGGTGCCTTCTGGCACTGCCGTTCTCTTTCAGTCAAGGAGGCCGTGCGACTGGCAAAGGGAGTCTGCGCAGCACTGCCTTCGCGAGGCTCTTTGACGACTGGGGCGCTCAACCCAGACAAGCCAGAGAGCAGTACGTTGCCCTTGCTATGAACGTGAAGAGCTTTCTCCAGGGCCCTGTTTAGGCTAAGGTTCCTCAGGAGCCAGGAGCCGCCGTTCCGGCACGGAGAGAAGTCATCCTGCGAAATTGGCGAACGAGCTCCTATCCTGTGTGCCCCCAGGAGCGTCGCAGAGTTAAGGCACTCCGTGGTGGAGTATGGCCTCATGGAAACCACTGCACACCCAACTCCCCCGACGTGAAACACTGGAACTTACCTTGAGGCCTGAGGTCACCTTTCGTTCGGCCGGAGCTGACCATGTGGTGCCGTGGGAGGAGTTTCTAGAAAGGGATTGCCAGCACGGTTTTCGCTTTGAGAGAACACGCAGCCTCGGCCCACAACGACAATCCTGCCATGCAGAGACGTCGGGCCGCTAGTGCTGTTCAGGCAGCTTTGAAGCCAAGCGCAAGGCGCCTCCAAACGGGGAGAAAGCGTCCTCTCCCCTCCGCGTCCCACGTTCAAGCTGAATGACGCAGCATGTTTCTCGGAAGGCTCTGCCGAGCTATCTGGTACAAGGGAGAGGGTGCCTGCCTCTGCTGAGAAAGGTTTTGACGTGGGGATTGCTGGACATGAGGAAGAGCGTTCCCCAGGCCGTGCAAAGTTTAGGCTTTGGTGATTCTGGATGGTCCCAAGGGTCCAGAATCGTCCCTGGGGAAGCTGTCCTCGTTTTCTTTCTCCGGCTGGAAGTAAACAGCTGGCAACCGACTGCCGTCCGCAGACGTCCTGGGGGAGCCCCCCGGTTTCATTTGGGACGCACATTGGTGTCTCACAGAAGAGCCCAAATTCCTAATTGGGGGCACACCAGCATGGAATGTAAGGCTGTTTAGAAGTGTGTACCCCGAGGCCGTTGGAAGGCCGTACAAACGAGAGCTTTCCAGCGAACAGGGCAGCGCTTCGCCATCGTCGTTGCACGTTCACGGAGCTTAATCAAACGAATGCATTTACTTCCTGTGGCTCAAACGCAACAGAGGGGTTGGACGGCCTACAGTGCCCTTTGACAGTTCTTACAACGAACGTGAGTGCACAGGGTCTCGTGAAATAAATCCCTAGCACTGTTGAAGCATTGCGTTAACGCATGCTTCTTCGCTCCTATGGCACTCCGAGGTGTTACTGACGGGGGAAATCTGGACTTTTACTTGAGGCCGGGGGGGCTCACAATTCTTTTGTCGGCGAGCTCCAGAGTGCTCTTGCTGAAGCTCCCAGCAAGGAACTGAGAGCAGCAGGCCTCACACGAGTACACTCAGACGGCTTCCGTCACGAGTAAACTCAGGCCTCTTATGTGAGGCCTTCCGGCAGCAAACAGAAGGTGGGCGCGAGGAGTGTGCTTCAGGCAGCTTAGGACCCGCAACTGTCTCGTCTACCACGGAGGGGAATAAGGTTTGCCCAGGGTCGCCCAGTTTCAAAGCGGAGCTCACGTAGTTATCCTCAGTGGTTTCTGATTACCTCAAGGAAACACACGGGAGGAACAGGGCCCTTCCGTGGAGGCCCTTTTGGGCACAGGGACCTCTGCGTGGGATCTAGTGGGTAAGTATGGCAGTACCTCAGATAGGCCTCAGTGACCAAGGCTGTCGTCTGGCTCATGCCTTAGCTGTGTTAAGTGTGGAAAACGTGCCGGTCCTCAGGCTGGGCCCACAGCCCAGCTTTCGCTTCTGGGAGAGTGCTGTTCCGAGTCTCCTCCTGGAGCCAGTCGTCAGCACGGTGCCTTCTGGCACTGCCGTTCTCTTTCAGTCAAGGAGGCCGTGCGACTGGCAAAGGGAGTCTGCGCAGCACTGCCTTCGCGAGGCTCTTTGACGACTGGGGCGCTCAACCCAGACAAGCCAGAGAGCAGTACGTTCCCCTTGCTATGAACGTGAAGAGCTTTCTCCAGGGCCCTGTTTAGGCTAAGTTTCCTCAGGAGCCAGGAGCCGCCGTTCGGGCACGGAGAGAAGTCATCCTGCGAAATTGGCGAACGAGCTCCTATCCTGTGTGCCCCCAGGAGCGTCGCAGGGTTAAGGCACTCCGTGGTGGAGTATGGCCTCATGGAAACCACTGCACACCCAACTCCCCCGACGTGAAACACTGGAACTTACCTTGAGGCCTGAGGTCACCTTTCGTTCGGCCGGAGCTGACCATGTGGTGCCGTGGGAGGAGTTTCTAGAAAGGGATTGCCAGCACGGTTTTCGCTTTGAGAGAACACGCAGCCTCGGCCCACAACGACAATCCTGCCATGCAGAGACGTCGGGCCGCTAGTGCTGTTCAGGCAGCTTTGAAGCCAAGCGCAAGGCGCCTCCAAACGGGGAGAAAGCGTCCTCTCCCCTCCGCGTCCCACGTTCAAGCTGAATGACGCAGCATGTTTCTCGGAAGGCTCTGCCGAGCTATCTGGTACAAGGGAGAGGGTGCCTGCCTCTGCTGAGAAAGGTTTTGACGTGGGGATTGCTGGACATGAGGAAGAGCGTTCCCCAGGCCGTGCAAAGTTTAGGCTTTGGTGATTCTGGATGGTCCCAAGGGTCCAGAATCGTCCCTGGGGAAGCTGTCCTCGTTTTCTTTCTCCGGCTGGAAGTAAACAGCTGGCAACCGACTGCCGTCCGCAGACGTCCTGGGGGAGCCCCCCGGTTTCATTTGGGACGCACATTGGTGTCTCACAGAAGAGCCCAAATTCCTAATTGGGGGCACACCAGCATGGAATGTAAGGCTGTTTAGAAGTGTGTACCCCGAGGCCGTTGGAAGGCCGTACAAACGAGAGCTTTCCAGCGAACAGGGCAGCGCTTCGCCATCGTCGTTGCACGTTCACGGAGCTTAATCAAACGAATGCATTTACTTCCTGTGGCTCAAACGCAACAGAGGGGTTGGACGGCCTACAGTGCCCTTTGACAGTTCTTACAACGAACGTGAGTGCACAGGGTCTCGTGAAATAAATCCCTAGCACTGTTGAAGCATTCCGTTAACGCATGCTTCTTCGCTCCTATGGCACTCCGAGGTGTTACTGACGGGGGAAATCTGGACTTTTACTTGAGGCCGGGGGGGGCTCACAATTCTTTTGTCGGCGAGCTCCAGAGTGCTCTTGCTGAAGCTCCCAGCAAGGAACTGAGAGCAGCAGGCCTCACACGAGTACACTCAGACGGCTTCCGTCACGAGTAAACTCAGTCCTCTTATGTGAGGCCTTCCGGCAGCAAAGAGAAGGTGGGCGCGAGGAGTCTGCTTCAGGCAGCTTAGGACCCGCAACTGTGTCGTCTACCACGGAGGGGAATAAGGTTTGCCCAGGGTCGCCCAGTTTCAAAGCGGAGCTCACGTAGTTATCCTCAGTGGTTTCTGATTACCTCAAGGAAACACACGGGAGGAACAGGGCCCTTCCGTGGAGGCCCTTTTGTGCACAGGGACCTCTACGTGGGATCTAGTGGGTAAGTATGGCAGTACCTTAGATAGGCCTCAGTGACCAAGGCTGTCGTCTGGCTCATGCCTTAGCTGTGTTAAGTGTGGAAAACGTGCCGGTCCTCAGGCTGGGCCCACAGCCCAGCTTTCGCTTCTGTAAGAGTGCTGTCCCGAGTCTCCTCCTGGAGCCAGTCGTCAGCACGGTGCCTTCTGGCACTGCCGTTCTTTTTCAGTCAAAGAGACCGTGCGACTGGCAAAGGGAGTCTGCGCAGCACTGCCTTCGCGAGGTTGTTTGACGACAGGGGCGCTCAACCCAGACAAGCCAGAGAGCAGTACGTTGCCCTTGCTATGAACGTGAAGAGCTTTCTCCAGGGCCCTGTTTAGGCTAAGGTTCCTCAGAAGCCAGGAGCCGCCGTTCCGGCACGGAGAGAAGTCATCCTGCGAAATTGGCGAATGAGCTCCTATCCTGTGTGCCCCCAGGAGCGTCGCAGAGTTAAGGCACTCCGTGGTGGAGTATGGCCTCATGGAAACCACTGCACACCCAACTCCCCCGACGTGAAACACTGGAACTTACCTTGAGGCCTGAGGTCACCTTTCGTTCGGCCGGAGCTGACCATGTGGTGCCGTGGGAGGAGTTTCTAGAAAGGGATTGCCAGCACGGTTTTCGCTTTGAGAGAACACGCAGCCTCGGCCCACAACGACAATCCTGCCGTGCAGAGACGTCGGGCCGCTAGTGCTGTTCAGGCAGCTTTGAAGCCAAGCGCAAGGCGCCTCCAAACGGGGAGAGAGCGTCCTCTCCCCTCCGCGTCCCACGTTCAAGCTGAATGACGCAGCATGTTTCTCGGAAGGCTCTGCCGAGCTATCTGGTACAAGGGAGAGGGTGCCTGCCTCTGCTGAGAAAGGTTTTGACGTGGGGATTGCTGGACATGAGGAAGAGCGTTCCCCAGGCCGTGCAAAGTTTAGGCTTTGGTGATTCTGGATGGTCCCAAGGGTCCAGAATCGTCCCTGGGGAAGCTGTCCTCGTTTTCTTTCTCCGGCTGGAAATAAACAGCTGGCAACCGACTGCCGTCTGCAGACGTCCTGGGGGAGCCCCCCGGTTTCATTTGGGACGCACATTGGTGTCTCACAGAAGAGCCCAAATTCCTAATTGGGGGCACACCAGCATGGAATGTAAGGCTGTTTAGAAGTGCGTACCCCGAGGCCGTTGGAAGGCCGTACAAACGAGAGCTTTCGAGCGAACAGGGCAGCGCTTCGCCATCGTCGTTGCACGTTCACGGAGCTTAATCAAACGAATGCATTTACTTCCTGTGGCTCAAACGCAACAGAGGGGTTGGACGGCCTACAGTGCCCTTTGACAGTTCTTACAACGAACGTGAGTGCACAGGGTCTCGTGAAATAAATCCCTAGCACTGTTGAAGCATTCCGTTAACGCATGCTTCTTCGCTCCTATGGCACTCCGAGGTGTTACTGACGGGGGAAATCTGGACTTTTACTTGAGGCCGGGGGGGGCTCACAATTCTTTTGTCGGCGAGCTCCAGAGTGCTCTTGCTGAAGCTCCCAGCAAGGAACTGAGAGCAGCAGGCCTCACACGAGTACACTCAGACGGCTTCCATCACGAGTAAACTCAGTCCTCTTATGTGAGGCCTCCCGGCAGCAAAGAGAGGTTCGGTGCGAGGAGTGTGCTTCAGGCAGCTTAGGACCCGCAACTGTCTCGTCTACCACGGAGGGGCATAAGGTTTGCCCAGGGTCGCCCAGTTTCAAAGCGGAGCTCACGTAGTTATCCTCAGTGGTTTCTGATTACCTCAAGGAAACACACGGGAGGAACAGGGCCCTTCCGTGGAGGCCCTTTTGGGCACAGGGACCTCTGCGTGGGATCTAGTGGGTAAGTATGGCAGTACCTTAGATAGGCCTCAGTGACCAAGGCTGTCGTCTGGCTCATGCCTTAGCTGTGTTAAGTGTGGAAAACGTGCCGGTCCTCAGGCTGGGCCCACAGCCCAGCTTTCGCTTCTGTGAGAGTGCTGTCCCGAGTCTCCTCCTGGAGCCAGTCGTCAGCACGGTGCCTTCTGGCACTGCCGTTCTCTTTCAGTCAAGGAGGCCGTGCGACTGGCAAAGGGAGTCTGCGCAGCACTGCCTTCGCGAGGCTCTTTGACGACTGGGGCGCTCAACCCAGACAAGCCAGAGAGCAGTACGTTCCCCTTGCTATGAACGTGAAGAGCTTTCTCCAGGGCCCTGTTTAGGCTAAGGTTCCTCAGAAGCCAGGAGCCGCCGTTCCGGCACGGAGAGAAGTCATCCTGCGAAACTGGCGAACGAGCTCCTATCCTGTGTGCCCCCAGGAGCGTCGCAGAGTTAAGGCACTCCGTGGTGGAGTATGGCCTCATGGAAACCACTGCACACCCAACTCCCCCGACATGAAACACTGGAACTTACCTTGAGGCCTGAGGTCACCTTTCGTTCGGCCGGAGCTGACCATGTGGTGCCGTGGGAGGAGTTTCTAGAAAGGGATTGCCAGCACGGTTTTCGCTTTGAGAGAACACGCAGCCTCGGTCCACAACGACAATCCTGCCGTGCAGAGACGTCGGGCCGCTAGTGCTGTTCAGGCAGCTTTGAAGCCAAGCGCAAGGCGCCTCCAAACGGGGAGAAAGCGTCCTCTCCCCTCCGCGTCCCACGTTCAAGCTGAATGACGCAGCATGTTTCTCGGAAGGCTCTGCCGAGCTATCTGGTACAAGGGAGAGGGTGCCTGCCTCTGCTGAGAAAGGTTTTGACGTGGGGATTGCTGGACATGAGGAAGAGCGTTCCCCAGGCCGTGCAAAGTTTAGGCTTTGGTGATTCTGGATGGTCCCAAGGGTCCAGAATCGTCCCTGGGGAAGCTGTCCTCGTTTTCTTTCTCCGGCTGGAAGTAAACAGCTGGCAACCGACTGCCGTCCGCAGACGTCCTGGGGGAGCCCCCCGGTTTCATTTGGGACGCACATTGGTGTCTCACAGAAGAGCCCAAATTCCTAATTGGGGGCACACCAGCATGGAATGTAAGGCTGTTTAGAAGTGTGTACCCCGAGGCCGTTGGAAGGCCGTACAAACGAGAGCTTTGCAGCGAACAGGGCAGCGCTTCGCCATCGTCGTTGCACGTTCACGGAGCTTAATCAAACGAATGCATTTACTTCCTGTGGCTCAAACGCAACAGAGGGGTTGGACGGCCTACAGTGCCCTTTGACAGTTCTTACAACGAACGTGAGTGCACAGGGTCTCGTGAAATAAATCCCTAGCACTGTTGAAGCATTCCGTTAACGCATGCTTCTTCGCTCCTATGGCACTCCGAGGTGTTACTGACGGGGGAAATCTGGACTTTTACTTGAGGCCGGGGGGGGCTCACAATTCTTTTGTCGGCGAGCTCCAGAGTGCTCTTGCTGAAGCTCCCAGCAAGGAACTGAGAGCAGCAGGCCTCACACGAGTACACTCAGACGGCTTCCGTCACGAGTAAACTCAGTCCCCTTATGTGAGGCCTTCCGGCAGCAAAGAGAGGTTCGGTGCGAGGAGTGTGCTTCAGGCAGCTTAGGACCCGCAACTGTCTCGTCTACCACGGAGGGGCATAAGGTTTGCCCAGGGTCGCCCAGTTTCAAAGCGGAGCTCACGTAGTTATCCTCAGTGGTTTCTGATTACCTCAAGGAAACACACGGGAGGAACAGGGCCCTTCCGTGGAGGCCCTTTTGGGCACAGGGACCTCTGCGTGGGATCTAGTGGGTAAGTATGGCAGTACCTTAGATAGGCCTCAGTGACCAAGGCTGTCGTCTGGCTCATGCCTTAGCTGTGTTAAGTGTGGAAAACGTGCCGGTCCTCAGGCTGGGCCCACAGCCCAGCTTTCGCTTCTGTGAGAGTGCTGTCCCGAGTCTCCTCCTGGAGCCAGTCGTCAGCACGGTGCCTTCTGGCACTGCCGTTCTCTTTCAGTCAAGGAGGCCGTGCGACTGGCAAAGGGAGTCTGCGCAGCACTGCCTTCGCGAGGCTCTTTGACGACTGGGGCGCTCAACCCAGACAAGCCAGAGAGCAGTACGTTGCCCTTGCTATGAACGTGAAGAGCTTTCTCCAGGGCCCTGTTTAGGCTAAGGTTCCTCAGGAGCCAGGAGCCGCCGTTCCGGCACGGAGAGAAGTCATCCTGCGAAATTGGCGAACGAGCTCCTATCCTGTGTGCCCCCAGGAGCGTCGCAGAGTTAAGGCACTCCGTGGTGGAGTATGGCCTCATGGAAACCACTGCACACCCAACTCCCCCGACGTGAAACACTGGAACTTACCTTGAGGCCTGAGGTCACCTTTCGTTCGGCCGGAGCTGACCATGTGGTGCCGTGGGAGGAGTTTCTAGAAAGGGATTGCCAGCACGGTTTTCGCTTTGAGAGAACACGCAGCCTCGGCCCACAACGACAATCCTGCCATGCAGAGACGTCGGGCCGCTAGTGCTGTTCAGGCAGCTTTGAAGCCAAGCGCAAGGCGCCTCCAAACGGGGAGAAAGCGTCCTCTCCCCTCCGCGTCCCACGTTCAAGCTGAATGACGCAGCATGTTTCTCGGAAGGCTCTGCCGAGCTATCTGGTACAAGGGAGAGGGTGCCTGCCTCTGCTGAGAAAGGTTTTGACGTGGGGATTGCTGGACATGAGGAAGAGCGTTCCCCAGGCCGTGCAAAGTTTAGGCTTTGGTGATTCTGGATGGTCCCAAGGGTCCAGAATCGTCCCTGGGGAAGCTGTCCTCGTTTTCTTTCTCCGGCTGGAAGTAAACAGCTGGCAACCGACTGCCGTCCGCAGACGTCCTGGGGGAGCCCCCCGGTTTCATTTGGGACGCACATTGGTGTCTCACAGAAGAGCCCAAATTCCTAATTGGGGGCACACCAGCATGGAATGTAAGGCTGTTTAGAAGTGTGTACCCCGAGGCCGTTGGAAGGCCGTACAAACGAGAGCTTTCCAGCGAACAGGGCAGCGCTTCGCCATCGTCGTTGCACGTTCACGGAGCTTAATCAAACGAATGCATTTACTTCCTGTGGCTCAAACGCAACAGAGGGGTTGGACGGCCTACAGTGCCCTTTGACAGTTCTTACAACGAACGTGAGTGCACAGGGTCTCGTGAAATAAATCCCTAGCACTGTTGAAGCATTGCGTTAACGCATGCTTCTTCGCTCCTATGGCACTCCGAGGTGTTACTGACGGGGGAAATCTGGACTTTTACTTGAGGCCGGGGGGGCTCACAATTCTTTTGTCGGCGAGCTCCAGAGTGCTCTTGCTGAAGCTCCCAGCAAGGAACTGAGAGCAGCAGGCCTCACACGAGTACACTCAGACGGCTTCCGTCACGAGTAAACTCAGGCCTCTTATGTGAGGCCTTCCGGCAGCAAACAGAAGGTGGGCGCGAGGAGTGTGCTTCAGGCAGCTTAGGACCCGCAACTGTCTCGTCTACCACGGAGGGGAATAAGGTTTGCCCAGGGTCGCCCAGTTTCAAAGCGGAGCTCACGTAGTTATCCTCAGTGGTTTCTGATTACCTCAAGGAAACACACGGGAGGAACAGGGCCCTTCCGTGGAGGCCCTTTTGGGCACAGGGACCTCTGCGTGGGATCTAGTGGGTAAGTATGGCAGTACCTCAGATAGGCCTCAGTGACCAAGGCTGTCGTCTGGCTCATGCCTTAGCTGTGTTAAGTGTGGAAAACGTGCCGGTCCTCAGGCTGGGCCCACAGCCCAGCTTTCGCTTCTGGGAGAGTGCTGTCCCGAGTCTCCTCCTGGAGCCAGTCGTCAGCACGGTGCCTTCTGGCACTGCCGTTCTCTTTCAGTCAAGGAGGCCGTGCGACTGGCAAAGGGAGTCTGCGCAGCACTGCCTTCGCGAGGCTCTTTGACGACTGGGGCGCTCAACCCAGACAAGCCAGAGAGCAGTACGTTCCCCTTGCTATGAACGTGAAGAGCTTTCTCCAGGGCCCTGTTTAGGCTAAGTTTCCTCAGGAGCCAGGAGCCGCCGTTCGGGCACGGAGAGAAGTCATCCTGCGAAATTGGCGAACGAGCTCCTATCCTGTGTGCCCCCAGGAGCGTCGCAGGGTTAAGGCACTCCGTGGTGGAGTATGGCCTCATGGAAACCACTGCACACCCAACTCCCCCGACGTGAAACACTGGAACTTACCTTGAGGCCTGAGGTCACCTTTCGTTCGGCCGGAGCTGACCATGTGGTGCCGTGGGAGGAGTTTCTAGAAAGGGATTGCCAGCACGGTTTTCGCTTTGAGAGAACACGCAGCCTCGGCCCACAACGACAATCCTGCCATGCAGAGACGTCGGGCCGCTAGTGCTGTTCAGGCAGCTTTGAAGCCAAGCGCAAGGCGCCTCCAAACGGGGAGAAAGCGTCCTCTCCCCTCCGCGTCCCACGTTCAAGCTGAATGACGCAGCATGTTTCTCGGAAGGCTCTGCCGAGCTATCTCGTACAAGGGAGAGGGTGCCTGCCTCTGCTGAGAAAGGTTTTGACGTGGGGATTGCTGGACATGAGGAAGAGCGTTCCCCAGGCCGTGCAAAGTTTAGGCTTTGGTGATTCTGGATGGTCCCAAGGGTCCAGAATCGTCCCTGGGGAAGCTGTCCTCGTTTTCTTTCTCCGGCTGGAAGTAAACAGCTGGCAACCGACTGCCGTCCGCAGACGTCCTGGGGGAGCCCCCCGGTTTCATTTGGGACGCACATTGGTGTCTCACAGAAGAGCCCAAATTCCTAATTGGGGGCACACCAGCATGGAATGTAAGGCTGTTTAGAAGTGTGTACCCCGAGGCCGTTGGAAGGCCGTACAAACGAGAGCTTTCCAGCGAACAGGGCAGCGCTTCGCCATCGTCGTTGCACGTTCACGGAGCTTAATCAAACGAATGCATTTACTTCCTGTGGCTCAAACGCAACAGAGGGGTTGGACGGCCTACAGTGCCCTTTGACAGTTCTTACAACGAACGTGAGTGCACAGGGTCTCGTGAAATAAATCCCTAGCACTGTTGAAGCATTGCGTTAACGCATGCTTCTTCGCTCCTATGGCACTCCGAGGTGTTACTGACGGGGGAAATCTGGACTTTTACTTGAGGCCGGGGGGGCTCACAATTCTTTTGTCGGCGAGCTCCAGAGTGCTCTTGCTGAAGCTCCCAGCAAGGAACTGAGAGCAGCAGGCCTCACACGAGTACACTCAGACGGCTTCCGTCACGAGTAAACTCAGGCCTCTTATGTGAGGCCTTCCGGCAGCAAACAGAAGGTGGGCGCGAGGAGTGTGCTTCAGGCAGCTTAGGACCCGCAACTGTCTCGTCTACCACGGAGGGGAATAAGGTTTGCCCAGGGTCGCCCAGTTTCAAAGCGGAGCTCACGTAGTTATCCTCAGTGGTTTCTGATTACCTCAAGGAAACACACGGGAGGAACAGGGCCCTTCCGTGGAGGCCCTTTTGGGCACAGGGACCTCTGCGTGGGATCTAGTGGGTAAGTATGGCAGTACCTCAGATAGGCCTCAGTGACCAAGGCTGTCGTCTGGCTCATGCCTTAGCTGTGTTAAGTGTGGAAAACGTGCCGGTCCTCAGGCTGGGCCCACAGCCCAGCTTTCGCTTCTGGGAGAGTGCTGTTCCGAGTCTCCTCCTGGAGCCAGTCGTCAGCACGGTGCCTTCTGGCACTGCCGTTCTCTTTCAGTCAAGGAGGCCGTGCGACTGGCAAAGGGAGTCTGCGCAGCACTGCCTTCGCGAGGCTCTTTGACGACTGGGGCGCTCAACCCAGACAAGCCAGAGAGCAGTACGTTGCCCTTGCTATGAACGTGAAGAGCTTTCTCCAGGGCCCTGTTTAGGCTAAGTTTCCTCAGGAGCCAGGAGCCGCCGTTCGGGCACGGAGAGAAGTCATCCTGCGAAATTGGCGAACGAGCTCCTATCCTGTGTGCCCCCAGGAGCGTCGCAGGGTTAAGGCACTCCGTGGTGGAGTATGGCCTCATGGAAACCACTGCACACCCAACTCCCCCGACGTGAAACACTGGAACTTACCTTGAGGCCTGAGGTCACCTTTCGTTCGGCCGGAGCTGACCATGTGGTGCCGTGGGAGGAGTTTCTAGAAAGGGATTGCCAGCACGGTTTTCGCTTTGAGAGAACACGCAGCCTCGGCCCACAACGACAATCCTGCCATGCAGAGACGTCGGGCCGCTAGTGCTGTTCAGGCAGCTTTGAAGCCAAGCGCAAGGCGCCTCCAAACGGGGAGAAAGCGTCCTCTCCCCTCCGCGTCCCACGTTCAAGCTGAATGACGCAGCATGTTTCTCGGAAGGCTCTGCCGAGCTATCTGGTACAAGGGAGAGGGTGCCTGCCTCTGCTGAGAAAGGTTTTGACGTGGGGATTGCTGGACATGAGGAAGAGCGTTCCCCAGGCCGTGCAAAGTTTAGGCTTTGGTGATTCTGGATGGTCCCAAGGGTCCAGAATCGTCCCTGGGGAAGCTGTCCTCGTTTTCTTTCTCCGGCTGGAAGTAAACAGCTGGCAACCGACTGCCGTCCGCAGACGTCCTGGGGGAGCCCCCCGGTTTCATTTGGGACGCACATTGGTGTCTCACAGAAGAGCCCAAATTCCTAATTGGGGGCACACCAGCATGGAATGTAAGGCTGTTTAGAAGTGTGTACCCCGAGGCCGTTGGAAGGCCGTACAAACGAGAGCTTTCCAGCGAACAGGGCAGCGCTTCGCCATCGTCGTTGCACGTTCACGGAGCTTAATCAAACGAATGCATTTACTTCCTGTGGCTCAAACGCAACAGAGGGGTTGGACGGCCTACAGTGCCCTTTGACAGTTCTTACAACGAACGTGAGTGCACAGGGTCTCGTGAAATAAATCCCTAGCACTGTTGAAGCATTGCGTTAACGCATGCTTCTTCGCTCCTATGGCACTCCGAGGTGTTACTGACGGGGGAAATCTGGACTTTTACTTGAGGCCGGGGGGGCTCACAATTCTTTTGTCGGCGAGCTCCAGAGTGCTCTTGCTGAAGCTCCCAGCAAGGAACTGAGAGCAGCAGGCCTCACACGAGTACACTCAGACGGCTTCCGTCACGAGTAAACTCAGGCCTCTTATGTGAGGCCTTCCGGCAGCAAACAGAAGGTGGGCGCGAAGAGTGTGCTTCAGGCAGCTTAGGACCCGCAACTGTCTCGTCTACCACAGAGGGGCATAAGGTTTGCCCAGGGTCGCCCAGTTTCAAAGCGGAGCTCACGTAGTTATCCTCAGTGGTTTCTGATTACCTCAAGGAAACACACGGGAGGAACAGGGCCCTTCCGTGGAGGCCCTTTTGGGCACAGGGACCTCTGCGTGGGATCTAGTGGGTAAGTATGGCAGTACCTTAGATAGGCCTCAGTGACCAAGGCTGTCGTCTGGCTCATGCCTTAGCTGTGTTAAGTGTGGAAAACGTGCCGGTCCTCAGGCTGGGCCCACAGCCCAGCTTTCGCTTCTGGGAGAGTGCTGTCCCGAGTCTCCTCCTGGAGCCAGTCGTCAGCACGGTGCCTTCTGGCACTGCCGTTCTCTTTCAGTCAAGGAGGCCGTGCGACTGGCAAAGGGAGTCTGCGCAGCACTGCCTTCGCGAGGCTCTTTGACGACTGGGGCGCTCAACCCAGACAAGCCAGAGAGCAGTACGTTGCCCTTGCTATGAACGTGAAGAGCTTTCTCCAGGGCCCTGTTTAGGCTAAGTTTCCTCAGAAGCCAGGAGCCGCCGTTCCGGCACGGAGAGAAGTCATCCTGCGAAATTGGCGAACGAGCTCCTATCCTGTGTGCCCCCAGGAGCGTCGCAGAGTTAAGGCACTCCGTGGTGGAGTATGGCCTCATGGAAACCACTGCACACTCAACTCCCCCGACATGAAACACTGGAACTTACCTTGAGGCCTGAGGTCACCTTTCGTTCGGCCGGAGCTGACCATGTGGTGCCGTGGGAGGAGTTTCTAGAAAGGGATTGCCAGCACGGTTTTCGCTTTGAGAGAACACGCAGCCTCGGCCCACAACGACAATCCTGCCATGCAGAGACGTCGGGCCGCTAGTGCTGTTCAGGCAGCTTTGAAGCCAAGCGCAAGGCGCCTCCAAACGGGGAGAAAGCGTCCTCTCCCCTCCGCGTCCCACGTTCAAGCTGAATGACGCAGCATGTTTCTCGGAAGGCTCTGCCGAGCTATCTGGTACAAGGGAGAGGGTGCCTGCCTCTGCTGAGAAAGGTTTTGACGTGGGGATTGCTGGACATGAGGAAGAGCGTTCCCCAGGCCGTGCAAAGTTTAGGCTTTGGTGATTCTGGATGGTCCCAAGGGTCCAGAATCGTCCCTGGGGAAGCTGTCCTCGTTTTCTTTCTCCGGCTGGAAGTAAACAGCTGGCAACCGACTGCCGTCCGCAGACGTCCTGGGGGAGCCCCCCGGTTTCATTTGGGACGCACATTGGTGTCTCACAGAAGAGCCCAAATTCCTAATTGGGGGCACACCAGCATGGAATGTCAGGCTGTTTAGAAGTGCGTACCCTGAGGCAGTTGGAAGGCCGTACAAACAAAAGCTTTCGAGCGAAAAGGGCAGCGCTTCGCCAACGTCGTTGCATGTTCAAGGAGCTTAATCAAACGAATGCATTTACTTCCTGTGGCTCAAATGCAACAGAGGGGTTGGACGGCATACAGTGCCCTATGACATTTCTTACAACAAACGTGAGTGCACAGGGTCTCGTGAAATAAATCCCTAGCACTGTTGAAACATTCCGTTAACGCATGCTTCTTCGCTCCTATGGCACTCCGAGGTGTTACTGACGGGGGAAATCTGGACTTTTACTTGAGGCCGGGGGGGGCTCACAATTCTTTTGTCGGCGAGCTCCAGAGTGCTCTTGCTGAAGCTCCCAGCAAGGAACTGAGAGCAGCAGGCCTCACACGAGTACACTCAGACGGCTTCCGTCACGAGTAAACTCAGTCCTCTTATGTGAGGCCTTCCGGCAGCAAAGAGAAGGTGGGCGCGAGGAGTCTGCTTCAGGCAGCTTAGGACCCGCAACTGTGTCGTCTACCACGGAGGGGAATAAGGTTTGCCCAGGGTCGCCCAGTTTCAAAGCGGAGCTCACGTAGTTATCCTCAGTGGTTTCTGATTACCTCAAGGAAACACACGGGAGGAACAGGGCCCTTCCGTGGAGGCCCTTTTGTGCACAGGGACCTCTACGTGGGATCTAGTGGGTAAGTATGGCAGTACCTTAGATAGGCCTCAGTGACCAAGGCTGTCGTCTGGCTCATGCCTTAGCTGTGTTAAGTGTGGAAAACGTGCCGGTCCTCAGGCTGGGCCCACAGCCCAGCTTTCGCTTCTGTAAGAGTGCTGTCCCGAGTCTCCTCCTGGAGCCAGTCGTCAGCACGGTGCCTTCTGGCACTGCCGTTCTTTTTCAGTCAAAGAGACCGTGCGACTGGCAAAGGGAGTCTGCGCAGCACTGCCTTCGCGAGGTTGTTTGACGACAGGGGCGCTCAACCCAGACAAGCCAGAGAGCAGTACGTTGCCCTTGCTATGAACGTGAAGAGCTTTCTCCAGGGCCCTGTTTAGGCTAAGGTTCCTCAGAAGCCAGGAGCCGCCGTTCCGGCACGGAGAGAAGTCATCCTGCGAAATTGGCGAATGAGCTCCTATCCTGTGTGCCCCCAGGAGCGTCGCAGAGTTAAGGCACTCCGTGGTGGAGTATGGCCTCATGGAAACCACTGCACACCCAACTCCCCCGACGTGAAACACTGGAACTTACCTTGAGGCCTGAGGTCACCTTTCGTTCGGCCGGAGCTGACCATGTGGTGCCGTGGGAGGAGTTTCTAGAAAGGGATTGCCAACACGGTTTTCGCTTTGAGAGAACACGCAGCCTCGGCCCACAACGACAATCCTGCCGTGCAGAGACGTCGGGCCGCTAGTGCTGTTCAGGCAGCTTTGAAGCCAAGCGCAAGGCGCCTCCAAACGGGGAGAGAGCGTCCTCTCCCCTCCGCGTCCCACGTTCAAGCTGAATGACGCAGCATGTTTCTCGGAAGGCTCTGCCGAGCTATCTGGTACAAGGGAGAGGGTGCCTGCCTCTGCTGAGAAAGGTTTTGACGTGGGGATTGCTGGACATGAGGAAGAGCGTTCCCCAGGCCGTGCAAAGTTTAGGCTTTGGTGATTCTGGATGGTCCCAAGGGTCCAGAATCGTCCCTGGGGAAGCTGTCCTCGTTTTCTTTCTCCGGCTGGAAGTAAACAGCTGGCAACCGACTGCCGTCCGCAGACGTCCTGGGGAGCCCCCCGGTTTCATTTGGGACGCACATTGGTGTCTCACAGAAGAGCCCAAATTCCTAATTGGGGGCACACCAGCATGGAATGTAAGGCTGTTTAGAAGTGCGTACCCCGAGGCCGTTGGAAGGCCGTACAAACGAGAGCTTTCGAGCGAACAGGGCAGCGCTTCGCCATCGTCGTTGCACGTTCAGGGAGCTTAATCAAACGAATGCATTTACTTCCTGTGGCTCAAACGCAACAGAGGGGTTGGACGGCCTACAGTGCCCTTTGACAGTTCTTACAACGAACGTGAGTGCACAGGGTCTCGTGAAATAAATCCCTAGCACTGTTGAAGCATTCCGTTAACGCATGCTTCTTCGCTCCTATGGCACTCCGAGATGTTACTGACGGGGGAAATCTGGACTTTTACTTGAGGCCGGGGGGCCTCACAATTCTTTTGTCGGCGAGCTCCAGAGTGCTCTTGCTGAAGCTCCCAGCAAGGAACTGAGAGCAGCAGGCCTCACACGAGTACACTCAGACGGCTTCCGTCACGAGTAAACTCAGACCTCTTATGTGAGGCCTTCCGGCAGCAAACAGAAGGTGGGCGCGAGGAGTGTGCTTCAGGCAGCTTAGGACCCGCAACTGTCTCGTCTACCACGGAGGGGCATAAGGTTTGCCCAGGGTCGCCCAGTTTCAAAGCGGAGCTCACGTAGTTATCCTCAGTGGTTTCTGATTACCTCAAGGAAACACACGGGAGGAACAGGGCCCTTCCGTGGAGGCCCTTTTGGGCACAGGGACCTCTGCGTGGGATCTAGTGGGTAAGTATGGCAGTACCTTAGATAGGCCTCAGTGACCAAGGCTGTCGTCTGGCTCATGCCTTAGCTGTGTTAAGTGTGGAAAACGTGCCGGTCCTCAGGCTGGGCCCACAGCCCAGCTTTCGCTTCTGTGAGAGTGCTGTCCCGAGTCTCCTCCTGGAGCCAGTCGTCAGCACGGTGCCTTCTGGCACTGCCGTTCTCTTTCAGTCAAGGAGGCCGTGCGACTGGCAAAGGGAGTCTGCGCAGCACTGCCTTCGCGAGGCTCTTTGACGACTGGGGCGCTCAACCCAGACAAGCCAGAGAGCAGTACGTTGCCCTTGCTATGAACGTGAAGAGCTTTCTCCAGGGCCCTGTTTAGGCTAAGGTTCCTCAGGAGCCAGGAGCCGCCGTTCCGACACGGAGAGAAGTCATCCTGCGAAATTGGCGAACGAGCTCCTATCCTGTGTGCCCCCAGGAGCGTCGCAGAGTTAAGGCACTCCGTGGTGGAGTATGGCCTCATGGAAACCACTGCACACCCAACTCCCCCGACATGAAACACTGGAACTTACCTTGAGGCCTGAGGTCACCTTTCGTTCGGCCGGAGCTGACCATGTGGTGCCGTGGGAGGAGTTTCTAGAAAGGGATTGCCAGCACGGTTTTCGCTTTGAGAGAACACGCAGCCTCGGCCCACAACGACAATCCTGCCATGCACAGACGTCGGGCCGCTAGTGCTGTTCAGGCAGCTTTGAAGCCAAGCGCAAGGCGCCTCCAAACGGGGAGAAAGCGTCCTCTCCCCTCCGCGTCCCACGTTCAAGCTGAATGACGCAGCATGTTTCTCGGAAGGCTCTGCCGAGCTATCTCGTACAAGGGAGAGGGTGCCTGCCTCTGCTGAGAAAGGTTTTGACGTGGGGATTGCTGGACATGAGGAAGAGCGTTCCCCAGGCCGTGCAAAGTTTAGGCTTTGGTGATTCTGGATGGTCCCAAGGGTCCAGAATCGTCCCTGGGGAAGCTGTCCTCGTTTTCTTTCTCCGGCTGGAAGTAAACAGCTGGCAACCGACTGCCGTCCGCAGACGTCCTGGGGGAGCCCCCCGGTTTCATTTGGGACGCACATTGGTGTCTCACAGAAGAGCCCAAATTCCTAATTGGGGGCACACCAGCATGGAATGTAAGGCTGTTTAGAAGTGTGTACCCCGAGGCCGTTGGAAGGCCGTACAAACGAGAGCTTTCGAGCGAACAGGGCAGCGCTTCGCCATCGTCGTTGCACGTTCACGGAGCTTAATCAAACGAATGCATTTACTTCCTGTGGCTCAAACGCAACAGAGGGGTTGGACGGCCTACAGTGCCCTTTGACAGTTCTTACAACGAACGTGAGTGCACAGGGTCTCGTGAAATAAATCCCTAGCACTGTTGAAGCATTCCGTTAACGCATGCTTCTTCGCTCCTATGGCACTCCGAGGTGTTACTGACGGGGGAAATCTGGACTTTTACTTGAGGCCGGGGGGGGCTCACAATTCTTTTGTCAGCGAGCTCCAGAGTGCTCTTGCTGAAGCTCCCAGCAAGGAACTGAGAGCAGCAGGCCTCACACGAGTACACTCAGACGGCTTCCGTCACGAGTAAACTCAGGCCTCTTATGTGAGGCCTTCCGGCAGCAAACAGAAGGTGGGCGCGAGGAGTGTGCTTCAGGCAGCTTAGGACCCGCAACTGTCTCGTCTACCACGGAGGGGAATAAGGTTTGCCCAGGGTCGCCCAGTTTCAAAGCGGAGCTCACGTAGTTATCCTCAGTGGTTTCTGATTACCTCAAGGAAACACACGGGAGGAACAGGGCCCTTCCGTGGAGGCCCTTTTGGGCACAGGGACCTCTGCGTGGGATCTAGTGGGTAAGTATGGCAGTACCTTAGATAGGCCTCAGTGACCAAGGCTGTTGTCTGGCTCATGCCTTAGCTGTGTTAAGTGTGGAAAACGTGCCGGTCCTCAGGCTGGGCCCACAGCCCAGCTTTCGCTTCTGTGAGAGTGCTGTCCCGAGTCTCCTCCTGGAGCCAGTCGTCAGCACGGTGCCTTCTGGCACTGCAGTTCTCTTTCAGTCAAGGAGGCCGTGCGACTGGCAAAGGGAGTCTGCGCAGCACTGCCTTCGCGAGGCTCTTTGACGACTGGGGCGCTCAACCCAGACAAGCCAGAGAGCAGTACGTTCCCCTTGCTATGAACGTGAAGAGCTTTCTCCAGGGCCCTGTTTAGGCTAAGTTTCCTCAGGAGCCAGGAGCCGCCGTTCGGGCACGGAGAGAAGTCATCCTGCGAAATTGGCGAACGAGCTCCTATCCTGTGTGCCCCCAGGAGCGTCGCAGGGTTAAGGCACTCCGTGGTGGAGTATGGCCTCATGGAAACCACTGCACACCCAACTCCCCCGACGTGAAACACTGGAACTTACCTTGAGGCCTGAGGTCACCTTTCGTTCGGCCGGAGCTGACCATGTGGTGCCGTGGGAGGAGTTTCTAGAAAGGGATTGCCAGCACGGTTTTCGCTTTGAGAGAACACGCAGCCTCGGCCCACAACGACAATCCTGCCATGCAGAGACGTCGGGCCGCTAGTGCTGTTCAGGCAGCTTTGAAGCCAAGCGCAAGGCGCCTCCAAACGGGGAGAAAGCGTCCTCTCCCCTCCGCGTCCCACGTTCAAGCTGAATGACGCAGCATGTTTCTCGGAAGGCTCTGCCGAGCTATCTGGTACAAGGGAGAGGGTGCCTGCCTCTGCTGAGAAAGGTTTTGACGTGGGGATTGCTGGACATGAGGAAGAGCGTTCCCCAGGCCGTGCAAAGTTTAGGCTTTGGTGATTCTGGATGGTCCCAAGGGTCCAGAATCGTCCCTGGGGAAGCTGTCCTCGTTTTCTTTCTCCGGCTGGAAGTAAACAGCTGGCAACCGACTGCCGTCCGCAGACGTCCTGGGGGAGCCCCCCGGTTTCATTTGGGACGCACATTGGTGTCTCACAGAAGAGCCCAAATTCCTAATTGGGGGCACACCAGCATGGAATGTAAGGCTGTTTAGAAGTGTGTACCCCGAGGCCGTTGGAAGGCCGTACAAACGAGAGCTTTCCAGCAAACAGGGCAGCGCTTCGCCATCGTCGTTGCACGTTCACGGAGCTTAATCAAACGAATGCATTTACTTCCTGTGGCTCAAACGCAACAGAGGGGTTGGACGGCCTACAGTGCCCTTTGACAGTTCTTACAACGAACGTGAGTGCACAGGGTCTCGTGAAATAAATCCCTAGCACTGTTGAAGCATTCCGTTAACGCATGCTTCTTCGCTCCTATGGCACTCCGAGGTGTTACTGTCGGGGGAAATCTGGACTTTTACTTGAGGCCGGGGGGGGGGCTCACAATTCTTTTGTCGGCGAGCTCCAGAGTGCTCTTGCTGAAGCTGCCAGCAAGGAAATGAGAGCAGCAGGCCTCACACGAGTACACTCAGACGGCTTCCGTCACGAGTAAACTCAGTCCTCTTATGTGAGGCCTTCCGGCAGCAAACAGAAGGTGGGCGCGAGGAGTGTGCTTCAGGCAGCTTAGGACCCGCAACTGTCTCGTCTACCACAGAGGGGCATAAGGTTTGCCCAGGGTCGCCCAGTTTCAAAGCGGAGCTCACGTAGTTATCCTCAGTGGTTTCTGATTACCTCAAGGAAACACACGGGAGGAACAGGGCCCTTCCGTGGAGGCCCTTTTGGGCACAGGGACCTCTGCGTGGGATCTAGTGGGTAAGTATGGCAGTACCTTAGATAGGCCTCAGTGACCAAGGCTGTCGTCTGGCTCATGCCTTAGCTGTGTTAAGTGTGGAAAACGTGCCGGTCCTCAGGCTGGGCCCACAGCCCAGCTTTCGCTTCTGGGAGAGTGCTGTCCCGAGTCTCCTCCTGGAGCCAGTCGTCAGCACGGTGCCTTCTGGCACTGCCGTTCTCTTTCAGTCAAGGAGGCCGTGCGACTGGCAAAGGGAGTCTGCGCAGCACTGCCTTCGCGAGGCTCTTTGACGACTGGGGCGCTCAACCCAGACAAGCCAGAGAGCAGTACGTTGCCCTTGCTATGAACGTGAAGAGCTTTGTCCAGGGCCCTGTTTAGGCTAAGGTTCCTCAGAAGCCAGGAGCCGCCGTTCCGGCACGGAGAGAAGTCATCCTGCGAAATTGGCGAACGAGCTCCTATCCTGTGTGCCCCCAGGAGCGTCGCAGAGTTAAGGCACTCCGTGGTGGAGTATGGCCTCATGGAAACCACTGCACACCCAACTCCCCCGACGTGAAACACTGGAACTTACCTTGAGGCCTGAGGTCACCTTTCGTTCGGCCGGAGCTGACCATGTGGTGCCGTGGGAGGAGTTTCTAGAAAGGGATTGCCAGCACGGTTTTCGCTTTGAGAGAACACGCAGCCTCGGCCCACAACGACAATCCTGCCATGCAGAGACGTCGGGCCGCTAGTGCTGTTCAGGCAGCTTTGAAGCCAAGCGCAAGGCGCCTCCAAACGGGGAGAAAGCGTCCTCTCCCCTCCGCGTCCCACGTTCAAGCTGAATGACGCAGCATGTTTCTCGGAAGGCTCTGCCGAGCTATCTGGTACAAGGGAGAGGGTGCCTGCCTCTGCTGAGAAAGGTTTTGACGTGGGGATTGCTGGACATGAGGAAGAGCGTTCCCCAGGCCGTGCAAAGTTTAGGCTTTGGTGATTCTGGATGGTCCCAAGGGTCCAGAATCGTCCCTGGGGAAGCTGTCCTCGTTTTCTTTCTCCGGCTGGAAGTAAACAGCTGGCAACCGACTGCCGTCCGCAGACGTCCTGGGGGAGCCCCCCGGTTTCATTTGGGACGCACATTGGTGTCTCACAGAAGAGCCCAAATTCCTAATTGGGGGCACACCAGCATGGAATGTCAGGCTGTTTAGAAGTGCGTACCCTGAGGCAGTTGGAAGGCCGTACAAACAAAAGCTTTCGAGCGAAAAGGGCAGCGCTTCGCCAACGTCGTTGCACGTTCAAGGAGCTTAATCAAACGAATGCATTTACTTCCTGTGGCTCAAATGCAACAGAGGGGTTGGACGGCATACAGTGCCCTATGACATTTCTTACAACAAACGTGAGTGCACAGGGTCTCGTGAAATAAATCCCTAGCACTGTTGAAACATTCCGTTAACGCATGCTTCTTCGCTCCTATGGCACTCCGAGGTGTTACTGACGGGGGAAATCTGGACTTTTACTTGAGGCCGGGGGGGGCTCACAATTCTTTTGTCGGCGAGCTCCAGAGTGCTCTTGCTGAAGCTCCCAGCAAGGAACTGAGAGCAGCAGGCCTCACACGAGTACACTCAGACGGCTTCCGTCACGAGTAAACTCAGTCCTCTTATGTGAGGCCTTCTGGCAGCAAAGAGAAGGTGGGCGCGAGGAGTCTGCTTCAGGCAGCTTAGGACCCGCAACTGTGTCGTCTACCACGGAGGGGAATAAGGTTTGCCCAGGGTCGCCCAGTTTCAAAGCGGAGCTCACGTAGTTATCCTCAGTGGTTTCTGATTACCTCAAGGAAACACACGGGAGGAACAGGGCCCTTCCGTGGAGGCCCTTTTGTGCACAGGGACCTCTACGTGGGATCTAGTGGGTAAGTATGGCAGTACCTTAGATAGGCCTCAGTGACCAAGGCTGTCGTCTGGCTCATGCCTTAGCTGTGTTAAGTGTGGAAAACGTGCCGGTCCTCAGGCTGGGCCCACAGCCCAGCTTTCGCTTCTGTAAGAGTGCTGTCCCGAGTCTCCTCCTGGAGCCAGTCGTCAGCACGGTGCCTTCTGGCACTGCCGTTCTTTTTCAGTCAAAGAGACCGTGCGACTGGCAAAGGGAGTCTGCGCAGCACTGCCTTCGCGAGGTTGTTTGACGACAGGGGCGCTCAACCCAGACAAGCCAGAGAGCAGTACGTTGCCCTTGCTATGAACGTGAAGAGCTTTCTCCAGGGCCCTGTTTAGGCTAAGGTTCCTCAGAAGCCAGGAGCCGCCGTTCCGGCACGGAGAGAAGTCATCCTGCGAAATTGGCGAATGAGCTCCTATCCTGTGTGCCCCCAGGAGCGTCGCAGAGTTAAGGCACTCCGTGGTGGAGTATGGCCTCATGGAAACCACTGCACACCCAACTCCCCCGACGTGAAACACTGGAACTTACCTTGAGGCCTGAGGTCACCTTTCGTTCGGCCGGAGCTGACCATGTGGTGCCGTGGGAGGAGTTTCTAGAAAGGGATTGCCAACACGGTTTTCGCTTTGAGAGAACACGCAGCCTCGGCCCACAACGACAATCCTGCCGTGCAGAGACGTCGGGCCGCTAGTGCTGTTCAGGCAGCTTTGAAGCCAAGCGCAAGGCGCCTCCAAACGGGGAGAGAGCGTCCTCTCCCCTCCGCGTCCCACGTTCAAGCTGAATGACGCAGCATGTTTCTCGGAAGGCTCTGCCGAGCTATCTGGTACAAGGGAGAGGGTGCCTGCCTCTGCTGAGAAAGGTTTTGACGTGGGGATTGCTGGACATGAGGAAGAGCGTTCCCCAGGCCGTGCAAAGTTTAGGCTTTGGTGATTCTGGATGGTCCCAAGGGTCCAGAATCGTCCCTGGGGAAGCTGTCCTCGTTTTCTTTCTCCGGCTGGAAGTAAACAGCTGGCAACCGACTGCCGTCCGCAGACGTCCTGGGGGAGCCCCCCGGTTTCATTTGGGACGCACATTGGTGTCTCACAGAAGAGCCCAAATTCCTAATTGGGGGCACACCAGCATGGAATGTAAGGCTGTTTAGAAGTGTGTACCCCGAGGCCGTTGGAAGGCCGTACAAACGAGAGCTTTCCAGCAAACAGGGCAGCGCTTCGCCATCGTCGTTGCACGTTCACGGAGCTTAATCAAACGAATGCATTTACTTCCTGTGGCTCAAACGCAACAGAGGGGTTGGACGGCCTACAGTGCCCTTTGACAGTTCTTACAACGAACGTGAGTGCACAGGGTCTCGTGAAATAAATCCCTAGCACTGTTGAAGCATTCCGTTAACGCATGCTTCTTCGCTCCTATGGCACTCCGAGGTGTTACTGTCGGGGGAAATCTGGACTTTTACTTGAGGCCGGGGGGGGGCTCACAATTCTTTTGTCGGCGAGCTCCAGAGTGCTCTTGCTGAAGCTGCCAGCAAGGAAATGAGAGCAGCAGGCCTCACACGAGTACACTCAGACGGCTTCCGTCACGAGTAAACTCAGTCCTCTTATGTGAGGCCTTCCGGCAGCAAACAGAAGGTGGGCGCGAGGAGTGTGCTTCAGGCAGCTTAGGACCCGCAACTGTCTCGTCTACCACAGAGGGGCATAAGGTTTGCCCAGGGTCGCCCAGTTTCAAAGCGGAGCTCACGTAGTTATCCTCAGTGGTTTCTGATTACCTCAAGGAAACACACGGGAGGAACAGGGCCCTTCCGTGGAGGCCCTTTTGGGCACAGGGACCTCTGCGTGGGATCTAGTGGGTAAGTATGGCAGTACCTTAGATAGGCCTCAGTGACCAAGGCTGTCGTCTGGCTCATGCCTTAGCTGTGTTAAGTGTGGAAAACGTGCCGGTCCTCAGGCTGGGCCCACAGCCCAGCTTTCGCTTCTGGGAGAGTGCTGTCCCGAGTCTCCTCCTGGAGCCAGTCGTCAGCACGGTGCCTTCTGGCACTGCCGTTCTCTTTCAGTCAAGGAGGCCGTGCGACTGGCAAAGGGAGTCTGCGCAGCACTGCCTTCGCGAGGCTCTTTGACGACTGGGGCGCTCAACCCAGACAAGCCAGAGAGCAGTACGTTGCCCTTGCTATGAACGTGAAGAGCTTTCTCCAGGGCCCTGTTTAGGCTAAGTTTCCTCAGAAGCCAGGAGCCGCCGTTCCGGCACGGAGAGAAGTCATCCTGCGAAATTGGCGAACGAGCTCCTATCCTGTGTGCCCCCAGGAGCGTCGCAGAGTTAAGGCACTCCGTGGTGGAGTATGGCCTCATGGAAACCACTGCACACTCAACTCCCCCGACGTGAAACACTGGAACTTACCTTGAGGCCTGAGGTCACCTTTCGTTCGGCCGGAGCTGACCATGTGGTGCCGTGGGAGGAGTTTCTAGAAAGGGATTGCCAGCACGGTTTTCGCTTTGAGAGAACACGCAGCCTCGGCCCACAACGACAATCCTGCCATGCAGAGACGTCGGGCCGCTAGTGCTGTTCAGGCAGCTTTGAAGCCAAGCGCAAGGCGCCTCCAAACGGGGAGAAAGCGTCCTCTCCCCTCCGCGTCCCACGTTCAAGCTGAATGACGCAGCATGTTTCTCGGAAGGCTCTGCCGAGCTATCTGGTACAAGGGAGAGGGTGCCTGCCTCTGCTGAGAAAGGTTTTGACGTGGGGATTGCTGGACATGAGGAAGAGCGTTCCCCAGGCCGTGCAAAGTTTAGGCTTTGGTGATTCTGGATGGTCCCAAGGGTCCAGAATCGTCCCTGGGGAAGCTGTCCTCGTTTTCTTTCTCCGGCTGGAAGTAAACAGCTGGCAACCGACTGCCGTCCGCAGACGTCCTGGGGGAGCCCCCCGGTTTCATTTGGGACGCACATTGGTGTCTCACAGAAGAGCCCAAATTCCTAATTGGGGGCACACCAGCATGGAATGTCAGGCTGTTTAGAAGTGCGTACCCTGAGGCAGTTGGAAGGCCGTACAAACAAAAGCTTTCGAGCGAAAAGGGCAGCGCTTCGCCAACGTCGTTGCACGTTCAAGGAGCTTAATCAAACGAATGCATTTACTTCCTGTGGCTCAAATGCAACAGAGGGGTTGGACGGCATACAGTGCCCTATGACATTTCTTACAACAAACGTGAGTGCACAGGGTCTCGTGAAATAAATCCCTAGCACTGTTGAAACATTCCGTTAACGCATGCTTCTTCGCTCCTATGGCACTCCGAGGTGTTACTGACGGGGGAAATCTGGACTTTTACTTGAGGCCGGGGGGGGGGCTCACAATTCTTTTGTCGGCGAGCTCCAGAGTGCTCTTGCTGAAGCTGCCAGCAAGGAAATGAGAGCAGCAGGCCTCACACGAGTACACTCAGACGGCTTCCGTCACGAGTAAACTCAGTCCTCTTATGTGAGGCCTTCCGGCAGCAAACAGAAGGTGGGCGCGAGGAGTGTGCTTCAGGCAGCTTAGGACCCGCAACTGTCTCGTCTACCACAGAGGGGCATAAGGTTTGCCCAGGGTCGCCCAGTTTCAAAGCGGAGCTCACGTAGTTATCCTCAGTGGTTTCTGATTACCTCAAGGAAACACACGGGAGGAACAGGGCCCTTCCGTGGAGGCCCTTTTGGGCACAGGGACCTCTGCGTGGGATCTAGTGGGTAAGTATGGCAGTACCTTAGATAGGCCTCAGTGACCAAGGCTGTCGTCTGGCTCATGCCTTAGCTGTGTTAAGTGTGGAAAACGTGCCGGTCCTCAGGCTGGGCCCACAGCCCAGCTTTCGCTTCTGGGAGAGTGCTGTCCCGAGTCTCCTCCTGGAGCCAGTCGTCAGCACGGTGCCTTCTGGCACTGCCGTTCTCTTTCAGTCAAGGAGGCCGTGCGACTGGCAAAGGGAGTCTGCGCAGCACTGCCTTCGCGAGGCTCTTTGACGACTGGGGCGCTCAACCCAGACAAGCCAGAGAGCAGTACGTTGCCCTTGCTATGAACGTGAAGAGCTTTGTCCAGGGCCCTGTTTAGGCTAAGGTTCCTCAGAAGCCAGGAGCCGCCGTTCCGGCACGGAGAGAAGTCATCCTGCGAAATTGGCGAACGAGCTCCTATCCTGTGTGCCCCCAGGAGCGTCGCAGAGTTAAGGCACTCCGTGGTGGAGTATGGCCTCATGGAAACCACTGCACACCCAACTCCCCCGACGTGAAACACTGGAACTTACCTTGAGGCCTGAGGTCACCTTTCGTTCGGCCGGAGCTGACCATGTGGTGCCGTGGGAGGAGTTTCTAGAAAGGGATTGCCAGCACGGTTTTCGCTTTGAGAGAACACGCAGCCTCGGCCCACAACGACAATCCTGCCATGCAGAGACGTCGGGCCGCTAGTGCTGTTCAGGCAGCTTTGAAGCCAAGCGCAAGGCGCCTCCAAACGGGGAGAAAGCGTCCTCTCCCCTCCGCGTCCCACGTTCAAGCTGAATGACGCAGCATGTTTCTCGGAAGGCTCTGCCGAGCTATCTGGTACAAGGGAGAGGGTGCCTGCCTCTGCTGAGAAAGGTTTTGACGTGGGGATTGCTGGACATGAGGAAGAGCGTTCCCCAGGCCGTGCAAAGTTTAGGCTTTGGTGATTCTGGATGGTCCCAAGGGTCCAGAATCGTCCCTGGGGAAGCTGTCCTCGTTTTCTTTCTCCGGCTGGAAGTAAACAGCTGGCAACCGACTGCCGTCCGCAGACGTCCTGGGGGAGCCCCCCGGTTTCATTTGGGACGCACATTGGTGTCTCACAGAAGAGCCCAAATTCCTAATTGGGGGCACACCAGCATGGAATGTCAGGCTGTTTAGAAGTGCGTACCCTGAGGCAGTTGGAAGGCCGTACAAACAAAAGCTTTCGAGCGAAAAGGGCAGCGCTTCGCCAACGTCGTTGCACGTTCAAGGAGCTTAATCAAACGAATGCATTTACTTCCTGTGGCTCAAATGCAACAGAGGGGTTGGACGGCATACAGTGCCCTATGACATTTCTTACAACAAACGTGAGTGCACAGGGTCTCGTGAAATAAATCCCTAGCACTGTTGAAACATTCCGTTAACGCATGCTTCTTCGCTCCTATGGCACTCCGAGGTGTTACTGACGGGGGAAATCTGGACTTTTACTTGAGGCCGGGGGGGGCTCACAATTCTTTTGTCGGCGAGCTCCAGAGTGCTCTTGCTGAAGCTCCCAGCAAGGAACTGAGAGCAGCAGGCCTCACACGAGTACACTCAGACGGCTTCCGTCACGAGTAAACTCAGTCCTCTTATGTGAGGCCTTCTGGCAGCAAAGAGAAGGTGGGCGCGAGGAGTCTGCTTCAGGCAGCTTAGGACCCGCAACTGTGTCGTCTACCACGGAGGGGAATAAGGTTTGCCCAGGGTCGCCCAGTTTCAAAGCGGAGCTCACGTAGTTATCCTCAGTGGTTTCTGATTACCTCAAGGAAACACACGGGAGGAACAGGGCCCTTCCGTGGAGGCCCTTTTGTGCACAGGGACCTCTACGTGGGATCTAGTGGGTAAGTATGGCAGTACCTTAGATAGGCCTCAGTGACCAAGGCTGTCGTCTGGCTCATGCCTTAGCTGTGTTAAGTGTGGAAAACGTGCCGGTCCTCAGGCTGGGCCCACAGCCCAGCTTTCGCTTCTGTAAGAGTGCTGTCCCGAGTCTCCTCCTGGAGCCAGTCGTCAGCACGGTGCCTTCTGGCACTGCCGTTCTTTTTCAGTCAAAGAGACCGTGCGACTGGCAAAGGGAGTCTGCGCAGCACTGCCTTCGCGAGGTTGTTTGACGACAGGGGCGCTCAACCCAGACAAGCCAGAGAGCAGTACGTTGCCCTTGCTATGAACGTGAAGAGCTTTCTCCAGGGCCCTGTTTAGGCTAAGGTTCCTCAGAAGCCAGGAGCCGCCGTTCCGGCACGGAGAGAAGTCATCCTGCGAAATTGGCGAATGAGCTCCTATCCTGTGTGCCCCCAGGAGCGTCGCAGAGTTAAGGCACTCCGTGGTGGAGTATGGCCTCATGGAAACCACTGCACACCCAACTCCCCCGACGTGAAACACTGGAACTTACCTTGAGGCCTGAGGTCACCTTTCGTTCGGCCGGAGCTGACCATGTGGTGCCGTGGGAGGAGTTTCTAGAAAGGGATTGCCAACACGGTTTTCGCTTTGAGAGAACACGCAGCCTCGGCCCACAACGACAATCCTGCCGTGCAGAGACGTCGGGCCGCTAGTGCTGTTCAGGCAGCTTTGAAGCCAAGCGCAAGGCGCCTCCAAACGGGGAGAGAGCGTCCTCTCCCCTCCGCGTCCCACGTTCAAGCTGAATGACGCAGCATGTTTCTCGGAAGGCTCTGCCGAGCTATCTGGTACAAGGGAGAGGGTGCCTGCCTCTGCTGAGAAAGGTTTTGACGTGGGGATTGCTGGACATGAGGAAGAGCGTTCCCCAGGCCGTGCAAAGTTTAGGCTTTGGTGATTCTGGATGGTCCCAAGGGTCCAGAATCGTCCCTGGGGAAGCTGTCCTCGTTTTCTTTCTCCGGCTGGAAGTAAACAGCTGGCAACCGACTGCCGTCCGCAGACGTCCTGGGGGAGCCCCCCGGTTTCATTTGGGACGCACATTGGTGTCTCACAGAAGAGCCCAAATTCCTAATTGGGGGCACACCAGCATGGAATGTAAGGCTGTTTAGAAGTGTGTACCCCGAGGCCGTTGGAAGGCCGTACAAACGAGAGCTTTCCAGCAAACAGGGCAGCGCTTCGCCATCGTCGTTGCACGTTCACGGAGCTTAATCAAACGAATGCATTTACTTCCTGTGGCTCAAACGCAACAGAGGGGTTGGACGGCCTACAGTGCCCTTTGACAGTTCTTACAACGAACGTGAGTGCACAGGGTCTCGTGAAATAAATCCCTAGCACTGTTGAAGCATTCCGTTAACGCATGCTTCTTCGCTCCTATGGCACTCCGAGGTGTTACTGTCGGGGGAAATCTGGACTTTTACTTGAGGCCGGGGGGGGGCTCACAATTCTTTTGTCGGCGAGCTCCAGAGTGCTCTTGCTGAAGCTGCCAGCAAGGAAATGAGAGCAGCAGGCCTCACACGAGTACACTCAGACGGCTTCCGTCACGAGTAAACTCAGTCCTCTTATGTGAGGCCTTCCGGCAGCAAACAGAAGGTGGGCGCGAGGAGTGTGCTTCAGGCAGCTTAGGACCCGCAACTGTCTCGTCTACCACAGAGGGGCATAAGGTTTGCCCAGGGTCGCCCAGTTTCAAAGCGGAGCTCACGTAGTTATCCTCAGTGGTTTCTGATTACCTCAAGGAAACACACGGGAGGAACAGGGCCCTTCCGTGGAGGCCCTTTTGGGCACAGGGACCTCTGCGTGGGATCTAGTGGGTAAGTATGGCAGTACCTTAGATAGGCCTCAGTGACCAAGGCTGTCGTCTGGCTCATGCCTTAGCTGTGTTAAGTGTGGAAAACGTGCCGGTCCTCAGGCTGGGCCCACAGCCCAGCTTTCGCTTCTGGGAGAGTGCTGTCCCGAGTCTCCTCCTGGAGCCAGTCGTCAGCACGGTGCCTTCTGGCACTGCCGTTCTCTTTCAGTCAAGGAGGCCGTGCGACTGGCAAAGGGAGTCTGCGCAGCACTGCCTTCGCGAGGCTCTTTGACGACTGGGGCGCTCAACCCAGACAAGCCAGAGAGCAGTACGTTGCCCTTGCTATGAACGTGAAGAGCTTTCTCCAGGGCCCTGTTTAGGCTAAGTTTCCTCAGAAGCCAGGAGCCGCCGTTCCGGCACGGAGAGAAGTCATCCTGCGAAATTGGCGAACGAGCTCCTATCCTGTGTGCCCCCAGGAGCGTCGCAGAGTTAAGGCACTCCGTGGTGGAGTATGGCCTCATGGAAACCACTGCACACTCAACTCCCCCGACGTGAAACACTGGAACTTACCTTGAGGCCTGAGGTCACCTTTCGTTCGGCCGGAGCTGACCATGTGGTGCCGTGGGAGGAGTTTCTAGAAAGGGATTGCCAGCACGGTTTTCGCTTTGAGAGAACACGCAGCCTCGGCCCACAACGACAATCCTGCCATGCAGAGACGTCGGGCCGCTAGTGCTGTTCAGGCAGCTTTGAAGCCAAGCGCAAGGCGCCTCCAAACGGGGAGAAAGCGTCCTCTCCCCTCCGCGTCCCACGTTCAAGCTGAATGACGCAGCATGTTTCTCGGAAGGCTCTGCCGAGCTATCTGGTACAAGGGAGAGGGTGCCTGCCTCTGCTGAGAAAGGTTTTGACGTGGGGATTGCTGGACATGAGGAAGAGCGTTCCCCAGGCCGTGCAAAGTTTAGGCTTTGGTGATTCTGGATGGTCCCAAGGGTCCAGAATCGTCCCTGGGGAAGCTGTCCTCGTTTTCTTTCTCCGGCTGGAAGTAAACAGCTGGCAACCGACTGCCGTCCGCAGACGTCCTGGGGGAGCCCCCCGGTTTCATTTGGGACGCACATTGGTGTCTCACAGAAGAGCCCAAATTCCTAATTGGGGGCACACCAGCATGGAATGTCAGGCTGTTTAGAAGTGCGTACCCTGAGGCAGTTGGAAGGCCGTACAAACAAAAGCTTTCGAGCGAAAAGGGCAGCGCTTCGCCAACGTCGTTGCACGTTCAAGGAGCTTAATCAAACGAATGCATTTACTTCCTGTGGCTCAAATGCAACAGAGGGGTTGGACGGCATACAGTGCCCTATGACATTTCTTACAACAAACGTGAGTGCACAGGGTCTCGTGAAATAAATCCCTAGCACTGTTGAAACATTCCGTTAACGCATGCTTCTTCGCTCCTATGGCACTCCGAGGTGTTACTGACGGGGGAAATCTGGACTTTTACTTGAGGCCGGGGGGGGCTCACAATTCTTTTGTCGGCGAGCTCCAGAGTGCTCTTGCTGAAGCTCCCAGCAAGGAACTGAGAGCAGCAGGCCTCACACGAGTACACTCAGACGGCTTCCGTCACGAGTAAACTCAGTCCTCTTATGTGAGGCCTTCCGGCAGCAAAGAGAAGGTGGGCGCGAGGAGTCTGCTTCAGGCAGCTTAGGACCCGCAACTGTGTCGTCTACCACGGAGGGGAATAAGGTTTGCCCAGGGTCGCCCAGTTTCAAAGCGGAGCTCACGTAGTTATCCTCAGTGGTTTCTGATTACCTCAAGGAAACACACGGGAGGAACAGGGCCCTTCCGTGGAGGCCCTTTTGGGCACAGGGACCTCTGCGTGGGATCTAGTGGGTAAGTATGGCAGTACCTTAGATAGGCCTCAGTGACCAAGGCTGTCGTCTGGCTCATGCCTTAGCTGTGTTAAGTGTGGAAAACGTGCCGGTCCTCAGGCTGGGCCCACAGCCCAGCTTTCGCTTCTGGGAGAGTGCTGTCCCGAGTCTCCTCCTGGAGCCAGTCGTCAGCACGGTGCCTTCTGGCACTGCCGTTCTCTTTCAGTCAAGGAGGCCGTGCGACTGGCAAAGGGAGTCTGCGCAGCACTGCCTTCGCGAGGCTCTTTGACGACTGGGGCGCTCAACCCAGACAAGCCAGAGAGCAGTACGTTGCCCTTGCTATGAACGTGAAGAGCTTTCTCCAGGGCCCTGTTTAGGCTAAGGTTCCTCAGAAGCCAGGAGCCGCCGTTCCGGCACGGAGAGAAGTCATCCTGCGAAATTGGCGAACGAGCTCCTATCCTGTGTGCCCCCAGGAGCGTCGCAGAGTTAAGGCACTCCGTGGTGGAGTATGGCCTCATGGAAACCACTGCACACTCAACTCCCCCGACGTGAAACACTGGAACTTACCTTGAGGCCTGAGGTCACCTTTCGTTCGGCCGGAGCTGACCATGTGGTGCCGTGGGAGGAGTTTCTAGAAAGGGATTGCCAGCACGGTTTTCGCTTTGAGAGAACACGCAGCCTCGGCCCACAACGACAATCCTGCCGTGCAGAGACGTCGGGCCGCTAGTGCTGTTCAGGCAGCTTTGAAGCCAAGCGCAAGGCGCCTCCAAACGGGGAGAGAGCGTCCTCTCCCCTCCGCGTCCCACGTTCAAGCTGAATGACGCAGCATGTTTCTCGGAAGGCTCTGCCGAGCTATCTGGTACAAGGGAGAGGGTGCCTGCCTCTGCTGAGAAAGGTTTTGACGTGGGGATTGCTGGACATGAGGAAGAGCGTTCCCCAGGCCGTGCAAAGTTTAGGCTTTGGTGATTCTGGATGGTCCCAAGGGTCCAGAATCGTCCCTGGGGAAGCTGTCCTCGTTTTCTTTCTCCGGCTGGAAGTAAACAGCTGGCAACCGACTGCCGTCCGCAGACGTCCTGGGGGAGCCCCCCGGTTTCATTTGGGACGCACATTGGTGTCTCACAGAAGAGCCCAAATTCCTAATTGGGGGCACACCAGCATGGAATGTAAGGCTGTTTAGAAGTGTGTACCCCGAGGCCGTTGGAAGACCGTACAAACGAGAGCTTTCGAGCGAACAGGGCAGCGCTTCGCCATCGTCGTTGCACGTTCACGGAGCTTAATCAAACGAATGCATTTACTTCCTGTGGCTCAAACGCAACAGAGGGGTTGGACGGCCTACAGTGCCCTTTGACAGTTCTTACAACGAACGTGAGTGCACAGGGTCTCGTGAAATAAATCCCTAGCACTGTTGAAGCATTCCGTTAACGCATGCTTCTTCGCTCCTATGGCACTCCGAGGTGTTACTGACGGGGGAAATCTGGACTTTTACTTGAGGCCGGGGGGGGCTCACAATTCTTTTGTCAGCGAGCTCCAGAGTGCTCTTGCTGAAGCTCCCAGCAAGGAACTGAGAGCAGCAGGCCTCACACGAGTACACTCAGACGGCTTCCGTCACGAGTAAACTCAGGCCTCTTATGTGAGGCCTTCCGGCAGCAAACAGAAGGTGGGCGCGAGGAGTGTGCTTCAGGCAGCTTAGGACCCGCAACTGTCTTGTCTACCACGGAGGGGAATAAGGTTTGCCCAGGGTCGCCCAGTTTCAAA
This sequence comes from Globicephala melas, assembly GCF_963455315.2. NCBI lineage: Eukaryota > Metazoa > Chordata > Mammalia > Artiodactyla > Delphinidae > Globicephala > Globicephala melas. The sequence goes on along the minus strand of NW_027207235.1, from coordinate 1,227,600 downwards.
GCGGAGCTCACGTAGTTATCCTCAGTGGTTTCTGATTACCTCAAGGAAACACACGGGAGGAACAGGGCCCTTCCGTGGAGGCCCTTTTGGGCACAGGGACCTCTGCGTGGGATCTACTGGGTAAGTATGGCAGTACCTTAGATAGGCCTCAGTGACCAAGGCTGTCGTCTGGCTCATGCCTTAGCTGTGTTAAGTGTGGAAAACGTGCCGGTCCTCAGGCTGGGCCCACAGCCCAGCTTTCGCTTCTGGGAGAGTGCTGTTCCGAGTCTCCTCCTGGAGCCAGTCGTCAGCACGGTGCCTTCTGGCACTGCCGTTCTCTTTCAGTCAAGGAGGCCGTGCGACTGGCAAAGGGAGTCTGCGCAGCACTGCCTTCGCGAGGCTCTTTGACGACTGGGGCGCTCAACCCAGACAAGCCAGAGAGCAGTACGTTGCCCTTGCTATGAACGTGAAGAGCTTTCTCCAGGGCCCTGTTTAGGCTAAGTTTCCTCAGGAGCCAGGAGCCGCCGTTCGGGCACGGAGAGAAGTCATCCTGCGAAATTGGCGAACGAGCTCCTATCCTGTGTGCCCCCAGGAGCGTCGCAGGGTTAAGGCACTCCGTGGTGGAGTATGGCCTCATGGAAACCACTGCACACCCAACTCCCCCGACGTGAAACACTGGAACTTACCTTGAGGCCTGAGGTCACCTTTCGTTCGGCCGGAGCTGACCATGTGGTGCCGTGGGAGGAGTTTCTAGAAAGGGATTGCCAGCACGGTTTTCGCTTTGAGAGAACACGCAGCCTCGGCCCACAACGACAATCCTGCCATGCAGAGACGTCGGGCCGCTTGTGCTGTTCAGGCAGCTTTGAAGCCAAGCGCAAGGCGCCTCCAAATGGGCAGAAAGCGTCCTCTCCCCTCCGCGTCCCACGTTCAAGCTGAATGACGCAGCATGTTTCTCGGAAGGCTCTGCCGAGCTATCTGGTACAAGGGAGAGGGTGCCTGCCTCTGCTGAGAAAGGTTTTGACGTGGGGATTGCTGGACATGAGGAAGAGCGTTCCCCAGGCCGTGCAAAGTTTAGGCTTTGGTGATTCTGGATGGTCCCAAGGGTCCAGAATCGTCCCTGGGGAAGCTGTCCTCGTTTTCTTTCTCCGGCTGGAAGTAAACAGCTGGCAACCGACTGCCGTCCGCAGACGTCCTGGGGGAGCCCCCCGGTTTCATTTGGGACGCACATTGGTGTCTCACAGAAGAGCCCAAATTCCTAATTGGGGGCACACCAGCATGGAATGTAAGGCTGTTTAGAAGTGTGTACCCCGAGGCCGTTGGAAGGCCGTACAAACGAGAGCTTTCGAGCGAACAGGGCAGCGCTTCGCCATCGTCGTTGCACGTTCACGGAGCTTAATCAAACGAATGCATTTACTTCCTGTGGCTCAAACGCAACAGAGGGGTTGGACGGCCTACAGTGCCCTTTGACAGTTCTTACAACGAACGTGAGTGCACAGGGTCTCGTGAAATAAATCCCTAGCACTGTTGAAGCATTGCGTTAACGCATGCTTCTTCGCTCCTATGGCACTCCGAGGTGTTACTGACGGGGGAAATCTGGACTTTTACTTGAGGCCGGGGGGGCTCACAATTCTTTTGTCGGCGAGCTCCAGAGTGCTCTTGCTGAAGCTCCCAGCAAGGAACTGAGAGCAGCAGGCCTCACACGAGTACACTCAGACGGCTTCCGTCACGAGTAAACTCAGGCCTCTTATGTGAGGCCTTCCGGCAGCAAACAGAAGGTGGGCGCGAGGAGTGTGCTTCAGGCAGCTTAGGACCCGCAACTGTCTCGTCTACCACGGAGGGGAATAAGGTTTGCCCAGGGTCGCCCAGTTTCAAAGCGGAGCTCACGTAGTTATCCTCAGTGGTTTCTGATTACCTCAAGGAAACACACGGGAGGAACAGGGCCCTTCCGTGGAGGCCCTTTTGGGCACAGGGACCTCTGCGTGGGATCTAGTGGGTAAGTATGGCAGTACCTCAGATAGGCCTCAGTGACCAAGGCTGTCGTCTGGCTCATGCCTTAGCTGTGTTAAGTGTGGAAAACGTGCCGGTCCTCAGGCTGGGCCCACAGCCCAGCTTTCGCTTCTGGGAGAGTGCTGTTCCGAGTCTCCTCCTGGAGCCAGTCGTCAGCACGGTGCCTTCTGGCACTGCCGTTCTCTTTCAGTCAAGGAGGCCGTGCGACTGGCAAAGGGAGTCTGCGCAGCACTGCCTTCGCGAGGCTCTTTGACGACTGGGGCGCTCAACCCAGACAAGCCAGAGAGCAGTACGTTGCCCTTGCTATGAACGTGAAGAGCTTTCTCCAGGGCCCTGTTTAGGCTAAGTTTCCTCAGGAGCCAGGAGCCGCCGTTCGGGCACGGAGAGAAGTCATCCTGCGAAATTGGCGAACGAGCTCCTATCCTGTGTGCCCCCAGGAGCGTCGCAGGGTTAAGGCACTCCGTGGTGGAGTATGGCCTCATGGAAACCACTGCACACCCAACTCCCCCGACGTGAAACACTGGAACTTACCTTGAGGCCTGAGGTCACCTTTCGTTCGGCCGGAGCTGACCATGTGGTGCCGTGGGAGGAGTTTCTAGAAAGGGATTGCCAGCACGGTTTTCGCTTTGAGAGAACACGCAGCCTCGGCCCACAACGACAATCCTGCCATGCAGAGACGTCGGGCCGCTTGTGCTGTTCAGGCAGCTTTGAAGCCAAGCGCAAGGCGCCTCCAAATGGGCAGAAAGCGTCCTCTCCCCTCCGCGTCCCACGTTCAAGCTGAATGACGCAGCATGTTTCTCGGAAGGCTCTGCCGAGCTATCTGGTACAAGGGAGAGGGTGCCTGCCTCTGCTGAGAAAGGTTTTGACGTGGGGATTGCTGGACATGAGGAAGAGCGTTCCCCAGGCCGTGCAAAGTTTAGGCTTTGGTGATTCTGGATGGTCCCAAGGGTCCAGAATCGTCCCTGGGGAAGCTGTCCTCGTTTTCTTTCTCCGGCTGGAAGTAAACAGCTGGCAACCGACTGCCGTCCGCAGACGTCCTGGGGGAGCCCCCCGGTTTCATTTGGGACGCACATTGGTGTCTCACAGAAGAGCCCAAATTCCTAATTGGGGGCACACCAGCATGGAATGTAAGGCTGTTTAGAAGTGTGTACCCCGAGGCCGTTGGAAGGCCGTACAAACGAGAGCTTTCGAGCGAACAGGGCAGCGCTTCGCCATCGTCGTTGCACGTTCACGGAGCTTAATCAAACGAATGCATTTACTTCCTGTGGCTCAAACGCAACAGAGGGGTTGGACGGCCTACAGTGCCCTTTGACAGTTCTTACAACGAACGTGAGTGCACAGGGTCTCGTGAAATAAATCCCTAGCACTGTTGAAGCATTGCGTTAACGCATGCTTCTTCGCTCCTATGGCACTCCGAGGTGTTACTGACGGGGGAAATCTGGACTTTTACTTGAGGCCGGGGGGGCTCACAATTCTTTTGTCGGCGAGCTCCAGAGTGCTCTTGCTGAAGCTCCCAGCAAGGAACTGAGAGCAGCAGGCCTCACACGAGTACACTCAGACGGCTTCCGTCACGAGTAAACTCAGGCCTCTTATGTGAGGCCTTCCGGCAGCAAACAGAAGGTGGGCGCGAGGAGTGTGCTTCAGGCAGCTTAGGACCCGCAACTGTCTCGTCTACCACGGAGGGGAATAAGGTTTGCCCAGGGTCGCCCAGTTTCAAAGCGGAGCTCACGTAGTTATCCTCAGTGGTTTCTGATTACCTCAAGGAAACACACGGGAGGAACAGGGCCCTTCCGTGGAGGCCCTTTTGGGCACAGGGACCTCTGCGTGGGATCTAGTGGGTAAGTATGGCAGTACCTCAGATAGGCCTCAGTGACCAAGGCTGTCGTCTGGCTCATGCCTTAGCTGTGTTAAGTGTGGAAAACGTGCCGGTCCTCAGGCTGGGCCCACAGCCCAGCTTTCGCTTCTGGGAGAGTGCTGTTCCGAGTCTCCTCCTGGAGCCAGTCGTCAGCACGGTGCCTTCTGGCACTGCCGTTCTCTTTCAGTCAAGGAGGCCGTGCGACTGGCAAAGGGAGTCTGCGCAGCACTGCCTTCGCGAGGCTCTTTGACGACTGGGGCGCTCAACCCAGACAAGCCAGAGAGCAGTACGTTCCCCTTGCTATGAACGTGAAGAGCTTTCTCCAGGGCCCTGTTTAGGCTAAGGTTCCTCAGGAGCCAGGAGCCGCCGTTCGGGCACGGAGAGAAGTCATCCTGCGAAATTGGCGAACGAGCTCCTATCCTGTGTGCCCCCAGGAGCGTCGCAGGGTTAAGGCACTCCGTGGTGGAGTATGGCCTCATGGAAACCACTGCACACCCAACTCCCCCGACGTGAAACACTGGAACTTACCTTGAGGCCTGAGGTCACCTTTCGTTCGGCCGGAGCTGACCATGTGGTGCCGTGGGAGGAGTTTCTAGAAAGGGATTGCCAGCACGGTTTTCGCTTTGAGAGAACACGCAGCCTCGGCCCACAACGACAATCCTGCCATGCAGAGACGTCGGGCCGCTAGTGCTGTTCAGGCAGCTTTGAAGCCAAGCGCAAGGCGCCTCCAAACGGGGAGAAAGCGTCCTCTCCCCTCCGCGTCCCACGTTCAAGCTGAATGACGCAGCATGTTTCTCGGAAGGCTCTGCCGAGCTATCTGGTACAAGGGAGAGGGTGCCTGCCTCTGCTGAGAAAGGTTTTGACGTGGGGATTGCTGGACATGAGGAAGAGCGTTCCCCAGGCCGTGCAAAGTTTAGGCTTTGGTGATTCTGGATGGTCCCAAGGGTCCAGAATCGTCCCTGGGGAAGCTGTCCTCGTTTTCTTTCTCCGGCTGGAAGTAAACAGCTGGCAACCGACTGCCGTCCGCAGACGTCCTGGGGGAGCCCCCCGGTTTCATTTGGGACGCACATTGGTGTCTCACAGAAGAGCCCAAATTCCTAATTGGGGGCACACCAGCATGGAATGTCAGGCTGTTTAGAAGTGCGTACCCTGAGGCAGTTGGAAGGCCGTACAAACAAAAGCTTTCGAGCGAAAAGGGCAGCGCTTCGCCAACGTCGTTGCACGTTCAAGGAGCTTAATCAAACGAATGCATTTACTTCCTGTGGCTCAAATGCAACAGAGGGGTTGGACGGCATACAGTGCCCTATGACATTTCTTACAACAAACGTGAGTGCACAGGGTCTCGTGAAATAAATCCCTAGCACTGTTGAAACATTCCGTTAACGCATGCTTCTTCGCTCCTATGGCACTCCGAGGTGTTACTGACGGGGGAAATCTGGACTTTTACTTGAGGCCGGGGGGGGCTCACAATTCTTTTGTCGGCGAGCTCCAGAGTGCTCTTGCTGAAGCTCCCAGCAAGGAACTGAGAGCAGCAGGCCTCACACGAGTACACTCAGACGGCTTCCGTCACGAGTAAACTCAGTCCTCTTATGTGAGGCCTTCCGGCAGCAAAGAGAAGGTGGGCGCGAGGAGTCTGCTTCAGGCAGCTTAGGACCCGCAACTGTGTCGTCTACCACGGAGGGGAATAAGGTTTGCCCAGGGTCGCCCAGTTTCAAAGCGGAGCTCACGTAGTTATCCTCAGTGGTTTCTGATTACCTCAAGGAAACACACGGGAGGAACAGGGCCCTTCCGTGGAGGCCCTTTTGGGCACAGGGACCTCTGCGTGGGATCTAGTGGGTAAGTATGGCAGTACCTTAGATAGGCCTCAGTGACCAAGGCTGTCGTCTGGCTCATGCCTTAGCTGTGTTAAGTGTGGAAAACGTGCCGGTCCTCAGGCTGGGCCCACAGCCCAGCTTTCGCTTCTGGGAGAGTGCTGTCCCGAGTCTCCTCCTGGAGCCAGTCGTCAGCACGGTGCCTTCTGGCACTGCCGTTCTCTTTCAGTCAAGGAGGCCGTGCGACTGGCAAAGGGAGTCTGCGCAGCACTGCCTTCGCGAGGCTCTTTGACGACTGGGGCGCTCAACCCAGACAAGCCAGAGAGCAGTACGTTGCCCTTGCTATGAACGTGAAGAGCTTTCTCCAGGGCCCTGTTTAGGCTAAGGTTCCTCAGGAGCCAGGAGCCGCCGTTCGGGCATGGAGAGAAGTCATCCTGCGAAATTGGCGAACGAGCTCCTATCCTGTGTGCCCCCAGGAGCGTCGCAGGGTTAAGGCACTCCGTGGTGGAGTATGGCCTCATGGAAACCACTGCACACCCAACTCCCCCGACGTGAAACACTGGAACTTACCTTGAGGCCTGAGGTCACCTTTCGTTCGGCCGGAGCTGACCATGTGGTGCCGTGGGAGGAGTTTCTAGAAAGGGATTGCCAGCACGGTTTTCGCTTTGAGAGAACACGCAGCCTCGGCCCACAACGACAATCCTGCCATGCAGAGACGTCGGGCCGCTAGTGCTGTTCAGGCAGCTTTGAAGCCAAGCGCAAGGCGCCTCCAAACGGGGAGAAAGCGTCCTCTCCCCTCCGCGTCCCACGTTCAAGCTGAATGACGCAGCATGTTTCTCGGAAGGCTCTGCCGAGCTATCTGGTACAAGGGAGAGGGTGCCTGCCTCTGCTGAGAAAGGTTTTGACGTGGGGATTGCTGGACATGAGGAAGAGCGTTCCCCAGGCCGTGCAAAGTTTAGGCTTTGGTGATTCTGGATGGTCCCAAGGGTCCAGAATCGTCCCTGGGGAAGCTGTCCTCGTTTTCTTTCTCCGGCTGGAAGTAAACAGCTGGCAACCGACTGCCGTCCGCAGACGTCCTGGGGGAGCCCCCCGGTTTCATTTGGGACGCACATTGGTGTCTCACAGAAGAGCCCAAATTCCTAATTGGGGGCACACCAGCATGGAATGTCAGGCTGTTTAGAAGTGCGTACCCTGAGGCAGTTGGAAGGCCGTACAAACAAAAGCTTTCGAGCGAAAAGGGCAGCGCTTCGCCAACGTCGTTGCACGTTCAAGGAGCTTAATCAAACGAATGCATTTACTTCCTGTGGCTCAAATGCAACAGAGGGGTTGGACGGCATACAGTGCCCTATGACATTTCTTACAACAAACGTGAGTGCACAGGGTCTCGTGAAATAAATCCCTAGCACTGTTGAAACATTCCGTTAACGCATGCTTCTTCGCTCCTATGGCACTCCGAGGTGTTACTGACGGGGGAAATCTGGACTTTTACTTGAGGCCGGGGGGGGCTCACAATTCTTTTGTCGGCGAGCTCCAGAGTGCTCTTGCTGAAGCTCCCAGCAAGGAACTGAGAGCAGCAGGCCTCACACGAGTACACTCAGACGGCTTCCGTCACGAGTAAACTCAGTCCTCTTATGTGAGGCCTTCCGGCAGCAAAGAGAAGGTGGGCGCGAGGAGTCTGCTTCAGGCAGCTTAGGACCCGCAACTGTGTCGTCTACCACGGAGGGGAATAAGGTTTGCCCAGGGTCGCCCAGTTTCAAAGCGGAGCTCACGTAGTTATCCTCAGTGGTTTCTGATTACCTCAAGGAAACACACGGGAGGAACAGGGCCCTTCCGTGGAGGCCCTTTTGGGCACAGGGACCTCTGCGTGGGATCTAGTGGGTAAGTATGGCAGTACCTTAGATAGGCCTCAGTGACCAAGGCTGTCGTCTGGCTCATGCCTTAGCTGTGTTAAGTGTGGAAAACGTGCCGGTCCTCAGGCTGGGCCCACAGCCCAGCTTTCGCTTCTGGGAGAGTGCTGTCCCGAGTCTCCTCCTGGAGCCAGTCGTCAGCACGGTGCCTTCTGGCACTGCCGTTCTCTTTCAGTCAAGGAGGCCGTGCGACTGGCAAAGGGAGTCTGCGCAGCACTGCCTTCGCGAGGCTCTTTGACGACTGGGGCGCTCAACCCAGACAAGCCAGAGAGCAGTACGTTGCCCTTGCTATGAACGTGAAGAGCTTTCTCCAGGGCCCTGTTTAGGCTAAGGTTCCTCAGAAGCCAGGAGCCGCCGTTCCGGCACGGAGAGAAGTCATCCTGCGAAATTGGCGAATGAGCTCCTATCCTGTGTGCCCCCAGGAGCGTCGCAGAGTTAAGGCACTCCGTGGTGGAGTATGGCCTCATGGAAACCACTGCACACTCAACTCCCCCGACGTGAAACACTGGAACTTACCTTGAGGCCTGAGGTCACCTTTCGTTCGGCCGGAGCTGACCATGTGGTGCCGTGGGAGGAGTTTCTAGAAAGGGATTGCCAGCACGGTTTTCGCTTTGAGAGAACACGCAGCCTCGGCCCACAACGACAATCCTGCCGTGCAGAGACGTCGGGCCGCTAGTGCTGTTCAGGCAGCTTTGAAGCCAAGCGCAAGGCGCCTCCAAACGGGGAGAGAGCGTCCTCTCCCCTCCGCGTCCCACGTTCAAGCTGAATGACGCAGCATGTTTCTCGGAAGGCTCTGCCGAGCTATCTGGTACAAGGGAGAGGGTGCCTGCCTCTGCTGAGAAAGGTTTTGACGTGGGGATTGCTGGACATGAGGAAGAGCGTTCCCCAGGCCGTGCAAAGTTTAGGCTTTGGTGATTCTGGATGGTCCCAAGGGTCCAGAATCGTCCCTGGGGAAGCTGTCCTCGTTTTCTTTCTCCGGCTGGAAGTAAACAGCTGGCAACCGACTGCCGTCCGCAGACGTCCTGGGGGAGCCCCCCGGTTTCATTTGGGACGCACATTGGTGTCTCACAGAAGAGCCCAAATTCCTAATTGGGGGCACACCAGCATGGAATGTCAGGCTGTTTAGAAGTGCGTACCCTGAGGCAGTTGGAAGGCCGTACAAACAAAAGCTTTCGAGCGAAAAGGGCAGCGCTTCGCCAACGTCGTTGCACGTTCAAGGAGCTTAATCAAACGAATGCATTTACTTCCTGTGGCTCAAATGCAACAGAGGGGTTGGACGGCATACAGTGCCCTATGACATTTCTTACAACAAACGTGAGTGCACAGGGTCTCGTGAAATAAATCCCTAGCACTGTTGAAACATTCCGTTAACGCATGCTTCTTCGCTCCTATGGCACTCCGAGGTGTTACTGACGGGGGAAATCTGGACTTTTACTTGAGGCCGGGGGGGGCTCACAATTCTTTTGTCGGCGAGCTCCAGAGTGCTCTTGCTGAAGCTCCCAGCAAGGAACTGAGAGCAGCAGGCCTCACACGAGTACACTCAGACGGCTTCCGTCACGAGTAAACTCAGTCCTCTTATGTGAGGCCTTCCGGCAGCAAAGAGAAGGTGGGCGCGAGGAGTCTGCTTCAGGCAGCTTAGGACCCGCAACTGTGTCGTCTACCACGGAGGGGAATAAGGTTTGCCCAGGGTCGCCCAGTTTCAAAGCGGAGCTCACGTAGTTATCCTCAGTGGTTTCTGATTACCTCAAGGAAACACACGGGAGGAACAGGGCCCTTCCGTGGAGGCCCTTTTGGGCACAGGGACCTCTGCGTGGGATCTAGTGGGTAAGTATGGCAGTACCTTAGATAGGCCTCAGTGACCAAGGCTGTCGTCTGGCTCATGCCTTAGCTGTGTTAAGTGTGGAAAACGTGCCGGTCCTCAGGCTGGGCCCACAGCCCAGCTTTCGCTTCTGGGAGAGTGCTGTCCCGAGTCTCCTCCTGGAGCCAGTCGTCAGCACGGTGCCTTCTGGCACTGCCGTTCTCTTTCAGTCAAGGAGGCCGTGCGACTGGCAAAGGGAGTCTGCGCAGCACTGCCTTCGCGAGGCTCTTTGACGACTGGGGCGCTCAACCCAGACAAGCCAGAGAGCAGTACGTTGCCCTTGCTATGAACGTGAAGAGCTTTCTCCAGGGCCCTGTTTAGGCTAAGGTTCCTCAGAAGCCAGGAGCCGCCGTTCCGGCACGGAGAGAAGTCATCCTGCGAAATTGGCGAACGAGCTCCTATCCTGTGTGCCCCCAGGAGCGTCGCAGAGTTAAGGCACTCCGTGGTGGAGTATGGCCTCATGGAAACCACTGCACACTCAACTCCCCCGACGTGAAACACTGGAACTTACCTTGAGGCCTGAGGTCACCTTTCGTTCGGCCGGAGCTGACCATGTGGTGCCGTGGGAGGAGTTTCTAGAAAGGGATTGCCAGCACGGTTTTCGCTTTGAGAGAACACGCAGCCTCGGCCCACAACGACAATCCTGCCGTGCAGAGACGTCGGGCCGCTAGTGCTGTTCAGGCAGCTTTGAAGCCAAGCGCAAGGCGCCTCCAAACGGGGAGAGAGCGTCCTCTCCCCTCCGCGTCCCACGTTCAAGCTGAATGACGCAGCATGTTTCTCGGAAGGCTCTGCCGAGCTATCTGGTACAAGGGAGAGGGTGCCTGCCTCTGCTGAGAAAGGTTTTGACGTGGGGATTGCTGGACATGAGGAAGAGCGTTCCCCAGGCCGTGCAAAGTTTAGGCTTTGGTGATTCTGGATGGTCCCAAGGGTCCAGAATCGTCCCTGGGGAAGCTGTCCTCGTTTTCTTTCTCCGGCTGGAAGTAAACAGCTGGCAACCGACTGCCGTCCGCAGACGTCCTGGGGGAGCCCCCCGGTTTCATTTGGGACGCACATTGGTGTCTCACAGAAGAGCCCAAATTCCTAATTGGGGGCACACCAGCATGGAATGTCAGGCTGTTTAGAAGTGCGTACCCTGAGGCAGTTGGAAGGCCGTACAAACAAAAGCTTTCGAGCGAAAAGGGCAGCGCTTCGCCAACGTCGTTGCACGTTCAAGGAGCTTAATCAAACGAATGCATTTACTTCCTGTGGCTCAAATGCAACAGAGGGGTTGGACGGCATACAGTGCCCTATGACATTTCTTACAACAAACGTGAGTGCACAGGGTCTCGTGAAATAAATCCCTAGCACTGTTGAAACATTCCGTTAACGCATGCTTCTTCGCTCCTATGGCACTCCGAGGTGTTACTGACGGGGGAAATCTGGACTTTTACTTGAGGCCGGGGGGGGCTCACAATTCTTTTGTCGGCGAGCTCCAGAGTGCTCTTGCTGAAGCTCCCAGCAAGGAACTGAGAGCAGCAGGCCTCACACGAGTACACTCAGACGGCTTCCGTCACGAGTAAACTCAGTCCTCTTATGTGAGGCCTTCCGGCAGCAAAGAGAAGGTGGGCGCGAGGAGTCTGCTTCAGGCAGCTTAGGACCCGCAACTGTGTCGTCTACCACGGAGGGGAATAAGGTTTGCCCAGGGTCGCCCAGTTTCAAAGCGGAGCTCACGTAGTTATCCTCAGTGGTTTCTGATTACCTCAAGGAAACACACGGGAGGAACAGGGCCCTTCCGTGGAGGCCCTTTTGGGCACAGGGACCTCTGCGTGGGATCTAGTGGGTAAGTATGGCAGTACCTTAGATAGGCCTCAGTGACCAAGGCTGTCGTCTGGCTCATGCCTTAGCTGTGTTAAGTGTGGAAAACGTGCCGGTCCTCAGGCTGGGCCCACAGCCCAGCTTTCGCTTCTGGGAGAGTGCTGTTCCGAGTCTCCTCCTGGAGCCAGTCGTCAGCACGGTGCCTTCTGGCACTGCCGTTCTCTTTCAGTCAAGGAGGCCGTGCGACTGGCAAAGGGAGTCTGCGCAGCACTGCCTTCGCGAGGCTCTTTGACGACTGGGGCGCTCAACCCAGACAAGCCAGAGAGCAGTACGTTCCCCTTGCTATGAACGTGAAGAGCTTTCTCCAGGGCCCTGTTTAGGCTAAGTTTCCTCAGGAGCCAGGAGCCGCCGTTCGGGCACGGAGAGAAGTCATCCTGCGAAATTGGCGAACGAGCTCCTATCCTGTGTGCCCCCAGGAGCGTCGCAGGGTTAAGGCACTCCGTGGTGGAGTATGGCCTCATGGAAACCACTGCACACCCAACTCCCCCGACGTGAAACACTGGAACTTACCTTGAGGCCTGAGGTCACCTTTCGTTCGGCCGGAGCTGACCATGTGGTGCCGTGGGAGGAGTTTCTAGAAAGGGATTGCCAGCACGGTTTTCGCTTTGAGAGAACACGCAGCCTCGGCCCACAACGACAATCCTGCCATGCAGAGACGTCGGGCCGCTAGTGCTGTTCAGGCAGCTTTGAAGCCAAGCGCAAGGCGCCTCCAAACGGGGAGAAAGCGTCCTCTCCCCTCCGCGTCCCACGTTCAAGCTGAATGACGCAGCATGTTTCTCGGAAGGCTCTGCCGAGCTATCTGGTACAAGGGAGAGGGTGCCTGCCTCTGCTGAGAAAGGTTTTGACGTGGGGATTGCTGGACATGAGGAAGAGCGTTCCCCAGGCCGTGCAAAGTTTAGGCTTTGGTGATTCTGGATGGTCCCAAGGGTCCAGAATCGTCCCTGGGGAAGCTGTCCTCGTTTTCTTTCTCCGGCTGGAAGTAAACAGCTGGCAACCGACTGCCGTCCGCAGACGTCCTGGGGGAGCCCCCCGGTTTCATTTGGGACGCACATTGGTGTCTCACAGAAGAGCCCAAATTCCTAATTGGGGGCACACCAGCATGGAATGTCAGGCTGTTTAGAAGTGCGTACCCTGAGGCAGTTGGAAGGCCGTACAAACAAAAGCTTTCGAGCGAAAAGGGCAGCGCTTCGCCAACGTCGTTGCACGTTCAAGGAGCTTAATCAAACGAATGCATTTACTTCCTGTGGCTCAAATGCAACAGAGGGGTTGGACGGCATACAGTGCCCTATGACATTTCTTACAACAAACGTGAGTGCACAGGGTCTCGTGAAATAAATCCCTAGCACTGTTGAAACATTCCGTTAACGCATGCTTCTTCGCTCCTATGGCACTCCGAGGTGTTACTGACGGGGGAAATCTGGACTTTTACTTGAGGCCGGGGGGGGCTCACAATTCTTTTGTCGGCGAGCTCCAGAGTGCTCTTGCTGAAGCTCCCAGCAAGGAACTGAGAGCAGCAGGCCTCACACGAGTACACTCAGACGGCTTCCGTCACGAGTAAACTCAGTCCTCTTATGTGAGGCCTTCCGGCAGCAAAGAGAAGGTGGGCGCGAGGAGTCTGCTTCAGGCAGCTTAGGACCCGCAACTGTGTCGTCTACCACGGAGGGGAATAAGGTTTGCCCAGGGTCGCCCAGTTTCAAAGCGGAGCTCACGTAGTTATCCTCAGTGGTTTCTGATTACCTCAAGGAAACACACGGGAGGAACAGGGCCCTTCCGTGGAGGCCCTTTTGGGCACAGGGACCTCTGCGTGGGATCTAGTGGGTAAGTATGGCAGTACCTTAGATAGGCCTCAGTGACCAAGGCTGTCGTCTGGCTCATGCCTTAGCTGTGTTAAGTGTGGAAAACGTGCCGGTCCTCAGGCTGGGCCCACAGCCCAGCTTTCGCTTCTGGGAGAGTGCTGTCCCGAGTCTCCTCCTGGAGCCAGTCGTCAGCACGGTGCCTTCTGGCACTGCCGTTCTCTTTCAGTCAAGGAGGCCGTGCGACTGGCAAAGGGAGTCTGCGCAGCACTGCCTTCGCGAGGCTCTTTGACGACTGGGGCGCTCAACCCAGACAAGCCAGAGAGCAGTACGTTGCCCTTGCTATGAACGTGAAGAGCTTTCTCCAGGGCCCTGTTTAGGCTAAGGTTCCTCAGAAGCCAGGAGCCGCCGTTCCGGCACGGAGAGAAGTCATCCTGCGAAATTGGCGAATGAGCTCCTATCCTGTGTGCCCCCAGGAGCGTCGCAGAGTTAAGGCACTCCGTGGTGGAGTATGGCCTCATGGAAACCACTGCACACTCAACTCCCCCGACGTGAAACACTGGAACTTACCTTGAGGCCTGAGGTCACCTTTCGTTCGGCCGGAGCTGACCATGTGGTGCCGTGGGAGGAGTTTCTAGAAAGGGATTGCCAGCACGGTTTTCGCTTTGAGAGAACACGCAGCCTCGGCCCACAACGACAATCCTGCCGTGCAGAGACGTCGGGCCGCTAGTGCTGTTCAGGCAGCTTTGAAGCCAAGCGCAAGGCGCCTCCAAACGGGGAGAGAGCGTCCTCTCCCCTCCGCGTCCCACGTTCAAGCTGAATGACGCAGCATGTTTCTCGGAAGGCTCTGCCGAGCTATCTGGTACAAGGGAGAGGGTGCCTGCCTCTGCTGAGAAAGGTTTTGACGTGGGGATTGCTGGACATGAGGAAGAGCGTTCCCCAGGCCGTGCAAAGTTTAGGCTTTGGTGATTCTGGATGGTCCCAAGGGTCCAGAATCGTCCCTGGGGAAGCTGTCCTCGTTTTCTTTCTCCGGCTGGAAGTAAACAGCTGGCAACCGACTGCCGTCCGCAGACGTCCTGGGGGAGCCCCCCGGTTTCATTTGGGACGCACATTGGTGTCTCACAGAAGAGCCCAAATTCCTAATTGGGGGCACACCAGCATGGAATGTCAGGCTGTTTAGAAGTGCGTACCCTGAGGCAGTTGGAAGGCCGTACAAACAAAAGCTTTCGAGCGAAAAGGGCAGCGCTTCGCCAACGTCGTTGCATGTTCAAGGAGCTTAATCAAACGAATGCATTTACTTCCTGTGGCTCAAATGCAACAGAGGGGTTGGACGGCATACAGTGCCCTATGACATTTCTTACAACAAACGTGAGTGCACAGGGTCTCGTGAAATAAATCCCTAGCACTGTTGAAACATTCCGTTAACGCATGCTTCTTCGCTCCTATGGCACTCCGAGGTGTTACTGACGGGGGAAATCTGGACTTTTACTTGAGGCCGGGGGGGGCTCACAATTCTTTTGTCGGCGAGCTCCAGAGTGCTCTTGCTGAAGCTCCCAGCAAGGAACTGAGAGCAGCAGGCCTCACACGAGTACACTCAGACGGCTTCCGTCACGAGTAAACTCAGTCCTCTTATGTGAGGCCTTCCGGCAGCAAAGAGAAGGTGGGCGCGAGGAGTCTGCTTCAGGCAGCTTAGGACCCGCAACTGTGTCGTCTACCACGGAGGGGAATAAGGTTTGCCCAGGGTCGCCCAGTTTCAAAGCGGAGCTCACGTAGTTATCCTCAGTGGTTTCTGATTACCTCAAGGAAACACACGGGAGGAACAGGGCCCTTCCGTGGAGGCCCTTTTGTGCACAGGGACCTCTACGTGGGATCTAGTGGGTAAGTATGGCAGTACCTTAGATAGGCCTCAGTGACCAAGGCTGTCGTCTGGCTCATGCCTTAGCTGTGTTAAGTGTGGAAAACGTGCCGGTCCTCAGGCTGGGCCCACAGCCCAGCTTTCGCTTCTGTAAGAGTGCTGTCCCGAGTCTCCTCCTGGAGCCAGTCGTCAGCACGGTGCCTTCTGGCACTGCCGTTCTTTTTCAGTCAAAGAGACCGTGCGACTGGCAAAGGGAGTCTGCGCAGCACTGCCTTCGCGAGGTTGTTTGACGACAGGGGCGCTCAACCCAGACAAGCCAGAGAGCAGTACGTTGCCCTTGCTATGAACGTGAAGAGCTTTCTCCAGGGCCCTGTTTAGGCTAAGGTTCCTCAGAAGCCAGGAGCCGCCGTTCCGGCACGGAGAGAAGTCATCCTGCGAAATTGGCTAATGAGCTCCTATCCTGTGTGCCCCCAGGAGCGTCGCAGAGTTAAGGCACTCCGTGGTGGAGTATGGCCTCATGGAAACCACTGCACACCCAACTCCCCCGACGTGAAACACTGGAACTTACCTTGAGGCCTGAGGTCACCTTTCGTTCGGCCGGAGCTGACCATGTGGTGCCGTGGGAGGAGTTTCTAGAAAGGGATTGCCAACACGGTTTTCGCTTTGAGAGAACACGCAGCCTCGGCCCACAACGACAATCCTGCCGTGCAGAGACGTCGGGCCGCTAGTGCTGTTCAGGCAGCTTTGAAGCCAAGCGCAAGGCGCCTCCAAACGGGGAGAGAGCGTCCTCTCCCCTCCGCGTCCCACGTTCAAGCTGAATGACGCAGCATGTTTCTCGGAAGGCTCTGCCGAGCTATCTGGTACAAGGGAGAGGGTGCCTGCCTCTGCTGAGAAAGGTTTTGACGTGGGGATTGCTGGACATGAGGAAGAGCGTTCCCCAGGCCGTGCAAAGTTTAGGCTTTGGTGATTCTGGATGGTCCCAAGGGTCCAGAATCGTCCCTGGGGAAGCTGTCCTCGTTTTCTTTCTCCGGCTGGAAGTAAACAGCTGGCAACCGACTGCCGTCCGCAGACGTCCTGGGGAGCCCCCCGGTTTCATTTGGGACGCACATTGGTGTCTCACAGAAGAGCCCAAATTCCTAATTGGGGGCACACCAGCATGGAATGTAAGGCTGTTTAGAAGTGCGTACCCCGAGGCCGTTGGAAGGCCGTACAAACGAGAGCTTTCGAGCGAACAGGGCAGCGCTTCGCCATCGTCGTTGCACGTTCAGGGAGCTTAATCAAACGAATGCATTTACTTCCTGTGGCTCAAACGCAACAGAGGGGTTGGACGGCCTACAGTGCCCTTTGACAGTTCTTACAACGAACGTGAGTGCACAGGGTCTCGTGAAATAAATCCCTAGCACTGTTGAAGCATTCCGTTAACGCATGCTTCTTCGCTCCTATGGCACTCCAAGATGTTACTGACGGGGGAAATCTGGACTTTTACTTGAGGCCGGGGGGCCTCACAATTCTTTTGTCGGCGAGCTCCAGAGTGCTCTTGCTGAAGCTCCCAGCAAGGAACTGAGAGCAGCAGGCCTCACACGAGTACACTCAGACGGCTTCCGTCACGAGTAAACTCAGGCCTCTTATGTGAGGCCTTCCGGCAGCAAACAGAAGGTGGGCGCGAGGAGTGTGCTTCAGGCAGCTTAGGACCCGCAACTGTCTCGTCTACCACGGAGGGGAATAAGGTTTGCCCAGGGTCGCCCAGTTTCAAAGCGGAGCTCACGTAGTTATCCTCAGTGGTTTCTGATTACCTCAAGGAAACACACGGGAGGAACAGGGCCCTTCCGTGGAGGCCCTTTTGGGCACAGGGACCTCTGCGTGGGATCTAGTGGGTAAGTATGGCAGTACCTTAGATAGGCCTCAGTGACCAAGGCTGTCGTCTGGCTCATGCCTTAGCTGTGTTAAGTGTGGAAAACGTGCCGGTCCTCAGGCTGGGCCCACAGCCCAGCTTTCGCTTCTGGGAGAGTGCTGTTCCGAGTCTCCTCCTGGAGCCAGTCGTCAGCACGGTGCCTTCTGGCACTGCCGTTCTCTTTCAGTCAAGGAGGCCGTGCGACTGGCAAAGGGAGTCTGCGCAGCACTGCCTTCGCGAGGCTCTTTGACGACTGGGGCGCTCAACCCAGACAAGCCAGAGAGCAGTACGTTCCCCTTGCTATGAACGTGAAGAGCTTTCTCCAGGGCCCTGTTTAGGCTAAGTTTCCTCAGGAGCCAGGAGCCGCCGTTCGGGCACGGAGAGAAGTCATCCTGCGAAATTGGCGAACGAGCTCCTATCCTGTGTGCCCCCAGGAGCGTCGCAGAGTTAAGGCACTCCGTGGTGGAGTATGGCCTCATGGAAACCACTGCACACCCAACTCCCCCGACGTGAAACACTGGAACTTACCTTGAGGCCTGAGGTCACCTTTCGTTCGGCCGGAGCTGACCATGTGGTGCCGTGGGAGGAGTTTCTAGAAAGGGATTGCCAGCACGGTTTTCGCTTTGAGAGAACACGCAGCCTCGGCCCACAACGACAATCCTGCCGTGCAGAGACGTCGGGCCGCTAGTGCTGTTCAGGCAGCTTTGAAGCCAAGCGCAAGGCGCCTCCAAACGGGGAGAAAGCGTCCTCTCCCCTCCGCGTCCCACGTTCAAGCTGAATGACGCAGCATGTTTCTCGGAAGGCTCTGCCGAGCTATCTGGTACAAGGGAGAGGGTGCCTGCCTCTGCTGAGAAAGGTTTTGACGTGGGGATTGCTGGACATGAGGAAGAGCGTTCCCCAGGCCGTGCAAAGTTTAGGCTTTGGTGATTCTGGATGGTCCCAAGGGTCCAGAATCGTCCCTGGGGAAGCTGTCCTCGTTTTCTTTCTCCGGCTGGAAGTAAACAGCTGGCAACCGACTGCCGTCCGCAGACGTCCTGGGGGAGCCCCCCGGTTTCATTTGGGACGCACATTGGTGTCTCACAGAAGAGCCCAAATTCCTAATTGGGGGCACACCAGCATGGAATGTCAGGCTGTTTAGAAGTGCGTACCCTGAGGCAGTTGGAAGGCCGTACAAACAAAAGCTTTCGAGCGAAAAGGGCAGCGCTTCGCCAACGTCGTTGCACGTTCAAGGAGCTTAATCAAACGAATGCATTTACTTCCTGTGGCTCAAATGCAACAGAGGGGTTGGACGGCATACAGTGCCCTATGACATTTCTTACAACAAACGTGAGTGCACAGGGTCTCGTGAAATAAATCCCTAGCACTGTTGAAACATTCCGTTAACGCATGCTTCTTCGCTCCTATGGCACTCCGAGGTGTTACTGACGGGGGAAATCTGGACTTTTACTTGAGGCCGGGGGGGGCTCACAATTCTTTTGTCGGCGAGCTCCAGAGTGCTCTTGCTGAAGCTCCCAGCAAGGAACTGAGAGCAGCAGGCCTCACACGAGTACACTCAGACGGCTTCCGTCACGAGTAAACTCAGTCCTCTTATGTGAGGCCTTCTGGCAGCAAAGAGAAGGTGGGCGCGAGGAGTCTGCTTCAGGCAGCTTAGGACCCGCAACTGTGTCGTCTACCACGGAGGGGAATAAGGTTTGCCCAGGGTCGCCCAGTTTCAAAGCGGAGCTCACGTAGTTATCCTCAGTGGTTTCTGATTACCTCAAGGAAACACACGGGAGGAACAGGGCCCTTCCGTGGAGGCCCTTTTGTGCACAGGGACCTCTACGTGGGATCTAGTGGGTAAGTATGGCAGTACCTTAGATAGGCCTCAGTGACCAAGGCTGTCGTCTAGCTCATGCCTTAGCTGTGTTAAGTGTGGAAAACGTGCCGGTCCTCAGGCTGGGCCCACAGCCCAGCTTTCGCTTCTGTAAGAGTGCTGTCCCGAGTCTCCTCCTGGAGCCAGTCGTCAGCACGGTGCCTTCTGGCACTGCCGTTCTTTTTCAGTCAAAGAGACCGTGCGACTGGCAAAGGGAGTCTGCGCAGCACTGCCTTCGCGAGGTTGTTTGACGACAGGGGCGCTCAACCCAGACAAGCCAGAGAGCAGTACGTTGCCCTTGCTATGAACGTGAAGAGCTTTCTCCAGGGCCCTGTTTAGGCTAAGGTTCCTCAGAAGCCAGGAGCCGCCGTTCCGGCACGGAGAGAAGTCATCCTGCGAAATTGGCGAACGAGCTCCTATCCTGTGTGCCCCCAGGAGCGTCGCAGAGTTAAGGCACTCCGTGGTGGAGTATGGCCTCATGGAAACCACTGCACACCCAACTCCCCCGACGTGAAACACTGGAACTTACCTTGAGGCCTGAGGTCACCTTTCGTTCGGCCGGAGCTGACCATGTGGTGCCGTGGGAGGAGTTTCTAGAAAGGGATTGCCAACACGGTTTTCGCTTTGAGAGAACACGCAGCCTCGGCCCACAACGACAATCCTGCCGTGCAGAGACGTCGGGCCGCTAGTGCTGTTCAGGCAGCTTTGAAGCCAAGCGCAAGGCGCCTCCAAACGGGGAGAGAGCGTCCTCTCCCCTCCGCGTCCCACGTTCAAGCTGAATGACGCAGCATGTTTCTCGGAAGGCTCTGCCGAGCTATCTGGTACAAGGGAGAGGGTGCCTGCCTCTGCTGAGAAAGGTTTTGACGTGGGGATTGCTGGACATGAGGAAGAGCGTTCCCCAGGCCGTGCAAAGTTTAGGCTTTGGTGATTCTGGATGGTCCCAAGGGTCCAGAATCGTCCCTGGGGAAGCTGTCCTCGTTTTCTTTCTCCGGCTGGAAGTAAACAGCTGGCAACCGACTGCCGTCCGCAGACGTCCTGGGGGAGCCCCCCGGTTTCATTTGGGACGCACATTGGTGTCTCACAGAAGAGCCCAAATTCCTAATTGGGGGCACACCAGCATGGAATGTCAGGCTGTTTAGAAGTGCGTACCCTGAGGCAGTTGGAAGGCCGTACAAACAAAAGCTTTCGAGCGAAAAGGGCAGCGCTTCGCCAACGTCGTTGCACGTTCAAGGAGCTTAATCAAACGAATGCATTTACTTCCTGTGGCTCAAATGCAACAGAGGGGTTGGACGGCATACAGTGCCCTATGACATTTCTTACAACAAACGTGAGTGCACAGGGTCTCGTGAAATAAATCCCTAGCACTGTTGAAACATTCCGTTAACGCATGCTTCTTCGCTCCTATGGCACTCCGAGGTGTTACTGACGGGGGAAATCTGGAATTTTACTTGAGGCCGGGGGGGGCTCACAATTCTTTTGTCGGCGAGCTCCAGAGTGCTCTTGCTGAAGCTCCCAGCAAGGAACTGAGAGCAGCAGGCCTCACACGAGTACACTCAGACGGCTTCCGTCACGAGTAAACTCAGTCCTCTTATGTGAGGCCTTCTGGCAGCAAAGAGAAGGTGGGCGCGAGGAGTCTGCTTCAGGCAGCTTAGGACCCGCAACTGTGTCGTCTACCACGGAGGGGAATAAGGTTTGCCCAGGGTCGCCCAGTTTCAAAGCGGAGCTCACGTAGTTATCCTCAGTGGTTTCTGATTACCTCAAGGAAACACACGGGAGGAACAGGGCCCTTCCGTGGAGGCCCTTTTGTGCACAGGGACCTCTACGTGGGATCTAGTGGGTAAGTATGGCAGTACCTTAGATAGGCCTCAGTGACCAAGGCTGTCGTCTAGCTCATGCCTTAGCTGTGTTAAGTGTGGAAAACGTGCCGGTCCTCAGGCTGGGCCCACAGCCCAGCTTTCGCTTCTGTGAGAGTGCTGTCCCGAGTCTCCTCCTGGAGCCAGTCGTCAGCACGGTGCCTTCTGGCACTGCCGTTCTTTTTCAGTCAAAGAGACCGTGCGACTGGCAAAGGGAGTCTGCGCAGCACTGCCTTCGCGAGGTTGTTTGACGACAGGGGCGCTCAACCCAGACAAGCCAGAGAGCAGTACGTTGCCCTTGCTATGAACGTGAAGAGCTTTCTCCAGGGCCCTGTTTAGGCTAAGGTTCCTCAGAAGCCAGGAGCCGCCGTTCCGGCACGGAGAGAAGTCATCCTGCGAAATTGGCGAACGAGCTCCTATCCTGTGTGCCCCCAGGAGCGTCGCAGAGTTAAGGCACTCCGTGGTGGAGTATGGCCTCATGGAAACCACTGCACACCCAACTCCCCCGACGTGAAACACTGGAACTTACCTTGAGGCCTGAGGTCACCTTTCGTTCGGCCGGAGCTGACCATGTGGTGCCGTGGGAGGAGTTTCTAGAAAGGGATTGCCAACACGGTTTTCGCTTTGAGAGAACACGCAGCCTCGGCCCACAACGACAATCCTGCCGTGCAGAGACGTCGGGCCGCTAGTGCTGTTCAGGCAGCTTTGAAGCCAAGCGCAAGGCGCCTCCAAACGGGGAGAGAGCGTCCTCTCCCCTCCGCGTCCCACGTTCAAGCTGAATGACGCAGCATGTTTCTCGGAAGGCTCTGCCGAGCTATCTGGTACAAGGGAGAGGGTGCCTGCCTCTGCTGAGAAAGGTTTTGACGTGGGGATTGCTGGACATGAGGAAGAGCGTTCCCCAGGCCGTGCAAAGTTTAGGCTTTGGTGATTCTGGATGGTCCCAAGGGTCCAGAATCGTCCCTGGGGAAGCTGTCCTCGTTTTCTTTCTCCGGCTGGAAGTAAACAGCTGGCAACCGACTGCCGTCCGCAGACGTCCTGGGGGAGCCCCCCGGTTTCATTTGGGACGCACATTGGTGTCTCACAGAAGAGCCCAAATTCCTAATTGGGGGCACACCAGCATGGAATGTCAGGCTGTTTAGAAGTGCGTACCCTGAGGCAGTTGGAAGGCCGTACAAACAAAAGCTTTCGAGCGAAAAGGGCAGCGCTTCGCCAACGTCGTTGCACGTTCAAGGAGCTTAATCAAACGAATGCATTTACTTCCTGTGGCTCAAATGCAACAGAGGGGTTGGACGGCATACAGTGCCCTATGACATTTCTTACAACAAACGTGAGTGCACAGGGTCTCGTGAAATAAATCCCTAGCACTGTTGAAACATTCCGTTAACGCATGCTTCTTCGCTCCTATGGCACTCCGAGGTGTTACTGACGGGGGAAATCTGGACTTTTACTTGAGGCCGGGGGGGGCTCACAATTCTTTTGTCGGCGAGCTCCAGAGTGCTCTTGCTGAAGCTCCCAGCAAGGAACTGAGAGCAGCAGGCCTCACACGAGTACACTCAGACGGCTTCCGTCACGAGTAAACTCAGTCCTCTTATGTGAGGCCTTCCGGCAGCAAAGAGAAGGTGGGCGCGAGGAGTCTGCTTCAGGCAGCTTAGGACCCGCAACTGTGTCGTCTACCACGGAGGGGAATAAGGTTTGCCCAGGGTCGCCCAGTTTCAAAGCGGAGCTCACGTAGTTATCCTCAGTGGTTTCTGATTACCTCAAGGAAACACACGGGAGGAACAGGGCCCTTCCGTGGAGGCCCTTTTGGGCACAGGGACCTCTGCGTGGGATCTAGTGGGTAAGTATGGCAGTACCTTAGATAGGCCTCAGTGACCAAGGCTGTCGTCTGGCTCATGCCTTAGCTGTGTTAAGTGTGGAAAACGTGCCGGTCCTCAGGCTGGGCCCACAGCCCAGCTTTCGCTTCTGGGAGAGTGCTGTTCCGAGTCTCCTCCTGGAGCCAGTCGTCAGCACGGTGCCTTCTGGCACTGCCGTTCTCTTTCAGTCAAGGAGGCCGTGCGACTGGCAAAGGGAGTCTGCGCAGCACTGCCTTCGCGAGGCTCTTTGACGACTGGGGCGCTCAACCCAGACAAGCCAGAGAGCAGTACGTTGCCCTTGCTATGAACGTGAAGAGCTTTCTCCAGGGCCCTGTTTAGGCTAAGGTTCCTCAGAAGCCAGGAGCCGCCGTTCCGGCACGGAGAGAAGTCATCCTGCGAAATTGGCGAACGAGCTCCTATCCTGTGTGCCCCCAGGAGCGTCGCAGAGTTAAGGCACTCCGTGGTGGAGTATGGCCTCATGGAAACCACTGCACACTCAACTCCCCCGACGTGAAACACTGGAACTTACCTTGAGGCCTGAGGTCACCTTTCGTTCGGCCGGAGCTGACCATGTGGTGCCGTGGGAGGAGTTTCTAGAAAGGGATTGCCAGCACGGTTTTCGCTTTGAGAGAACACGCAGCCTCGGCCCACAACGACAATCCTGCCGTGCAGAGACGTCGGGCCGCTAGTGCTGTTCAGGCAGCTTTGAAGCCAAGCGCAAGGCGCCTCCAAACGGGGAGAGAGCGTCCTCTCCCCTCCGCGTCCCACGTTCAAGCTGAATGACGCAGCATGTTTCTCGGAAGGCTCTGCCGAGCTATCTGGTACAAGGGAGAGGGTGCCTGCCTCTGCTGAGAAAGGTTTTGACGTGGGGATTGCTGGACATGAGGAAGAGCGTTCCCCAGGCCGTGCAAAGTTTAGGCTTTGGTGATTCTGGATGGTCCCAAGGGTCCAGAATCGTCCCTGGGGAAGCTGTCCTCGTTTTCTTTCTCCGGCTGGAAGTAAACAGCTGGCAACCGACTGCCGTCCGCAGACGTCCTGGGGGAGCCCCCCGGTTTCATTTGGGACGCACATTGGTGTCTCACAGAAGAGCCCAAATTCCTAATTGGGGGCACACCAGCATGGAATGTAAGGCTGTTTAGAAGTGTGTACCCCGAGGCCGTTGGAAGGCCGTACAAACGAGAGCTTTCGAGCGAACAGGGCAGCGCTTCGCCATCGTCATTGCACGTTCACGGAGCTTAATCAAACGAATGCATTTACTTCCTGTGGCTCAAACGCAACAGAGGGGTTGGACGGCCTACAGTGCCCTTTGACAGTTCTTACAACGAACGTGAGTGCACAGGGTCTCGTGAAATAAATCCCTAGCACTGTTGAAGCATTCCGTTAACGCATGCTTCTTCGCTCCTATGGCACTCCGAGGTGTTACTGACGGGGGAAATCTGGACTTTTACTTGAGGCCGGGGTGGGCTCACAATTCTTTTGTCAGCGAGCTCCAGAGTGCTCTTGCTGAAGCTCCCAGCAAGGAACTGAGAGCAGCAGGCCTCACACGAGTACACTCAGACGGCTTCCGTCACGAGTAAACTCAGGCCTCTTATGTGAGGCCTTCCGGCAGCAAACAGAAGGTGGGCGCGAGGAGTGTGCTTCAGGCAGCTTAGGACCCGCAACTGTCTTGTCTACCACGGAGGGGAATAAGGTTTGCCCAGGGTCGCCCAGTTTCAAAGCGGAGCTCACGTAGTTATCCTCAGTGGTTTCTGATTACCTCAAGGAAACACACGGGAGGAACAGGGCCCTTCCGTGGAGGCCCTTTTGGGCACAGGGACCTCTGCGTGGGATCTACTGGGTAAGTATGGCAGTACCTTAGATAGGCCTCAGTGACCAAGGCTGTCGTCTGGCTCATGCCTTAGCTGTGTTAAGTGTGGAAAACGTGCCGGTCCTCAGGCTGGGCCCACAGCCCAGCTTTCGCTTCTGGGAGAGTGCTGTTCCGAGTCTCCTCCTGGAGCCAGTCGTCAGCACGGTGCCTTCTGGCACTGCCGTTCTCTTTCAGTCAAGGAGGCCGTGCGACTGGCAAAGGGAGTCTGCGCAGCACTGCCTTCGCGAGGCTCTTTGACGACTGGGGCGCTCAACCCAGACAAGCCAGAGAGCAGTACGTTGCCCTTGCTATGAACGTGAAGAGCTTTCTCCAGGGCCCTGTTTAGGCTAAGTTTCCTCAGGAGCCAGGAGCCGCCGTTCGGGCACGGAGAGAAGTCATCCTGCGAAATTGGCGAACGAGCTCCTATCCTGTGTGCCCCCAGGAGCGTCGCAGGGTTAAGGCACTCCGTGGTGCAGTATGGCCTCATGGAAACCACTGCACACCCAACTCCCCCGACGTGAAACACTGGAACTTACCTTGAGGCCTGAGGTCACCTTTCGTTCGGCCGGAGCTGACCATGTGGTGCCGTGGGAGGAGTTTCTAGAAAGGGATTGCCAGCACGGTTTTCGCTTTGAGAGAACACGCAGCCTCGGCCCACAACGACAATCCTGCCATGCAGAGACGTCGGGCCGCTTGTGCTGTTCAGGCAGCTTTGAAGCCAAGCGCAAGGCGCCTCCAAATGGGCAGAAAGCGTCCTCTCCCCTCCGCGTCCCACGTTCAAGCTGAATGACGCAGCATGTTTCTCGGAAGGCTCTGCCGAGCTATCTGGTACAAGGGAGAGGGTGCCTGCCTCTGCTGAGAAAGGTTTTGACGTGGGGATTGCTGGACATGAGGAAGAGCGTTCCCCAGGCCGTGCAAAGTTTAGGCTTTGGTGATTCTGGATGGTCCCAAGGGTCCAGAATCGTCCCTGGGGAAGCTGTCCTCGTTTTCTTTCTCCGGCTGGAAGTAAACAGCTGGCAACCGACTGCCGTCCGCAGACGTCCTGGGGGAGCCCCCCGGTTTCATTTGGGACGCACATTGGTGTCTCACAGAAGAGCCCAAATTCCTAATTGGGGGCACACCAGCATGGAATGTAAGGCTGTTTAGAAGTGCGTACCCCGAGGCCGTTGGAAGGCCGTACAAACGAGAGCTTTCGAGCGAACAGGGCAGCGCTTCGCCATCGTCGTTGCACGTTCACGGAGCTTAATCAAACGAATGCATTTACTTCCTGTGGCTCAAACGCAACAGAGGGGTTGGACGGCCTACAGTGCCCTTTGACAGTTCTTACAACGAACGTGAGTGCACAGGGTCTCGTGAAATAAATCCCTAGCACTGTTGAAGCATTGCGTTAACGCATGCTTCTTCGCTCCTACGGCACTCCGAGGTGTTACTGACGGGGGAAATCTGGACTTTTACTTGAGGCCGGGGGGGCTCACAATTCTTTTGTCGGCGAGCTCCAGAGTGCTCTTGCTGAAGCTCCCAGCAAGGAACTGAGAGCAGCAGGCCTCACACGAGTACACTCAGACGGCTTCCGTCACGAGTAAACTCAGGCCTCTTATGTGAGGCCTTCCGGCAGCAAACAGAAGGTGGGCGCGAGGAGTGTGCTTCAGGCAGCTTAGGACCCGCAACTGTCTCGTCTACCACGGAGGGGAATAAGGTTTGCCCAGGGTCGCCCAGTTTCAAAGCGGAGCTCACGTAGTTATCCTCAGTGGTTTCTGATTACCTCAAGGAAACACACGGGAGGAACAGGGCCCTTCCGTGGAGGCCCTTTTGGGCACAGGGACCTCTGCGTGGGATCTAGTGGGTAAGTATGGCAGTACCTCAGATAGGCCTCAGTGACCAAGGCTGTCGTCTGGCTCATGCCTTAGCTGTGTTAAGTGTGGAAAACGTGCCGGTCCTCAGGCTGGGTCCACAGCCCAGCTTTCGCTTCTGGGAGAGTGCTGTTCCAAGTCTCCTCCTGGAGCCAGTCGTCAGCACGGTGCCTTCTGGCACTGCCGTTCTCTTTCAGTCAAGGAGGCCGTGCGACTGGCAAAGGGAGTCTGCGCAGCACTGCCTTCGCGAGGCTCTTTGACGACTGGGGCGCTCAACCCAGACAAGCCAGAGAGCAGTACGTTCCCCTTGCTATGAACGTGAAGAGCTTTCTCCAGGGCCCTGTTTAGGCTAAGTTTCCTCAGGAGCCAGGAGCCGCCGTTCGGGCACGGAGAGAAGTCATCCTGCGAAATTGGCGAACGAGCTCCTATCCTGTGTGCCCCCAGGAGCGTCGCAGGGTTAAGGCACTCCGTGGTGGAGTATGGCCTCATGGAAACCACTGCACACCCAACTCCCCCGACGTGAAACACTGGAACTTACCTTGAGGCCTGAGGTCACCTTTCGTTCGGCCGGAGCTGACCATGTGGTGCCGTGGGAGGAGTTTCTAGAAAGGGATTGCCAGCACGGTTTTCGCTTTGAGAGAACACGCAGCCTCGGCCCACAACGACAATCCTGCCATGCAGAGACGTCGGGCCGCTAGTGCTGTTCAGGCAGCTTTGAAGCCAAGCGCAAGGCGCCTCCAAACGGGGAGAAAGCGTCCTCTCCCCTCCGCGTCCCACGTTCAAGCTGAATGACGCAGCATGTTTCTCGGAAGGCTCTGCCGAGCTATCTGGTACAAGGGAGAGGGTGCCTGCCTCTGCTGAGAAAGGTTTTGACGTGGGGATTGCTGGACATGAGGAAGAGCGTTCCCCAGGCCGTGCAAAGTTTAGGCTTTGGTGATTCTGGATGGTCCCAAGGGTCCAGAATCGTCCCTGGGGAAGCTGTCCTCGTTTTCTTTCTCCGGCTGGAAGTAAACAGCTGGCAACCGACTGCCGTCCGCAGACGTCCTGGGGGAGCCCCCCGGTTTCATTTGGGACGCACATTGGTGTCTCACAGAAGAGCCCAAATTCCTAATTGGGGGCACACCAGCATGGAATGTCAGGCTGTTTAGAAGTGCGTACCCTGAGGCAGTTGGAAGGCCGTACAAACAAAAGCTTTCGAGCGAAAAGGGCAGCGCTTCGCCAACGTCGTTGCACGTTCAAGGAGCTTAATCAAACGAATGCATTTACTTCCTGTGGCTCAAATGCAACAGAGGGGTTGGACGGCATACAGTGCCCTATGACATTTCTTACAACAAACGTGAGTGCACAGGGTCTCGTGAAATAAATCCCTAGCACTGTTGAAACATTCCGTTAACGCATGCTTCTTCGCTCCTATGGCACTCCGAGGTGTTACTGACGGGGGAAATCTGGACTTTTACTTGAGGCCGGGGGGGGCTCACAATTCTTTTGTCGGCGAGCTCCAGAGTGCTCTTGCTGAAGCTCCCAGCAAGGAACTGA